>NC_137789.1:108218252-108501426 GCF_963383645.1 Muscardinus avellanarius
TCCCTTGCCTGCCTCAGCCTGGTGCCTCCAATCCTGTCCAGCAGGTCTCACCGGGCTCCTCCAACTGCACCTCCCTCCTGGCCAGGCCCCCATCTTCCACATCCCCAAAGCCCTTCTGAGCTCTGGCAGGGACTGCCCTCTGTAGCATTTAGCCAATACCTACCACTGTTCACTGTGTTCTCAGAACACCTTCCACCACCCCATGCTGGAAGGCCAGAGCAGGCAGGCCAGAGCAGGCAGGGCTGCTGCTGAGGGAACGTGAGGCCCAGGACCCTCCTGAGAAGACAGTGACTGCCCTTAAGTCCAAAGAACAGTAAGACACCAAATGCCAAGGCAGCATATTCAAGAGAAAAGAAAGTACCCGGAGGAAATTCCACCTTCGTTGGTGTCCCCAGAGCAACAAAAAGAGGTGAAAGAATTATGACTCTTTCTTCTCTTAAGGGTCAGCCAAAGGCCTACTACAATTTATTTTGAGCGTGTGTGTGTGTGTGTGTGTGTGTGTGTGTGTGTGTGTGTTACTACAGAATGAACCCAGTGGGTACTACCTCTGAGCTATATTCCTCAGCCTACTTTATTGTTTTCTTTGAAACAGGGTCTCACCAAGTAAGCACACACTGGCCTCAAACCGGTGATCATCCTGTTTCAGCTTCTCAGGTATATTTTGAGCTAGGTTTTATACACCAATGCATTCTAAAATCCTCTAAGGTTCTTTGCATAAATGTATACAACTTAAAAAGAGGAGGAGCCAGGCGTGGTGGCACACGCTCTTAATCCCAACATTTGGGAGGCTGAGACAGAAGGATCGCGGCCAGCTTCAGCTACTTTGTGAGGCTCGCTGCAACTTAGTGAGACCCTGTTTCAAAATAAAGAATAAAGAAATAGGGCTGGGGGTGTAGCTCGGAGGTAGAATGCCCCTGGGTTCCATCTCCAGTGCCACAAAAAAATAAAAAGATAAAAAATAAAAAAATGAAAAGGGCACAGATGGTCAGCGAGGGGGAAAGAAGTCCAACAGCCAAAAGAAGCCACAAGTTAAAGTTAAACAGGTGCTAATCAACAAGTCAGGTGCAGTTTGAAAATTAAGTTCAGAGTGTCCCAACTGCCGGGCACTTTCCGTTGCCTCAGAACCTGAAGAGCTTTACTTGGTAGTAAGACCTAAGGAAATAATTCTTCTTCTATGAGTCTCCATATACGGGACGCTGTGTGCCAGGGATGATGGCAGCCTCAAAAATATCCTCACTTCCCGGCGCTGTGCCTGGAAGATGCACACTGAATATGCAGGAATTAGGTGACTTGATAGCTGAGACCTACTTTCACAAGACTGGGCAGAAGGGAACAGAAAGGAAGGAGGCAGGCAGAGGTACTCATGCAGGAGTGGTCTGGTGCTAACATAGGTAAACTTAGGAGTCTTCACTGTACTGATCTATGTTTTAACTGATACAGCTTTTTGTTTCAGTAGATAAAAGAAGAGCTATCTTCCAATCCCAAAACACAATGAGTCACAAGGACCCAGACTAGGGTCTCACCAAGTTACCTAATCAGCTGGGTGGGTGCATGGCTCCCAGTTGGGTGGTGGCTCCAGGCTCGGTGACTTCTGATTCTTAGTCTCTTGAGTTAATAAACACATGTGCCTTTGCAACAAGCACACAGCCTATCAGTATGCAAGAGGCCAAGCTACTGCAACAAATGAGATGTGGCGCTGGAAACCAGGGATCAGGGAACAAAAAGGGAAATAAATTCTCCCTTTCATGATTTCCAAGTAAAGTGATACCATTAATAATCTTGCCAAGGATAGAAGAGTCACAAACTACAATATACTCCAACACACCACATGAGCCAACTCTCACAAACGGTGCTAGAAGCAGTGTCAATACCTTTGTTCACCTTCCTCCCATGGGTCTGGATTCAGAAATCCAGACTTAACTTTTGCTTCTTTCCTTTTTCCAGTTCTATCAACTGAACCTAGTAAGCATGGATTAATGATGGGAGGGGGGAACTAATGAGTTGGAAAGTTTTATTGCCAAGGATACTCACATTATAAATCCTCTCTGAGTAATTTTTAAAAGTATATATTCCTTGAGTGGTTTGACTTACATATATAGGAGTGAACTCAATTGATTATATAGATAAGGAACAAACCCATTTTGCTCTAAACTCTTAAAATATTTGAGAACAGAGGGTTAAGATTCCTATCACATGTTCTGAGGGTGATCAGGGCGGAGCCTGTTTTAAGAACTCTGTACACAGTCCACACCAGATAAAGTCTAATGTTTTGTCAGAGTTTAAGACCCTTGCTTTTAACAGAGAGCCCCAAACTTTACACAAATTTCCTCGTGTTTATAAAGAGCATTCTTTTCTCATGTAACTCACGAAAGTGGTCTATCCTAACCAAAGACATCTTTTTCATAGGGCTTCAAAAATAGGCTTGAAGTCCCAATATCTATCAATTTGCAAGTCTTTACTAGAGGAGTATTATCTTTGTCCTCTCACTTCTAAGTTATTTATGCAAAAGAGGAGTTTTGAGTACTAAGAAAGTACAATAAATTTCAAATGTTTCCTCCTACAGGATAAACAAAAAACAAAAGTGCTAAAGAAAAAAGTATTTCAGGTTAAGAAAGCAGAGACAATAAGATAACTTCATATTGCACAAGAAATATAAGAAAAATTTAAAGGTACACATTTTGTCAGTAATGCCACTCCTAGATCTAACAGATAAACACATCAGTAAGAATTACATAAAAATTTTTAAAGGAATGATTATTTTATTAGTAGCAAGCAAGAGACTGAAAGCAGTCAATAAACATACAATAAATACAGTGCACCCATGAAAAGAACAGGGCAGTATCACGCCCACTGATAGAGATGAACCCATAAAATGTGTTTTTGGTCACTGGGTGTGGTGGCCCACACTTGTAATCCCAGCATTTGGGAAGCTGAGGCATGAGGATCATGGTTCAGGGCAGCCTGAGCTACTTAGTGAGGCCCTTTGCAACTCAGTGAAACTCTGTTTCAAAATAAAGAATAAAAAATCAGGTTGGGGGTGTAGCTCAGAGGTTGAATGCCCTAGGTTCTATCCCAAGTACCGAGGGAAAAAAAAAAAAAGAAAAGAAAAAAAAAGTGTGCCCCCCCCCCTATTTGGCATTGGGGATTGAATCCAGAAGTATTCTACCTCCAAGCTACATTGCCTGCCAGTCCCTTTATTTTACTGTGTGTGTGTGTGTGTGTGTGTGTGTGTGTGTGTGTGTGTTACTGGGGATGGAACCCAGGGACATTCTACTTCTGAGCATGTGACGCCTCCAGCCCTATTTTTTATTCTTTATTTTGAAACAGGGTCTCACTGAGTTGCAAAGGGCCTTACTAAGTAGTAGCTGAGGCTGTCCGATAATGTGAATCTTCCTGTCTCAGCCTCCAAACTGCTGGGATTACAAGCATGCACCACCCCGCCCAGCTTACTTATTTTAAACAGGGTCTTGTTAAATTGCTGCGGCTGGCCTGGAGCCTGTAATCCTCCTGTCTCGGCCTCCTGTGCAGTAGGATTACAGGTACAAACCACATCCAACTACAAAATGTGTTTTTAGACAACAACAACAGAAAAGGCAAGGAACAGAACAAAAAGTACAATGTGCTAGCATTTCTGGGTATATTTTAAAAGGACAATACAGCCACCCACCTGTATTTGCATAAGATTTATCTAGAACACTTTAAAAGAATGAAAAGAAACCAGAAATAGTGGTTACTTCTGTTTGAAGACAAACTAGGGTCAAGGCTAAGAGATTTATCCTTCACAACATAATATGAATCGTGTTGATAGTGACCTACATCCACACAGCAGCCCTTGCTTTTTTTTTTTTTTTTTTTTTTTTTTTGGTGGTACTGGGGTTCCTGGAAGCCCTTCTACCCCGGGCTACACTACCAGACCTATTTTATATTTTGGAAACAGGGTCTCTTAAGCCAGCGCGGCTGGCATCGAACCTGCGCGATCCTCCTGTCTCCACCTCCCAAGCGCGGGGATTACAAGCGCTACCTTCCCTGTCCAAGCCAAGCCTGGAAGCTTGCTTAACAAGCAGTGAATTGCTCTGACACATCTGGATTTTAAAGCATGAAGACTAATAGCAAAAATATGTCCTATTAAGTGCCATTTTTTTCAGGCTAAATATATCTAAGTGAAGAAAGTTCTAGATTGGCAGAGTCCCTGGAATGAAAAACAGAAGAAAAAAAAAAAGTGTTCCTAATTTAAAAGGCACATATGCAGCCGCCAGCCTTGCTCCTTGAATTATTGGGTCTAATTCAATATTCAGACCTGCCCCGCCTACTTCCAAAGCCTTCCTCAGGCCACATCCCAATTGCACTCTGACCACTCATCTTTCTGTTCTTCAAACCTGACACGTTTCTGTCACTTTGGAGATTTTTGCACAGCCTGTTCCCTTGGAAGTGTACCCTTACCTGTCCTCTGTGTGATGACGACTCTGTTTAAACTATATACACACAATGGCAGTCACATGTCACTTCGGGGAAGCTCTCCCCGGCAGCCCCAAATTAGTTCAGTTGCGTTGCCACATCCTCCTCTGAGAAACACATGCACAACTTTTGGACTTTAATTCTGAAACTGTAAAATCAATTGTCTGATGTCTATCTTTTCCTGCCTGAACTAAGTTCTAAAGAAAAGGGACAGTTCCTCAGTCCTAATACTTGACACACAAAAGAGCCTCAGCAATACTTGTGAGATGAACAAAGACCAGCCAAGGTGGAAGAAGGCTGGGTTTAAGTTCCACAGTGTTAAACTTATCTTTAGGCAGAGGAAAGAGAAAACACCGCAGAGTAAAATAAAACCACCAAATACACAGAGCCTGAAACTGGCCAGGATGGAGAAATAAATGCCAATTAAACTTGACCCCTTTTAAAAAATCTCTTGAGGGAGAAAAAGGTTACAATAATAGTATCTGAAACACAAACAACTCTGTAATTGATCAACTAGTCACAAGAGATTTATCCTAATTTAAGGTTTTTCATGGAGAGGATGAGGGGCTAAGATGGTGGCGGCCATGGTCGGAGTGGCAACTGCAGCAACAATAGCTGGCAGCGGCCAAATAGGGCCGCTATTTCTCAGAGGTATTCCTCTGAGAAACCCCAGACATCAGATTCTGGTTTAATATCTGATCGGGACAATATATAGAGACATTTATAGTCATAACTTCCTAACTAAAATATAAGAAAGAAGAGACCAACCAAGATGGTGGACACAGTGGCGGCGGCAGCAGCCAGTATTCGGAGGGGTAAATAAAACCAATCCAACCCACCTTGAACTGTTGGAGAAAACTCCCCTAAAAAAGACTGCTCCTGCCTCACATGTTCAGGAATTCTGGACAACATACCATGAAAGAAAAATGTTCAGGAGGAGGGCCAAGATGGCAGTGGTGGTGGCAGCCAGTATCAGGGAGAGGTAAGTAGATTCATTCTAACCCACCCTGAACTTTTGAGAAAATCTCCCTGAAAGTAGACTGTACCTGCCCCACATGCTCAGGAACTTTGGACAACATTCTATGTAAGAAAACGTTTTGCAGACAGACCAAAATGGCGGTAGTGGCAGCGGCTAGTATTTGGGAGAGGCAGACAGATCCAATCCAATCCACCTTGAATTTTTTAAAATCTCCCCAAAAGTAGACTGCTCCTGCCACACATGTGAAGGAATTCTAGACAACACACTATGTAAGAAAAATGTCCAGGGCAAGTCAGAGGGAGCCCTGCCTGTATTGCTGAGCCAATTCGCTGCGCCGGGTGTCCTGGGAGACCTCAGTTCATGGCCGCTGTGCTCCTCTGCACTGTGCTGGGGATCAGAGTAGTGGATTTTGCTCTCCATGGTGAGGCTGTGAGCCTCCATTTTCAGTGGGGAGATAAAATCCATTGTGGCTAGGGTGTTGGGCTCTCAGCTTCTGCAAATGACGTGCTATTTTCTCCTACTAAAATATATATGTGTGTGTATGTGTGTACATATGTATGTATGTGTGTGTGGGAGGATAGGAACCTCTGTAAACGTCATGCCCACAGTGATAGGAACCAGAGCCTGCTGGGCGGCGAGGCTGGTTCTGGAGCCAGCGGGCCGGGTCCAGAGCCTGCCACACAACAAGGCCCGGTCTGGAGCCAGAGAGGTTGGGCCCAGAGCCAGTTGTGTGACAGGCCTGGAACTGGGGCCTGCTCCACAGTAAAGGGACAGCGAGTTTCTTCAACTGTGTGGCCAGGAAGCAACAGAAGCTGTCGCTGCCTCACCTAATCCCTCAGCAGATTTCCAGATCCAAGTGACCTCTATTTAAAAAAATATTTGGTTGTGAGTGGACCATCTTGTCAGTTACTCACCTTCTGGCTTTCAGGTTTTCAGTAATTGGGAATAAGTGTGGAGAAACAGAAGCTCTAATACATTGTTGGTGGGATTGCAAATTGGTGCAACCACTTAGGAGGACAGTATAGAAGATCCTCAGAAGAAGGAAAACGAACTTACCATATGATCCAGGAATACCACCTCTGGGTATCTACCAAAAAGAATAAAAACCAATGCATGAACAACCATGTTCATAGCTGCACAGTTCATCACTGCCAAACTGTGGAACCAGCCAAGATGTCCTTCAATGAATGAGTGGATTTCAAAACTATGGGATATGTACACAATGGAATTTTGCCCAGCCATAAGGGAGAACAAAATTATGGCCTTTACAGTGAAATGTCATAAAAAAAATAAGAAATCAGATGCTTTTCTTAATGTGCAAAATATTAGGAAGAAATGGTTAACAGGAGGAACTCTAGATGGAGAAGGGACCCTATAGAGGAGCAATGAAGGTGACATATCTGAGGGGACAAGATGGAGGATGAGGGAAACTCTTTAAAGCACATGATGTTCTTAAACATATCAAAGTCAATCAAGAAGCCAAGCATGGGTAGGAGGGAGGGGGAGGGAAGGGGTTAGAGATTGGGTAGGGGCTGATTGGGTGATGTGTGCATGTATATCTAAGTAAGATTTTTATCCCATTGAGATGTATGACTACAATGCACCAATAAAAAAAGATTTTACATGAAATATCAATTACTATAGAGAAAGATGAAGGGAAAATAAAGACCAGGAAATGTGCCCCATGTTCAGCCGTAAGTTCAAGTAGTTCAATGCAATTTAAAAGAATATGTAAGCTGAGCATAGCAGCACATGCCTATAATCACAGTACTTGAGATACAGGAGGACTTGGGAGATGAGTGTATCACAGGTTCAAGACCAGCCTCAGAAACTTAGCGAGACTCTTAGCAACCTAGTGAGAACCTGTTTCAAAATAAAATTAAAAAATAGGGCTGGGAGTATAGCTCAGAGGTATAACACCTGTGGGTTCAATCCCCAGAACCCCCCCAAAATCTAGCATGATTACTTTTATGCTTTCTTCTCAATCTCTTGTGTACTGTATGTCATTTAAAGAACATAATAGTAGTTTGCCTCACTTTTCTTAAAAAATATGAACACAGTAATGTTTTACCATAATATCTTTGTAATATTTCTTGAAGGCTATCTACAACAAAAACAAAAGTAGTTTGTCCTACTTTTTTCGCCCAAAAACTGAACACCATAAGGTTTTACTATAATATCTTCATAATGTTTGTTGTAGGTTATACACAACAAAAACACAATAGTAGCTTGTCCTACATTTTTCTTCCAAAATGTGAACACGGTAAAGTTTAGAAATAATATCCTAGTAATCGTTCTTGTAGGTTACACACAACACTAAGAAAGCATAAAAGAAAAGCCATGACCAGTGGACAATTTCTTGTAACTCAAAATTGTGGGGAAAAAAAAAAGCATAACACTAAAATATATAGCGTACTAAGAGAAGTGGGTAAGAGAAAAACCAAGGTCCAACATTAAAAATAGATGACGTTGTATTTACAGGAAGAAATGCAAAAGGCTCTTGAAGGCACATCCACTCCCTTGAAAAATGCAAAGACTACACCAAGATGCCATCTTTCATTTACCAGACTGGCAGAGTCAAAGTTCAATAAAACCCTCTGGCAGCACAGGAGGGGGCAGAGTCCTCTCCTCGCTTCCTGCTAATGGAAGTGTGAATGAACAATCTCTGCCAAGGGTGTTTTGGCAGAACTTATTCTAAGCACACACTTATATAGGGAACTTGAAACACCAATGTCACTTCTGGGGAATTTACCCAGAAAAGATGTATGACAAAGGAAAGGAATTCCTCCGGAGTCCTAGCTTGCCTAGGTATGAATTCTGGCTCTGCCAGTCTCTGGGCTGTGACGTTGGTTAAATCACATTTTCCTCACTAAGCCTCAGTTTTCTCGTCTATAAAATGGAGACCACAATACTCAGTTCTTTGGAGGACAGACATGAGGATGAGGTGAGTCAAGACTGTATAAGGCAATGGGTTACGAGAATGGCTGGCACATCTGTGCTAAGGGGCTTCCTTTCAGATATAGTCGAACACAACTGTACAAAATGACCTGTGCTCAAAATTAGTGTAATATTGAGAAGCCGAAAACTAAAAACAAAAGCCCAACAATAAGAGAATACAATGGACACCCATGCAATTGTAAAAAGGAGGAAGCAGGAAGCAATGAACATACCAAGATGGGAAAAAAAATCTCCAAAATATAATTAAATTATATACTCAATTTAGGGCAGGGTCTCCCTATTTAAGATAGGATCTCCCTAAATTGCCAAAGTATTGTATACTCTACCATTTGTGTTACAGGAAAGGGGAGAGAATACTGTGATGTCTTTTCTATTCAAAAAATTCAACTAAGAGGTATAGAGGAGGTGTACTGGAGAATTAAATTGACCAAATTAGATTATGTATATCTACAGATATGTAACAATAAATCCCACCATTATATAATTATTATGCACCAATTTAATTTTATTTAAATCAACTAAAAAAAAAAAATAAGAGGGCTGGGGGTATAGCTCAGTAGCTTGAACCCAAAGCCTTAGGCTTGATCTCCAGCACCACAACCAGAAATAAATGAAAGAATATGTTGAAAGGGCAGCCTATTGATATTAATATTAACCACTGGCCAGGCATGGTGGCACACACCTGTAACTCCAGTATTTGGGAGTGTGAATCGGGAAAATTATAGGTTCAAGAATAGGCTCAGCAACACAGTGAGACTCTCAGCAACCTAGCAAAACCCCATTTCAAAAGAAAAAAATAAAAAGAGCTGGGGGTATAGCTTGAAGGTAGAATGTCCCTGGGTTCGATCGCCAAAAAAAAAGAGTAAAATAAACTAAAAATAAAAATTCACAACTGTATATAGTGGCTTCCAAATTTTATTGTTGGGGCAAAAGCAATTTGGGAATTGTTTATTAATTGAGGAAATCAATCCTCTTTGTTCGTAAGTGCTCAACTACCAGACCCCTTCTTTCCTTCTCTGACAGGTTGCTGACAGAATGAAAAGCACCTGGACGCAAGGACCCTGCCCTTGAAATCCCCAGTCCCATTTACCAGCCCTGTCCCCCGGCTAGTGATTCCATGGCTGGTAATTCCATAACATCTCCCCTGAGCTCCAGGTTCTTTGTTTCGACCAAGAGGCTCTCCTGCCTGTCCCAGTAGATTTGCTGTAAACCCAAACTGAAAGACAGTTAAAATCCCTCTCTAGATGCCAACATGCTGCAGAATTCAGAGCTGGAGATTCTGAGCAGACTGCTTGTTGTTGGTTTTTGTTTTTACCTGCCCAGACCTCTGTCTACACACACAGGCCACAGTGTCTTGTTTGCTTCTCTCCAGCACCTCTGTGGTTTCACACCACCAGGCCAGACTTTCTGGAAGCCATAGATATCAGTCTACTTCCCAGGGTCTGACTGCCCAACGATGCTTGTCAGACTTTTCTCATCTAAAAACCTCAGGGAAAGACTGCTAAAGATGATTCATTTCAAATTTCCTTGAAGTGGAGCCACAATAGCCGGGTCTGCTGCTCCACATGTAAAGTGGCAACCAGAAATACATACTGTCCTGTGCCACGGGGGCTGGGCCACCCAACTGAGTATGAAGCCAGCAGTGGCTCAAGTGCTTGGGGGATTGCTACTAGCAAAGAGGGCAGCAGGTTAAAGGTTCCAAAGCTTGTTGTCAACAGCTCCAGGGGGGAAGGAAACCTGGAGCTCAGGCCCGAAGCCTCAGGGCACAGAGATAAGTCAGAAGACAGGAGCAAGGATAATACACCTGAGCCCATTTTCTCTCTCTTTTGCACTGGACATTGAACCCAGGGGTATTCTACCACTGAGCTACATCCCCAGCACTCTTTATTTTGAGATAGGGTATCCCTAAATTGCTTGGACTGGCCTGGAATTCACCATCCTCCAGCTTCAGCCTCCTGAGTAGCTGGGATTCCAGGTGTCACCATACCCAACTTGGGATTCCAGGTGTCACCATAATACAAATTTATGAGGGGAGGCAAGGCGTAGTGGCGCACGCTTGTAATCCCAGCAATAAGGAGGCATAGACCAGAGGATTGCAGTTCGCAGACAGCCTCAGCTACTTAGCGAGGCCCTTTGCAACTCAGCAAGACCCTGTTTCAGAAAATAAGAAAAAAAAAAAGACTAAAAAAAATTATGAGGGAAATACTGCCATTTTAATTTAGTCACAATAATGGTATGGTATTAAAGTCCTAATCAAAGTAGACTATTTATGGGTTAAACTATTTCAAGATTGACCGTGTGGCAATAACTGGGGGAAGGTGGGAGTTTGCAGAGTCATTCTACTTTTGAGTATGTTTGAAAAATTCTCTAACTAAAGCTAAGTATAGTCAGGCATGCTGGCACACTCTTGTAATCTCAGTACTTGGGAGGTTGAGACAGGAGGATTGCAGGTTCATGACCAGCCTCATCTACAGAGGCTCTCCACAAATTAGAGAGACCCTGTTTCAAAATAAAGAATAAAAACAGGGCTGAGGTGTAGCTCAGAAGGAGAATGCCCTTGGGTTCCATCCTTACTGCAAAAAGCAAAAACAACAACAAAATAAGAAGTGAATATAAAATCCATTATCATGAGAAAAACAAATTTTCACTATGAGAAACATATCTGAAGAGTCTAAATAGTCTGACAGAGTGTGAGACAAGCCATCGGGGCCAGGAGACAGGCCTCAAAGTCACCAAATTGGGCTGCCACTTCCGCCAGTGCATCAGCATCCTCAGCAGAGTTGAGGCTCTGGAGCATCGCAGAATCCAGGCACCATGCGCACTCATTATTAATGCAACTGCCCTCAGCCACTAACTCCTCTCCAGTGTTGTTGAGGTATCCCAGGCCCCCCATCACTGTTAAAGGGCACATCCTCCATGTCAGAAGCAGCTGGCCTGGAAGACATTCAGGTGCAGAGCTTTCCACTGGGTATCCCCTGCATGAATCAGCAGCCATAATTGACAACAGAAATGTGTCAGAAAGCATTCTATCAGAGGGGCTTCTGCGAGAGAAAGAGGGACAAGGAAGGATACCACGTATCAATGCAGCCATTCAGAGCTGCATGGATGCTCTATGTGGAATCTGCTCTTTCAAGCTGCCATGCCTTGGTCCATGCTGTTCCTTCTCCCTGATATGCCCTTTACCTCCATCTTCCAGAGCAGAGAAACCTGCCAGTCCTCCAACATTCTGACAGCTGCAAAGTGTTCAATAGCTGCCCAAGCCAAAGGCAGCTGATCTATTTCCATTTATCCTAAGTTGGTCCTGACTGTATTGCCTTCTCCCTGGTATGTAAGGTAGGAGTGACCTCTACCTTTCATGAACTCAGCTCTGAGTTCGGCTGAAGTCAGCCAACCTACAACTGGACTAAGCCAATAACAGGCTCAGGAAGAGAGGGGAAGGTGGACAGGGAACCCTGGGAGTCACTGTCTCTCCCTTCTCCACCTAGGACAGGTTCCCTCTCTCAAGACCAACTATGGTTCCCCAGCTTTCTCTGGGTAACTCCAGCTCATGGGCTCCAACAACATCACCACCTCCCTTCATCCTGCAGAGGCATCATGGGACTGGTGTCCCGCCTCAACTCCTGGGCTGTTCACTGTCCCTTCCCGACTTCATCAGCATCTCGGCACTGGGATAAGCAGTGCCCTGGGTTCCATCCTTCCCTCTCACTCGGTGTAGTTTCTGAGTCCCCTGTGAATCCTGAATGATAAGCTGACTTTCTTCTTTACCAGGTGTGGTCAATGCTGGGCCACCTGTCTCTGCAACAGGGCTTTGGACGGGGAGGCACTTGGTTACTCACAACCCATACCTGCCTTGTTCCTCGAAGGGTGTCTCAAGCTCATAATAGACACTTGATAGTTATCTAAAAGCTGTTAAGTTAAATGAAGACAGAGGCACTTCCTAATCTATAAAAGTTAAAGGTGGCAGCCACAGGAAGAGAACCCTTCTGAAAACAGGTCGAAGGGACGGAATTTCTCTGAAGAAAATTGACAGGAATTCACCATCCCAAAATTAGAGCAACCACCCAAACGACAGGGCGAGAAACTGTATTATTTTCAAAAAGAGACACTGATTTTTGGTAAACTCCTACAAGGAATTCATAGAGCCTTACAGTGTAGTAAAAACAGAGGCTCCAAAGACAAGCTGACAGATCCTGGCCTCACCACCTACTGGCTAAAAGACCCTGGCCAGTTAATGTCTCTGCACCTTGGTTCTCTTTACCTGTAAAACTGCAGTAACTGTGCCACACGGTTTTGTTTCAAGGGTCAATCACGTTAGGCACCCTGGCTTCATTAGTCCTGATCTACAGCATGCTCCAGGGGTCTCAGACTCAACTGCCATCAGAGCAGCAAGTAAATCAGTGTGTGAAGCTGGCAGGTCCAAGCAGCAGATAAAGCAGAACTGCCCGCCCTTCCCAAGACATTCCTTTGCAAAGGACTTTCCCGGACTCTGGGGCCAGATCACTCACCCTCCAACCACACACAGGCTGCCAGGTACAAACTCCAAATTCTACCAAACCTTCTCAGTGCAGAGAGGAGAAAATGAAGTCCCAAGAGGATACATGACGGATGCCTGGTCCCATAGACAGTGAGATGCCAAAAGGCCAGTCAGCCCCTGAAACTCAGGTGTACAGGAGAAAGGAAAGGAGGGGGATGGTACCGGTGGCCAAGTGAAGGGAGCCACCTGCCACCTCCAGCCACAGACTCCAGACAGGGAGAAATAAGGAAGTTGGTAGTGAAAGGGAAGAAAGTTAGCACACACTGAGAGCCACTCTGCCAAGACTCAGAGACCGCTAGGAAAGGATGCTGGGTTCTGGTCACAAGTCTATGGGAGAGGAAAAGGAAGATAATCAAGAAGCAAACCCATAATCATCAGATAAAGAGGAAGAAAGAAGTTCCATCCTGAGGGCTTTCATAAGTCATGTGACTTATCCACACACACAAAAAAATAGGAGGGCTAAGATACCATGACCCAGTTTTAGATTAGAAAGGCAAGGTGGCTTAGAGGTCAAGTAAGTTGCCCCAGGATCAGCTAGGGAGGAGCCATACTGACACATGTAACTCAGGTCCCCCAGGGTTTGGGGCTGAAGATGCCAAATGCCCAATTAAATTTCATGTTCAGAAAAATAATTTAGTGAGTCTACGCTCCATGCCACATTTGGGGCATATATACACTAGAAAATTGATTTTCTAAAATGCAAATGTAGTCTATGCATCCTGTTTTTATTTGCTGACTGTGGCAACCCTACCTGATTTCCAAGTCTTGTCCTATTATACCAACATCTCCTCGAAAGAAATCTAGGGTGGAAAATCAGAAAAGAGTTAATGAATAAAAAATTGGGAAGGATAATTCACACTGGTGGCGTAGCAGAAGATGCGAATTGGTAACACATTAGAATCAAAAGCATAAAAAACAAAAGCACTGGCGCTTATGGAGGACTGAGACCTGGAGAAGGAGCACCCTCCGCGTACAGGGAGCACTGAAGCCAACTGACTTTCTTGGTGTGCAAACAAGTAAATTCCAGTTCCCTCTTCACTTCAGCCATCAGCCGGCAGGCAGCAGTAGTGACCCACTGCTGCAAGGCTCTTGGCCAAGAAAGAGCCAACCAAATAAGGATTACTGTCATTAGTGCTAATCTTCCTTACCTGAAAAAAGAGTTCAGCGGGAAGGCGTTCAGACAAGTAGCCTGGGAGGGAGGGAGACAGAAACTAAAATACTCCCAACTGTCTCCACTAGGGCCCCACATTCTTAGTGAATACCAAACAGCAAAAAAGGCAAGGGCATTCCTGGGTCCCTAATGCTTACTGTGCCTCCTTTACTGCCTGTGCAAGCTGGGTCCCTGAGTCCCACAAAACATGTCCGTTGCCCTTTCTCACCATCCCCAAAGCCAATAAAATCAAATTCCTGTCCTGGTGGAAAGCATGTTTCTCAATCTGAAAAAGTCCCCAGGCTACTGACACTACTGGGAAACATCCAGAGACAACAGAAAGCAAACAGGTCATCTGAAGAGTTCCTTGCAAACAGAGAAAAACTACTGCCTTCGTGGACCCACCCTGGGCTAGTAACCTGGGCTTGTCTTCATATTATTTGGGTATTGCAAGCCTGCAAAGTCAGTCAGTGTCAAAGATATTCACGTGTTGGTTTCTGTTCTTCAAACCAGCCGCTAAGCAGAAGTTGCACTAGGGCGTCGCCCATCAAAGTCCACCTTCTGGAATCCATACCCTCACAAAACAGGGTCAAAAGTCAAACTTCAAAGAAGCCGGCTGTGACAGTCTTCTGTCTATCCCCAGAGCTAACGTCAGAAAAATGGGAGAAAGGTACATGTTGGCTCGTTTTTCAAGAAGTAATGGAAAGAGCCCTATAATCAACCTACAAACAAAAAACAAAAGATGTTTGGGGAACTTTTGCCTCCTGCAGGTGCTTCCTTAACAAGATACGTTTAACACTGGCTCACCAAACTTTAGGAATCTGCCGAGTTCCTGGGCATCCCCAAAGTGACAGAGAAATGCAGACCCTAAGAAGCCAGGCTGCGGAACTGCGTAGCCTGAGGTCTACAGACATCTCGGTGCTGCCCCAACCCTCCCCTCCCAACTTTCAAGAGATTATGTTTCTACCATCTTCTTATAGGATTATCTAGAACAGGACTGATACTGAAATGTATTTTGGACAATACAGAGTGTGCGTCCCAGTAATCTTTAATATCTTCTACAAGACTAATTCACAAATTAACAAAACACCTTCATGTTTATCAGCTTACTTGGGGTAGAAGCAAGATAGGTACCAATCCCATAAACTGCTGCTTTAAACCAAGACCAAACACTCGGAATAAAATATTAAGGTAGCTACAACTTCAAATGATTAGAACCCAAGGACTACAGGGCTTTTGTTTTTGTGTTCCTGGGGATGGAACCCTGGGGCATTCTACCTCTGAGCTATACCCCCAACCCTATTGTATTCTTTATTTTGAAAGAGGGTCTCATGAAGTTATGAAGGGCCTCACAAGTTGCTGAAGCTGGCCACAAACCTGGATCCTCCTATCTCAGCTGCCCAAGTACTAGGATTACAAGCGTGCAGCATCACACCCAGCTCTAGAGTTTATATTCTCCTTTCATGCTATTCTCCTTTCATACCATTGTCCAGTGACCAAAAGATGGGCAAGGGATGGGGCCACCTAGGGCCAGACACTAAAAGGAAAAATTTCACAGATACTCATGCAGTAGAATACTACACAGCAAAAAAAAAAAAAAAAAAAAAAAAGCAACTACCATTGCTGGGCATGGCAGCATATACCTGTGTTCCATCCCAGGAATTAAGAGGCTAGGACAGGAGGACTGCAGATTCCAGACCAGCTGCAACAACTTAGTGAGACCCTGTTTCAAAAAAAAAAAAAAAAAATAGGGATGGAGCTCACAGGTAGAACACCTCTAAATTCAATCCCCAGTACCACCTCCCTCCAAAAAAAAACCCTACCACCATTACCATTACAACAATGTCGATGCTATTCAATACCAGTAAAGTAGGATAAATCAAAGAAGCCAGGCACACAAAACACTCTGTATAATTCCAATTACATAAAGTTCAAACACAAATCAATTTATATTGAAAGAAGCCAGAACAGAGTAACCTTGTGAAGAGTACTGACTAGAAGAGAGTACATGGAGGTTTTAAGAGTGCTGCATGCACTCTAAAAAAAATTATACATATAAAGAGTGCGTGAATGAGCATGCGAACATGTGTCATGAGCTACATGGTGGTGACACCAGTGAATTTTGTTTTCTTTTTTTTTTTGTGTGTGTAGGGGTATTGAACTCAGGGCTCAGGGGCATTCTACTTCTAAGCTACACTCCCAGTCTTATTTTTTATTTTGAAACAGGGTCTCACAGAGTCGTAGAGGGCCCCGCTAAGAGACTGTGATTCTCCTGTCTCGGCTTCAATCCTCCTGTCTCAGCCTCCCCAGTACTGGGATTTTAGGTGTGCACCACCACCCAGCTTCATTTTAAAATCTAGTCAAAGTTTGTACACATGCCAGGAATGGTAGTTCCAGATCAGCCCAGGCAACTTGGCAATAGCAGCACAATTCACAATAGCTGAGTTATGGGACCGGCCTAGGTGTCCAACAACAGATGAATGAATCACAAAACTGGTGTATACACACAATGGAATTTTACTCAGCCATAAAGAAAAACAAAATTATGTCATTGTAGGAAGATGGATGGGACTCGAGAATATTATGCTGAGATTAACTAGTCTCAGAAAGCAAAGAGTTGTGTTTTCTCTCATATGTGGAAGCTAGAGAGAAACAGGAGACTTCAGATAAAGGAACAGAGACTCCAATGGAGCAATGGAGGGGCTCAGAGGAGGGAGAAGAGGGGATAGGGATATAATGAAGGTAATGGTTTAAGTAATGCTATGTAAATGTGTGAAATTATCAATACCAATCTCAATGACATGTGTGGGGAAGGGGAGTGGAGTGAGGTCAGAGGGAAGCACACCTGGTGTTGCGTGCGCGTACATTCCTATCACTCTATTCCTCATTATAACGTAGAATTACAATGGACTGATAGAAGTATTAAAAGGGGAGGGGTCACAGCTCTGTGGTAGAGCGTCCATGGCTTCTATCTCCAGTACCAAAAGAAAATAATAGTCTGTGCACTTTACAGTGTATTAGGCTCCATCCAGGAGTTTGCAAAGAGTAGTCGTCACACAATGAATTGCATAAACTTTACTAAACAACTACAGGCAAACACAATAGTCTATCGAACAGCGGTCTTTATGTGCCAGTCGCTAGGTGAGGCCCAGCACAACACCCACGTGCAAGCCCGTTTGGCCACTGACTGTGCTCTTGGGGGCGGGGGGGGGGCTGCTGGGACTCCCTGCACCTCATTTCTTCATCTGTGACATGGAGATCATGAAGGATTGTTGTGAGGATTAAATCAGTTCCTAAACATAAAACGTTGAGAACTACACCTGGCATACAAGACAGTAAAATTGCAATATGCATCTACTGTTACCATGGAATAAGACGGATCATCCTATACAAGATAAATGACAAAATGCCTGTCTCTGAGGGAAAACAAATGTCTGCACTACACAGCCAGAGTGGATCTCTAAGAGACAGAGAAGCTCCTGCCGCCCCCAGCTCAGGGAGCGAGCAAGCAGGCAGCCCCAGCCAGCCAGGTCCACCAGGCCCCGCTCTTTCCTCAGACATCTAGGTTCTGCCCGGGCGAGGGAAGAACACCTTCTCCAGCCACACCTGTCCTCCACTTCATTCTGAATTAACTTCCACTTAGTCTTCAGGTCCTGGCTAAAAACGCCTTCCTTCCAGAGCCAGCCCTCTGACTACAGCCCCTACTCCTGGGTTGAGTTCAAGCCTCTCCCCCTCACTCAGTACAATCTCAGCGCAGTTATTATGCATGTCCTGGCATACAGCAGGTGCTCCATAAAAATGTAGCATAAACATCGGAAGAAAATGACTCTTGTTGGGACTTGGGGAGAGGCCGATGGCTACAATATGAAAAGAGGTGTAAATGTACTGGGGTATGCCAAAGAGGAGTAACCACAACCCAGTGCTGGAGAACAGCAGAGCCAGAAAGTGGCAGAATGTCTGCCACACTCTCTCCCTGCTGCTTTTCCAAGACAAGGAGTCGCTGCCCTGGCAACACTCCCTTGGGTCCAGCATCCTGGGAATTTGCTGTAGCATGGGGCAGCCCCGGGTACCCTAACTAAAGAACAAAACTGCAGAAACCATCACCAGAAAAATGCCACCGACCAGATGAAGGTAAAATTGACCCTAAATGAATGTATACCCCTGCTCGGCCTTAAGCTCCAATGCCAGACCTTAGACTCAAACCCCAGCTTCACCTGATGACCTCAGACAAATTGTGCAACCTCTCTAGGCCTAAACTTCAGGTTTCTAGCTATAGGTAAGAGTAGTCCCAATCACACGAAAGGATGTCCATAAGCTTCTTCCAACAGTGCCTGTCCCACACTGTACACTGGGCACACATTAGCTGTTACCATGGCAACACGAGAGGTGGAAGTGGGGTAATGCTAGTGGATAAAAATCTCTCAAGCTTTTCTGTCCTTCAAACTTTCTTAAATTATGGTTTACTCAAAATGCTCTCAAGAAAATTAATGCTTACAACATATTTTCATTTAAAAAAAAAAGCAACAGTCATTTACGGGGTGTTAGGGCAAAGTCCTTCCTCCTGAAGGATGAGCCATCACTGTGGATTAGTCCTTATACAGCACTGTCCACATCTGGGTGTCTACACACAAAACAAATCAAGGCCCCAGGTACCAATTAAGGCATCAGAAACTACATTTTGTCACATGACATAAGAACCAGATGCAAAATAAGTCAACAGGCAATAAAAACTCAAGTCGGAGCAAGTGATCAATAGCATCTGCACTAAAATACTTTATGTCCCATTTAATAACTTTGATACCAGTACAATAAGAAACAGCTGCTTTTGTAGACCAAAGTAAGTAAAAAATCATTTAAGATTTACTTTAAAAATATTTTAAAAATCAGTAGGAATACATGCTACCAAGAGAAGGGGAAGTGAGAAGTGATTATTAAACTTGCACAAAGTTCTGTTTAGTATTTAAAAATTCTGGAAATGGCTGGGCATGGTGGCGCACACTTGTTATCCCAGCATTCGGGAGACTGAGAACTGAGGATCGTGGTTCGCCGACAGCCTTAGCTACTTAGTGAGGCCCTCTGCAACTTAGTGTTTCAAAATAAAGAATAAAAAATAGGACAGGGGGGTGTAGATCAGAGGTTGAATTCTCCTGGCTTTCATCTGCAGACCCAGAAAAAAAAAATTGTGGAAATGAACAGTGATGGTTGCTAAGCAGTATGAATAGACTTAATGCCATTGAATTATACACTTAAAAATGGTTAAAATAGTAATTATATTATGTATATTTTACTACAATAAAAAAATTACAAAGAAATAAAGGTCACTGGGTCTCTTCTCTGGGTACCTATGGTTATTTCTCCATAATAAGCACCCTGCATTGAAGGTTCACAATGGTGTGAAATGGTTAACATACATTCCCATAGACACAACCGCTCACCAGGCAGTGATCTGAACCTGAAGAAGTTCAACTGTACTCTGTGGAGTAGATATTTTAAATTGTACTCTTTGGGTAACAAAGACATCAAAATCATGTAGCACTGTATTTTTCCTTAAAGTTGACTCTCTCTGACCTAAATCGTGACACTGAGACACAATGTTTTGACTCAGAAAAAATCTTTGTTTGGGTAAATTAAAGCCTGCCAAACCACCATCACCCTCCTCAAAAAAAACCAAAAAAAAAAAAAAAAACCACCTCTCAATAAGATTAAAACGTTATGGCTTGGTGCAGTGGTGCATGCCTGTAATCCCAGTACTTGGGAAGACTGAGGAGGATCACAGGTCCATAGCCAGTCTCAGCAACGTAGTGAAGCCCTCTACAACTTATTAAGACCCTATTTCCAAATAAAAAACAATAGGATTGGGGGTGTAGCTCAAAGTTAGAATGTCTCTGGGCTCAATCCGCAATGCCACACACCCACAATGTTATCATTTGACTTGGTTTATCAGGATAATCTTTTTTAAATCACCAATGACATGAAAAGAGTTCCATGAGTTAGAGTCGTCTCTATTAATCGCCAAGTATAATTATTCTCTCAATCCATTCATTTGACTCCATTCACTCTCACGAGGTAGATAGCACTGCACTCCTCCTGTCTCTGCCTCCCAAGTACCGGGATTACAGGCATGTGCCACCACGCTGGGCTTTTAAGTTGTTCTCTTAAGAAAGCAATGCATGAAGTGCATCGTCAGGTAGGTAAATTTCGAAGAACTTTATTTAGCTCATCCATAACCCATACCACCTTCATTTTTTCATTTCCTCTTTCCTTCTGCAGAAAAAGAAAAAAAAAAACAACAACTCTGAGTTGTGACCTGTGTCTGGTTGATCATCCCACCTTGGCTGCTCAGCACCCAGTGGCCTGGTTTGAGCCTCGGTGCCCTGAGATGCCCTGGTGGGTATTAAGATCACTCTGGACACACCTGGCACCCACGAAGGCCGGCTTGATCTGGAACAGATGCGTGGAAGATTAGCCCATCAATCAACACTGTTTTAACAAGCTGGAATTCGACGCTGCCCACAAAATAGTATCTCTAATCTTACTGTAAGAAGCCTTTGCTTTCAGACAGCCAGCTTTGTATTAAAAACGTGGGAAGTTCGGTCCCCCAACAGTATTCCATGAGAAGAACCCGGTGGGCCGCAGAAGTAAAACAAGAAGAGAGGAAAACACACCTAGAAAATTTCAGGTTATGAAATTAAAACAGGGACATTTCAATAATAAGGAAAAATTTTTAAAAGCCTCCCTATGCCACTTCAGCATAAATGGAGCAACAGCTCTCCCTATGTCTGTCTTACAAAATAAACTACAGGCTGATTAAACTGAGTGAGTGTGGCACACAGTTTCCCTTAAAGGGACTCTGAGATATATGAGCTTCATTTCCCAAGGCCACAAGGTGGGAGTGCCTCCCTCATAAACCCTACAGGAGTTGGCCCACACCTTCCTTTCTAGCTTGCGCAGGTATGGCTGTGGCCAGAGCCAAGCTGGATGCAGCCTTGCTGGGCTGCCTCAGAAGCCCTTGTATGCCTTCGGATATTTCTGAGTATCTGGCACGCAGTAGGTCATGCATACATACTTGAAAGCTGAATCCTGCACTTTTTAGGCTATATTTATTGCATGCTGTTTTTTTTTTTTTTTAACTAAGGAAGCAAAGGTGTAGGTGGGGGGAGGGATCAGAAAATTTCCCAGTATTACACAAATGAATATAATGAATTTCAATCACTATATTGTACTTTGTACATCAGATCTAAAGAGAAGGGAAGGGAAGGGTTAATCCCCCCTCCCATGTACTGGGGATTGAACCCATGGACATTCTACCTCCAAGCTACACCACAAGCCCCATTTTGAAACAGAGTCTCACTGAGTTGCAAAGGGCCTAAGTAGCTGAGGCCGTCTGCAAATCATGATGCTCCTGTCTCAGCCTCCCAAATGCTGGGATTACAAGCCTGCACCACCAAGCCCGGCTAGGGTTAATTGTTAATAATCACACTTAGCCCCCTCTCCTTGATTAGCATTCTAAATCCTGACAGAACTTACACTTGGTAATGTTTGCAACCTACTGGTAGGAGGGTTGGTATAAACTTCACAGCTGTGGATCTGACAGCCATAGAAGATAACATTTGACATAAGACAGTCTTGGGGAAGTAGAGTCTGCAAGGTAACACTATTTTGAGATCCTGATGATTAGAAATGTTTTCCAGAGCATTAGTTTCTCTGTCAAGAAGATTGCAACCACCACCAAGCAGGAACATACTGAACCTGTTCACATTTACTTTGCTGGCTTTGACAATAATTCAATAAATCTAAAAGCAACCACACTGTGACTGAAAACAAAAAGCAACACCTACCCACTGAGGAAAAAATTACACAGAGGGGACAAGAAAGATTACTGTTACTTCTTGTTCTGCCTTGCTGCAGCTTAAAAGCAAGGATTAGCATTTCTAGGTGTAAACTCAATTATATCTGCAAACCATGACTTGGGGGGGGGTGGGGATTGGGTACGCCTACACAGAACACAAGAACACAACTGAATCAACACTTTGAATCCATACTGCAAGTAGCACCTGGACATGTCCGAGGACTTGTTCTCCACATCCTGTTCTCGGACACTTTCCCAGTCAGACTCTGGTCACCTGTACCTGCATGCGCGTATCCACCGGGGATGGTCATAGTTGTTTCCCAAAGGTGGCTACGGGGCATTTGAATATTAAGTTATAGAAACACCTGGAAGGATGTCACCATCACCAAAACCAAACAACAGATCTGCAGATCTGAACTTCACCAGGGCTACTTTCTTCTCTAAGCCTTGCTCCAGAAACCCTTTGAAGAAAACTGTGTCCCCTTCCAGACGAAATGTATCAGGAACTTACAGGTGTATGCTACAAGGTAGCCTACCACATGACCCCTGGCCAGAAGGCAAGGGCTCGGGACACACACACAGACTGCAGTTGCCCCCCCTCTAACTATGTGGTGTATCCATGGGTCTGTCCAGTCAGCTTAACCATCCATGATGACCATGGTGTTTGTTATGGTGCAAGAGTGGCTCGGAAGACAAGGTACAGGTGACAATATTCACACCATCATCCTAGAACAAAAGCATGAGCCTGCACTCGTGTGCATGCGCACACACACACACATATACATACAAAAAGCATGAGCCTGCACTCGTGTGCATGCACACACACACACACACACACACATACATATACATACACACGCACACCCAATGCCTCTGAAGCCAACCTGACACCCTCCCAGTGTCCCCCACATGGCAGGCACTGAGGGATGCAATGAGAAATGCAATTTCTGTTCCTTAAGAATTTCCCCACTGAGGAAGATGCGTGGGGGGAGGGCAAGTGACAGATGGGTTCTGGGGAAACATCTGAGAAAGCAGGTGTGCAGCAAAGGGGCAGAGCCGGGGCACACTGGGGAGGGGTCTGCAGAGGTGATGACACAGCCCACTTGAATTTCAAGGTAACAGGGAGGGGAGGAGTGGGAAAAAGCATTTAAGGGCAGGAGTGAGGAGCCAGAGAAAGCTATTGAAATTCTGGAGTTTAGACAACTGTGAGCATGTTCAGGGCTGCATACACAAGAGGGATATGGCTGTGAAGCAAGCAGGGACCAATCATACAGAGCCTGGTAAAAAAAAAAACCCAGAATATTTACCTGATTCCAGAAAAAGTTAGAAAGTTTCTAAGCAAACAATGACTCCTTCAAATTCTGGTTCTTGTTTTTGCTATAGACCAGTTTAGCTGGTCTTGAACATCGTCAACACCATGAACCAGAGACTCATAGTATAGATTCTCTAGCCCCCACTTCCCACAGAGATAAAAGGGGAGTGCTGTAAAAGTCCATCACAGATTGCTTTAAGGTTTTAGGCTTCTTTCCTTTTTAAATTAAGTTCAAATGAATTATATGAGACACACAAAAGGTACATAACTTTAAGAGCCGAAGAAATACACAAGGCCAGTCTCTTTAAGAAGACTTGTATACAGTCAGACCTAAATGTGAGATCATATTTTCCCCAAAGCTGTGTCTCAAGGTGGGTGTTGCAAAAAAAAAAAAAAAAAAATCTAAGAAAGTTTTTCTCTACATAGGAAAGAAAAAAAGACACACCACTTTACAAGGGCCATGTCAATCTGACAGCTTCAGAGAGTCTGCCAAAATGAAGTCTTAAAAATGGAAAATAGCATATTGGGCTTCCAGAATAAATAATCTGAAATATATAACACTAATGTCTTCTACTGGTTAAAGAAACCATTACACTGTTGATGTTTAAAATAGTCAGGTTTTTAATCATGCCATACCAACATGTTTTTCTATTATCACTTTAAAACACTTTTTCTGTATTTCCCTAAACTTCTATAATGAATTTTCTATGTAGAAAGACATATAAATGCTAGTGATTTATTATAGACCTTTATTTCAAAACCAAACACATGCTGAAGTCTGGGCCTGTCTAGAAGGTACACACCCTAGGGAACCAGCCGAGCCCTGCTTACAAGCTAAGAACACCAGCAACCAGTTGAGAACTTTGGAGCCATTCAATTACTACCCGTGGGTGTTTTTCCACACCTCTGCAGAGACCACCACCCTCAACTGCGTGCAATCAGGTAATCCAGGATCATGTTCTCACTCACAGCCTACACCAGACAGATGAAGCCTAAAAGATAAAAGTGACTCCAAAGGATGACTAAACATCTGTGTTTTGTTTATTTCCCCCACTCCAAGAAAAGAGATTGTGATCTATAATCAGTAGCCTGGTTCCACTGCTAATTTAATGGATAAAATTGGATAATCGCTCAAAACATTCAATTCTATCTCTAAGCCCCAAATAAAATGTGCTGGAGGCAAGCTCTAGCTCCAGATGCACCAGGCACCTATGGACGTGGAGCAGAGGCAGCCAATTCTTCCCCACAGACACTGTTTACACCTCTATTACACAGATGTTGAGAGCCCAGGCCCATGAACCAACCCTTTATGAAATGGGAAGCTTAATCGGAAGCAGTATTTTTATATCAGAAGAGCCCACTGGCTAGAGCTTCTACTGGCCTTTGGATCTGCCTAAAACTACAGGGCACAAGGAGATAATAAGTCATACCTAGAATACTTTAAATCTTGAACTACTCTAGAACAAACCCAATTGTCGATGAGGATATGAAGCAACAGCAACTCTCATTCATTGCTGATGGGAATGCAAAATGGTCCAGCCACTTTGGCTACTTCTTACAGAACATAACTCATCATCTAACCGGCAGCCATGCTTCTAGGTATTTACCTGAATAAGCTGAAATCTTGTCCAGACAAAAAAACTGCACATACCTGTTTACCACAGCTTTATTCAAAAGTGCCCAAACTGCCAGATATCTATAATCCCAGATATTCAGAGAGCCTGAAGCAGGACCATGAGTTCAAAACCAGCCTAGGCAACACAGCAAGATGCCGTTTCCCCCTCCAAAAAGAAAAAGAAATTAGTAAAACTTAATAGCAACCAAGAGTAATGTTTAGTTACTTCAAATGATTAAATATCAGCACTAAAAAGAAGTGATAAAGATATGGCAAAAAAAAGGAACCTTAAATGTATATTACAAAGTGACAGAAGCCCATCTATAATGTCTGTATATTAGATGATTCCAACTATATGGAATTCTGGGAAAGACAAAACTATAGAAAAAGTTAAGAAGATCAGTGGTTGCCTGGTATTGGGGGGAGGGAGGAACGAACAGTCAGAGCACAGAGGATTATTAGGCAGTGATACTATTCTGTGTGACACTACAATGGTAGATACCTATCATTATACATCCATCCAAACCCATGGAATATACAATCCCAACAGCGGGCCGAATGTAAACTACTGACTTGGGTGATGAGGATGTGTCAATGTGTAGCTTCATTAACTGTAACAAATGCACCCCTCTGGTGCCAGGAGGCTGGTAGTGGGTGAGTTTGTGCCTGTGTGGGAAGAGAGAGTATCGGGGGAAATGTTGGTACCTTATGCTCAATTTTACTGTGAACCTGAACCTGCTCTAAAAAAATTTAAAAGGGGAAAAAGAGGAGCTCTTTCTTCTCCGGGGCATGGCTCAAAGGCAAGATGCCTTCCTAAACATGCTCAAGAAAAAGGAAAGACAGCCAGAAGTACCTTTAGAGCTCATCACCCTGAAAGTTAAAACCATAATTAGAAGAACTAATAAAAGCCAGGAAGGCAAGTTAATAGGACTGTGGTGCCATCTCCCCTTCAAATTAACAGAAATAATGTAAAAGTCTGAATTATCTGGGTCTTGTGATAAATATTCCAGGCAGCTACCAGCACAAGCAACATCTAAGCCATCAGACTTGGCAGAAATTGTACAAGCCCATTTATGAAGCCACATTCTTTTCTCCTCCAAAATTACACACCTGAGAGGCCAAATCCACTCCAGACACAATCTGGGGCCTGGGTCACTTAACAGAATGCTCCAAAGCTAGATTGAACCTCTCTCTCTCACCTGTCAATTAGCTCCTCCGTCACACCTGCCAGGTCCTGCAGACCCAGGTGAACAAGGCACTTTTATTCCTCTCCCTGAATATATTACAGAATAAAGAACTGAGAAGCTTCACAGAATAAAGAAGAACTGGGAAGCTTCGGGTACTTACAGGCTGTCATCTACAACAATGCTGAAACTTTACTCAGTAAGGCCTCACGAGAACACTTCCCCCAAGCATATCTTGATTGGATGTCAGTTCTAGTTGAGGGTTAAGTGCTAAGAAATGAAGTCCCCACAGTGCACATTCTCTGCCCCAAGCATCCAGATGGCCTCTGATCTGACATACCAGGAATAAACATGTTTGTCCCTGCAAAGCCAACATGTTTGTGTACAATGTACAGACCTACTTATGGTCAAAGTGTCAAACGGATAACCCTTTCACAGAGTCTTTCTACCCTTCAGGCTCTCCCTCCCAAAGAAACAAAAAAAACGGCCTGAATTCGCTCCCCTGTTGCAAGAGGCTGGAGAGACTCTGCTTCATGTTTTACTACTTGCCACAGTTCACTATCTCCAAGAAACCAGGTTTACTACATCAAACCTTAAATAAATGGCTTCACCAACCTCTTCTGAAACCCCACTCAGCAGAGTCATCTCTCTTTGCCAAGAAAGCTGGAGGCTTGAAGTGGCTGTCTCTGCAAATTCCTCTCCTTTTCTACCAAAAGGGCACTTCAAGAACTTTACCATCTGGGAAAGCATGAATGTTGGGCCGATTCCACTCACCACTCCTGGATTTGAGTGTGCAAAGTGCCTTTCTACTATCAGTAGCTATTTAGGTTGCTGATCACACTCAAACTCCGGTGGAAACCCAGGCTCCCCATAAATCAAGAATTCCATCTAGCCTCCTGTGAGCCAGCACTTGGGAAAGCACGCTCACTCCGCTACTGAAGCCGTTCTTCCTGGCACAGGAGCATCTTAAATTTGTCCCATTTCATTTCCGGGGTGCGATTCCCAACTCATCCCCACATTCATCTTCCTCTCTCTCCATCTGAAGCCTCGGTCTGATCAGCCATTGTACAAGCAGCTCTGACAATTAATCCCCTTGATTTCTTGACATTTTCTTCTCTGCTTTTGGCCGGGGAGACTGTTTTGATCTGAATAGGGTTGTCTGTGCGGGGATTCTGCATGTTAATGATGGAGCTGGTAAGGACGTGAGGTGAGAACACAGTGTACTTTTTCTAGTTACGTTTCGCCTCATCACCGCTATCTGGGCCCTGCTGAACACCTGCAAGGCGTTACCGACCCTACAAGACCTGATCTTACCCGCTTCTGGGCCTCCAGGGACCAGGTAGAAACAGAAACAGATGGCCTGTTCTCCGTCAAATATCAGAGACTCCTAACTACTCCACCTCCGAAGAAGCACGGACACCTTGCTCAGCCTGGGAGCCACAGTGGCGAGCTACCCTCCACCCTGGGTCGGCCCCAACCCAGTCCCAGACGGGGTAAGGGGGAGATGCTGCCCCCCCCCGCCCCCGTTGCAGACCGCCCACCTTCCCAGCCAGAAGGAAGGCGCCTCCGCCGAGGTGGGAGCGTGAGCTCGGGTACCCGCCCTTCCCTCTCCTTTCTGGCCAGAAAACTCCACTTCCCGGATTCCCGGCCACACTCTCCCGCCCCCTCCCCCGGCGATCCAGCTAGCGCGGCCCTGATGCCAGGCGGGTGCCCAGCCCAGCCGCGCACCCCCACACCCACGCTCCACGCCAGGCCCGGGGAGCAGACCCCGACTCGCTCCGTCCCCCCAGACCGGGGCTCCCTAGATTCTGGAAGCACCTCTCAAGCACACGAAGATGGGAAAAGTCCCACCCCCCCCCCACGCCATGCCGCCAGCCTCCGGCGGTGCCCGGGAGGGGCCTGCTCCCGGAGGCGAAAGGGGGCAGTGGGTGTCGCCAGGTCGCCTCCCCCCGCGCCTCCCCTCCCCCGAGGCCGGGGGGCCGCGGCCCGGGCCCCCGGGGGCACTCACGATGGTCACGCTGGCTTTGCGCAGGTCGCGGTTCTCCTCCTGCAGCGCCTTGCACTTGAGTTTGTAGGTCTCCAGCTCGATCTTCAGCACCTTGTTCTCCTGCTGCAGCGAGGCCAGGCGGTTGGTGAGCTCCTCCAGGCGGAACGGCGAGATGACAATGCCCCCCGACTTCCCCCCGCCGCCGCCGCCGCCGCCGCCGCCGCCGCCGCCCGAGGTCGCCGAGCAGGACGACTGCATGGCGGCCGGGCCGCCGTGGCCGCCCGCGCCGTCCGTGTCGCTCTCGCTGGCGCTGTCCGCCATGGCCGCGGCGGGCTGGGGAGGAGGCGCGGCGGCGGGCTGGCGGGCGCGGCCGGCCGCGGAGGAGTGGGCGCCGGCGAGCTCCGGGACGCGCCGAGCGGGGCGCCTGGCACCAGGGCGCAGACTCCGAGCGGCGGCGAGAGAAAGAGAGGGAGCTTCCCGCTGCCGAGGGACCGCCTCCGCCGGAGAACAGGGACCCCGCCCGGGCTCGGGCAGTACTGCACGGCTCGCTAGGCCGGCTCGGCGCTGCGGCTGCCCACGTGGGCCGGGCCGCCCCGCCGCCGCCGCCCGCCTCTTCCGGGCTCGCACCCGCTCCGGGAGCTGGAAAAAAAAAAGCAACCTAATGCCCGGCCCGCCCGCCCGCAGGTGCCCGGGACACGTGGAGAGGTCAGCGGGCCCGGCGTCCAGCCCCGGCTCGCGCCGCGGTGCGTGCGCCTGTCTCCCTCTGTCTGCTGCGCACAGACTCGCAGCTTTGCCTTCTGCGTGAGCCGAGTGCTGGACTGAGCCGCTGTAGATAGAGCTTGAGAGCACAGAAAATTCCCTGCCCTGGGCCCGAGCCGCGGGGCGAAGCGGCAGCCACAGGTTAATCTCGTTAGGAAAGAATTTGCCAGAGACACACCACCCTTTAATAATATCATAAAGCACAGAGCGCCCAGTTGTTTAAACGGTTTGCAACTTTATTCTCTCCCCCCCACCCCTCTTCCCCACGTTTTTTCCTCTTTGCACTTTTTGCAAACATTTCCAGCACGCGTCACGCCTTAGGATTAAGACACTAACATTTGTCTAGTCGGAGAGAGGAGAGAAACACTTTGTGGAAGGGTGGAAACACATCTCCAGTGCCAATTCTCCAAAGTAACTGCAGATAGACCGTGCTATACAAATAACGTGATGAAGTAGGCGAACATAGCTATTGCCCCTCTGTGCTGTCTGCTCACTCCTAGAAAATTCCAGCAGATAAAAATAAAACATTGGTTGCTGTAATATGGTATAAATTAGAGTTCCAGCTTTGAAGCGTATCAAAATCAAATACTTCAATTCCTCTTCCTCCCCCCCCCAACCCAGAAAGGCTTACAGGAAATTGGCCCAGCAGGTGAGATGATTCTAAACACTTTACCCTGTTGACACAAAACAGCTTTCACTTGGGTATAAAAATTGGAAAGTGAAACTGACCAGACTAGTTTTATTATCCAAGTTTAGTCAACGGAAGAACAAACACATGGAAACAAATAAAAATAGAAGGGGGGGAGTGAAAAGTTTTCTATTGTTTTGAACTATTGTGAAGGTCTAAAAAGCATTAGCAAGAATAAAGAGATGGCTTTAATGATTTTTATAACCACGCCCTCTTTATCTTTAAGCCTAAATTTGATCTGACAATCAAACTGTTATTCCATGGTTAATGGAAACTGGTACCCTGGAATAAATTTAACAGGCCAAGCGTTCCAAATGATGTCATCTTTTGCCAAGATGGCTGCTTCTACCAAACAGCTCAGAAATGCCAACCGCAATGAAACCCTAAATTTCTCCTGGGTCTTTTTAAGCTTAGTGCTAGAGGAGTTGTGAACTGGGTCACTGTTGGTGTAGCAGGAGAAGAGTAAAAAAGCACTTGGCTTGGTTCTTCAGAAAACAGATAGCCAACCTAAATAATTCTGGTACCAGTGGTCCAATTTGATTTTCACTAATACTTCTCTCCCTGACTTTTCCTCTTCTGTGACAAGAGACAGTCAGATTGTTCAATTGGAAAGAGTTTCTGGGAAACTCAGTTGCGAGGTGAAATGGAAGGGTGAGGCTTGCAGGGAATCGCACCAGAGGGAGAACCCAGAGCATTCTTTCCACTTTATTCAGCACTGGGGTGGAATCTAAGACTGGGTCTGGCTTCCATACCTCACAAGTTTCTATAGTTCCCTCCCCACACTATCTTAAGGCTTCCAGTGTTAGAGCTTATTGCAACAAGGGCATTTCTCCCGGGCAGAACAGGGGCAAATTAGCTCTCCCTTAACTTTATCACTAAACCAAATGCTTTGGAAAGGCTGCCAGGCGGCTTCAAGACAGCACAGGGGTGGAGCTTAAAGCGCCTGCTTTCTTAAAGGGCCCACGTCATGGTAAGTTTAAGAACGGATTGGTCTTCAATGGGAAATTTGGAGGAAATCTGCATTTTGACATGGTGCTTGTAGGCAATAATCGTGTTTGGAAGACTTTAGAGGAAAAGCCATCTTCTAAAGCTTCCCTGCTGATACTGATGGGAATAAATTGGAGAATATGGTTTTTTCACTGTGGTTTTTATTGTTATTGCAAAGCAGAAGCGTGTCTAATTTTCTACTTCTTATAAAAGTGATTCCCCTTATAAACAGGCCATTTATCACAACACTGCTTCTGTAATAGTATTACAATGGAAACCCCAGTTACAAAACCAATAATATCATTATAAATACTCCTCTGCTTTCTAGGGGAAGTGAATCAGAAGAATGGAGGTTATGCACTGCCTAGAGGAAAGGGCGGCAAATTTAGACAATCACTTCCATTGGAGAAATAATAAAATGGAGCTTTGCCCTGAATATGAACAGCAAGGATACATGAAAAAAAAAAGAAAAGGAAACCTTGTAGTCTAATTGGAAGGCAAATCAGAACCTGTTTCTTTAAGGCCATTTTTGTACCAGATTCACCCTGGCCTTAAAACTTCAGAGTTTTTGATAGCAAAATAAAAAAAACATTTTTTAAGAGGTGAAATGTGTTGTTTAATTTTTATGGTCATAAATAAATTGTTGTATTAGAATTAGTTACATTAAGCTCAGATTCAAATGATTTTCTTTAAAGTCTAAATGGGATTGGTGGTTTGAGGACCCACTGTTAGTTTTTAGTGAGCTCAATATGAGCTGGCTGTCCATAGAGCATGAGAGTTTAGATGAAAACATAGAATGAACCCCTATGGGGCGATCATTTTTTAATTTTTTAAAAAGTTATTTTAGTAGTAATACTTGTATTTATTTATTTTTCTTTGGTGGTACTGGGGTTCCTGGAAACCCTTGTACCTCCGGGCTACACTCCCAGACCTATTTTATATTTTTATTTGGAAGCAGGGTCTCGTAAGCCAGCTTGGCTGGCTTTGAACCTGCACGGTCCTCTTGTCTCTGCCTCCAAAACACAGAGATTAAAAGCGTGTGCCACCATGCCTGGAAGTAATACATCTTAATGGCATACATGCACACATCACTCCTTTAGCCCTTCTCCAATCATTTTTTGAAAGTTAGTTGATGCTGTTTATTTAAAGATGCCTCTGAAGCTGGGCATAGTGGCACATGCTTGGGAGGCTGAGAGAGGAAGATCACAGGTTCAAGGACAGTCTCGGCAAGTAGTACGACTCTCAGCAACCTAAGGAGACCCTGTTTCAAAACAAAAAATAAAAACACCTGGGGAAGTAGGTCAGAGGTAGAATGCCCCTGGGTTCAATCGCTAGTACCACAACAATAAATAAATAAATAAATAAATATGCCTCTGAAACCAGGCATGGTGGCACACACTTGTAATCCCAGTATTTGGGAGACTGAGAAGGGAGGATCACAGGTTCAAGGATAGCCTTAGTAAGTAATGAGACTCTCATCAACCTAATGAACCCCTGTTTCAAAATAAAAATAAAACAGGGCTGGAGGTGTAGCTCAGAGGTAGAATGCCCCAGGTTGAATCTACAGTACCACAAATAAATAAATAAATACACTTCTAAGCTGGATAGTGTGGTGCAACTCTATATTCTTAGTATTCAGAAGACTGAGGCAGGAAGATTGGAGGTTTGAGGCCAGCCTCAGCAACTTAGCAAGACCCTGTTTCAAAATAGAACATCAAAAGGGCTGGAGTGTAACTTGGAGATAGAATGCCCCTGGATTCATTCCCCAGTACCAAAATAAATAAATGAAATAAATACATCTCTGGGTGTCTGGTTTAGAGTCTATGTCTAGTCCTTAGGTCTAGCAAAAGGCTTCTTGACATTGGAAATATTTGTGTGTGTGTGTGTGTGTGTGTGTGTGTGTGTGGTACTGGGGTGGAGCCCAGGGGCTTTTCTACTTCCGGGCTATACTCCCAGACCTATTTTATACTTTATTTGGAAACAGGGTCTCACGAGGTTGCTGAGAGCCTCACTAAGTAGCTGAGGCTGGCTTCGAACCTGTGTGATCCTCCTGTCTCAGCCTCCTAAGCGCTGGGATTACAAGCATGCGCCACCATGCCTGGCTTATTCTTTTTTTTTTTTTTTTTTTTTTGCCGGTCTGGGGATGGAACCCAGGGGCATTCGACCTCCGAGCTACACCCCTTGCCCTAATTTTTTATTCTTTATTTTGAAACCGGGTCTCACTGAGTTTCAGAGGGCCTCACTAAATAGCTGAGGCTGCCCACGAACCAAGATCCTCCATTCTCAGCCTGGTCTCAGCCTCCCGAATGCTGGGATTACAAGCGTGGGCCCCCACGCCCAGCACTATTCTTATTTTGAAAGAAGGTCTCACTAAATTGTGGAGGGCCTCACTAAGTAGCCGAGGCTATCCTCGAACCGCGATCCTCCAGTCTCATCCTCTCAAATGCTAAGATTATAAGAGCGTGCCACCGTGCCAGGCTTCACCCTATTTTACATGCCTTCTCAATACTTGATATTTCTTAATGTTAAATTAACATGAAACATCTCACCCCAAGAAGAGATCATAACTATAAGATTAATTACAAGCTGGACATGGTAATATATGTTTGTTATCCCAGTTCTTGGGAGGCTGAGACAGAATTGCAGGTTTGAGGCCAGTTTTAGCAAATTAGGAAGGGTCTGTTTCAAAATAAAATAATAAAAAGGGCTGGGGGTAGAGCTCAAAAATAAAATGCCTGTGGGTTCAATCCCAAGTAGCCCCCTCCCCCCAACAGATTAATTACACACTCAGCCCGACATGGTGGCACACACTTATAATCCCAACACTTAGGAAGCTGAGACAGGAGGATTGCAGGTTCGAGAACAGCCTCATCAAATAATGAGACCCTCATCAACGTAGCAAGACCCTGTCTCAAAATAAAAACTTTAAAAAGGGCTGGGTGGCCGGGCGTGGTGGCGCACGCTTGTAATCCCTGCGCTTGGGAGGCAGAGACAGGAGTATCACGCAGGTTCAAGGCCAGCCGCGCTGGCGTAAGAGACCCTGTTTCAAAAATATAAAATAGGTCTGGGAGAGTAGCCTGGAGGTAGAAGGGCTTCCAGGAACCCCAGTACCACCAAAAAAAAAAAAAAAAAAAAAAAAAAAAAAGGGCTGGGGTTATATTTCTTCTTTTTTTTTTTTTTTTTTTTTTTTTTTTGTGGGTCTGGGGATAGAACCCAGGGGCATTCGACCTCCGAGCTACACCCCCTGCCCTATCTTTTATTCTTTATATTGAAACCGGGTCTCACTGAGTTGCAGAGGGCCTCACTAAGTAGCTAGGATCCTCCAGTCTCAGCCTCCCGAATGCTAGGATTACAAGCGTGCGCCACCATGCCTGGCTTAAAAAGGGCTGGGGGTATTCTTCAGAGGTAGAATTACCCTGGGTTTAATCTCCAGTGCCACAAAATAAATAAATATATAAATAATTACACATCTCATCTCTATTCTGTTTTTGTTCACTCATTATTGGTTCAGAGGAATTGCCATCATTTTTGTAGATGACAGTTTAGAAAATTAAGTACTAAGCAAAAGGAAATTAGAATCAAGTAAGAATTGGGGGGGGCTGAAGCACGTGACGTAGGTGTCTGGAGATTTGGCAGCATGGTAGACCTAAAACTTGTCCTGCTGCAGTCCGTCTAGAATTGCTGACCAGAAAATGCTTTTTAAATCCTATTCATGGCTTTTCGCAGAGACCTGGGCTCCTGCAGGTGGGCTCTGCAGGCCAGGCATCGGCTACCTCACCCAACACCTTCCCAGTTCCTCGTGTGCCTTTGGGGACCTGACCGTAGCTGTGGAGACCTGCCCTGCTGAACCTCCTTGGGTCTGAAAGCTCCTGCAGCCCTGCCCTAGGGCAGGACCTGGCTTTCTGCCCTCCAGGCAGGAGAGAGAGGCCTTGGGTGCTGCTGTGTCCAGGTTCCTCTGGCCCTATTGCTCATTGGAACGTGTATTCCTTGAGACACACAGCACACCACGGTGGATTTCAGGTACTGGTGGTTGGAACCTAGGGACATTCTACCTCCAAGCTACATCCACAGTCCTATTTCTTATTATTTTGAATCAGGGACTCACTATAATTTGTAGAGGGCCTCACTAAATAGCTGAGGTTGGCTGTGAATCTGCGATCCTTCTGTCTCCGCCTCCGAGTACTGGGATTACAGTTGTGTGCCACCACTCCCGGCTAATTTTTTATTTTGAAATGGTCTCACTGAGTTGGTGAAGGCCTCTCTAAGTTACTGGGGCTGGATGTGAACCTGTGTTTCAGCCTGCCAAGGACAGGGATGACAGGCCAGATCTCTGGGATCTATTTTCAAAAACAATACTGCCCAACTAGCTTGCTGCCTGAGTAATATTTACAGCTAAAAGTTCACTTTTGCTATTGTTTCTATAATAACATTTGGTGTGAAGGAAAATCCTTAGATCAAAATAAAACTTCACAGAAAAAAGCCCCAAAAACCCAACAACCAAGAAATCCCAGGAGCCGGGGGTGGTGGTGCAGGCTTGTGAACCCTCAACTACTTAGACCCCTTGCAGCTCAGTGAGACCTGTTTCAAAAATAAAGAACAATGTCGGGTGTGGTGGTACATGTTTCCAAATAAAATATAAAGTAGGTCTGAGAGTATATCCTGGAGGTACAAGGCCCCTGGGCTCTACCCCTAGTAACACACACAAACACACACACACACAAAATAAGGGGAGGGCGTGTCGCTCAGAGGTAGAATGTTCCTGGGATATGTCCCCCGTACTGCAAAGAAAAAGGAATGAAAGTGACCAGAACAGAAAGGCGCGGAACCAAAGTTCAGTACTAAAGCGCCTCATCGTAACCCATAGAGAAGGAACGGAAGTGAGAGGAACAGCAGCAGCGGTAGCTTCCTGCTGTGACGAGTAGTGAGCTCTGAGGAGCAGCAGCTTCCAACTAGCTGCCATGCCCGACGAGTGGCAGCTGACTGAAGCTGACCCTTGACTACGTACAGCCGAGAGAGGAAAGGCAGTGGTAGCTGAAGATGCTGACCTGTCCAAAGCTGTGTCTGGATAAAGAGCTAGCACCTTATTCAACAGGTCTTCTGCAGTAGTGGCAGTCTGGTGCACCATGAGCCCCAGGGAATAGCGACACTCCCAGACCTTCTCAGGGTCTTCCAGGTACACGGTACACAAGATTTCTGCTTCCCCAGAGATCATAGTGTGCCACCAGGTTTGCCATCTGCATGTGCTTTGAATTGTCCGTCTTTCTTCACTCAGGGTCTTCCAGGTAAACAGTACACAGGATTTCTGCATCCCCAGAGATCATAGTATGCTACCAATGTTCGCCTTCTACATGTCCTGTGAATTGTCCATCTTTCTCCACTCAAAGTCTACTTTCTCTCCCCTTCATCTCTCTCCAGTACAATGAGGCCAGAGAAACCAGGACTCAACAGGGCACCTAGCTTCTGGGAGGCTTGGCAGTCAGTGCCCCTTCTTCCCACCCTGAAACTCAGGGGACTCATTTCCTGAGAGCTCTGGAGGCCCCCCACTGTAGCTCTCAGGGAGAGAGTTTAAGGTTCTTCCCTGGGGTACTCTAATTTGCCAAAAGAGAAGGCTGCTCTGCAGACTCAAAGGCCATGACCCATTCCCACTGGCAAAGCTCACTAAGGAAGGGGGGTGGCAGCCTCAGGGGCAGCAAAGCCACGGGCAGCAAAGAGGTGTAGAACAGAGTGCCAGCTGGTGAAGAGAGGGGAGAACCTTCTCAAAGGGCAAAATACAGGATGCCATCCAGCCATCAGCTCTCAGGACCACTTTAATACCGGACTGGGCTTTATTGTGGACTTAGAGAGGTAGCAAAGGTGCATTTTAATTGATTACTTAGTTTTGTTGGTGGTACTCTGGATGAATCCCGGTGCCATGCTAAATAGGAGCTAAACCCCCAATCGTTGAAAAAAATAAATAAATCCTATTCATGACCCAGAAGAGCTAAAAAAAAAATTTCAACATTAAAAAAAAGTAAAGGAAAACCCAAGGTTCCAGGAGCAAAAGAAGAAAGCAAAACCCAAATGAGCACCTACAGCACAAATCCTGTTAGAGTCACACAGTGAATGGAACTGTATGCAGCAAGCAGAATGCAAAAACTACATTAATGGGAGGTTGGAGATCAGTGGGCCACACACATATGAGATAAGCAAAGGACCATGCAACAGAGAGTATGTGCTCTGTGATTGCATTTACATGTAAACATCTATGATGTGAGAAGTCAAAATATAATGCTTCTCTTTGAAAGAGCGTGAAGTGAGCGGAACAGAGAGCCCCAGAACCAAAGTTGAGTACTCAAGGGCCTCATCGGAACCCATAGAGAAGGAACAGAAGTGAGGGGAACAGAATCCCTGGAACCAAAGTTCAGTACTTGAGTGCCCCATCGGAACCCATAGAGAAGGAACGGAAGTGAGCGGAATGGCGGCGGGGCCAGTGGCATTGTCGTGCTGTGACGAGCAGCGAGCTCTGAAGAGCGGCAGCGTCCTACTAGCGGCCGTGTCCGACAAGCGGCACCTCACTGAAGCTGACCCTGGCCTACATACTGCCGAGAGAGAAAAGGCAGTGGTGGTAGCTGAAGATGCTGACCCGTCCAGAGCTGTGTCTGGATAAAGAGCTAGCACCTTATTCAACAGGTCTTCTGCAGTTGTGGCAGCCCTGGTGCACCATGAGCCCCAGGAAATGCTGACCAGTCCAGACCATCTCAAGGTCTTGCAGGTACACAGTACACAGGATTTCTGCTTACCCAGAGATTGTACTGTGCCACCAGGTTTGCATGTCCTTTGAATTGTCCATGTTTCTCCACTCAAAGTTTGCTTTCTCTCCCCTTTATCTCTCTCCAGTCCAATGAGGCCAGAGAAACCAGGACTCAACAGGGCGCCTAGCATCTGGGAAGCTCTGCAGTCAGCGTCTCTTCTTCCCACCGTGAAACTCAAGGGACTAATTTCCTGAGAGCTCTGGAGGCCCCTACTTTGGCTCATGGGGACAGAGTTTAAGACTCTTCCCTGGGGTACCCTAATTTGGAAAAAAAAAGGCTGCTCTGCAGACTCAAAGTCCATGACCTGTGCCCATTGGCAGAGCTCACTAAGGAAGGGGTGTAGCTACAGGGGCAGCAAAGTCATGGGTAGCAAAGAGGTGTAGAACAGAGTGCCAGCTAGTGAAGAGAGGGGAGATCCTTCTCAAAGGGCAAAATACAGGATGCCATCCAGCCAACGGCTCTCAGGACCTCTTTAACACCAGGCTGGGCTTTATTGTGGACTTGGAGAGGTAGCAAAGGTGCATTTTAAGTGATTACTTAGTTTTGTTGGTGGTACTGGGGATGAATCCCAGTGCCATGCTAAATAGGAGCTAAACCCCCAATCCGTGAAAGAAAAGGAAATCCTATTCATGATCCGGAAGAGCTAAAAAATATTTAAAAGTTAAAAAAAAAAGTAAAGGAAACCCCAAGGCTCCATGAGCAAAAGAAGAAAGCAAAACCCAAATGAGCACCTACAGCACAAATCCTGTTAGAGTCACACAGTGAATGGAACCGTATGCAGCAAGCAGAATGCACAAACTACATTTATGTGAAGCCGGAGATCAGTGGGCCACACACATATGAGATAAGCAAAAGACCAGGCAACAGAGAGTATGTGCTCTGTGATTGCATTTACATGTAATCATCTATGATGTGAGAAGTCAGAATAATGCTTCTCTTTGAAAGAGCGTGAAGTGAGCAGAACAGAGAGCCCGGAACCAAAGTTCAGTACTCGAGGGCCCCATCGGGACCCATAGATAAGGAACCTAAGTGAGGGGAACAGAATCCCTGGAACCAAAGTTCAGTACTCGAGCGCCCCATCAGAACCCATAGGGAAGGAACAAAAGTGAGTGGAATGGCGGCGGCAGCGGTGACATTGTCGTGCTGTGACGAGCAGCGAGCTCTGAAGAACGGCAGCGTCCTAATAGCGGCCGTGTCTGATGAGAGGCAGCTGACTGAAGCTGACGCTGGACTACGCACGACTGAGAGAGGCGAGGCAGTGGTAGCTGAGGATGCTGACCCGTCCAGAGCTGGGTCTAGAAAGCAGAGGTAGCACCTTATTCAACAGGTCTTCTGCAGTAGTGGCAGCCCTGGTGCACCATGAGCCCCAGGAAATAGTGACCCTCCCAGATCTTCTCAGGCTCTTCCAGGTAAACAGTACACAGGATTTCTGCATCCCCAGAGATCATAGTGTGCCATCAGGTTTGCCTTCTGCATGTCCTTTGAATTGTCCATCTTTCTCCACTCAAAGTTTGCTTTCTCTCCCCTCCATCTCTCTCCAGTCCAATGAGGCCAGAGAAACCAGCACTCAACAGGGCACCTAGCTTCTGGGAGGCTCTGCAGTCAGCACCTCTTCTCCCCACTGTGAAACTTGGGGGCCTCCTTTCCTGAGAGCTCTGGAGTCTCCCCACTGTGGCTCTCAGGGGCACAGTGTAGGGCTCTTTCCTGGGGTACCCTAATTTGGGAAAAGAGAAGGCTGCTCTGCAGACTCAAAGGCCATGACTTAAGGAAGGGGTGGTAGCCTCAGGGGCAGCAAAGCCACGGGCAGCAAAGAGGTGTAGAACAGAGTGCCAGCTGGTGAAGAGAGGGAAGAACCTTCTCAAAGGGCAAAATACGGGATGCCATCCAGCCAACGACTCTCAGTACCTCTTTAATACCGGACTGGGCTTTATTGTGGACTTGGAGAGGTAGCAAAGGTGATTACTTAGTTTGGTGGTACTGGGGATGAATCCCAGTGCTACGCTAAATAGGAGCTAAACCCCCAATCGTTGAAAAAATAAATCCTATTCACAACCCGGAAGAGCTAAAAATATTTAAAAATTTAAGAAAAACAAATAAAGGAAACCCCAAGGCTCCAGGAGCAAAAAAAGAAAGCAAAACACAAATGAGCACCTACAGCACAAATCCTGTTAGAGTCGCACAGTGAATGGAATCGTATGCAGCAAGCAGAATGCAAAAACTACATTTATGTGAAGCCGGAGATCAGTGGGCCACACACATATGAGATAAGCAAAGGACCAGGCAACAGAGAGTATGTGCTCTGTGATTGCATTTACATGTAAACATCTATGATGTGAGAAGTCATAATAATGCTTCTCTTTGAAAGAGCGTGAAGTGAGCGGAACAGAGAGACCCGGAACCAAAGTTCAGTACTCGAGGGCCCCATCGGAACCCATAGAGAAGGAACAGAACTGAGCAGAACAAAAGCTCCGGAACCAAAGTTCAGTTATCTAGTGCCCCATTGGAACCCATAGAGAAGGAACAGAAGTGAGTGGAACAAAAGCTCTGGAACCAAAGCTCAGTACTCAAGCGCCCCATTGGAACCCACAGAGAAGGAACCTAAGTGAGGGGAACAGAATCCCTGGAACCAAAGTTCAGTACTCGAGCGCCCCATCAGAACCCATAGGGAAGGAACAAAAGTGAGTGGAATGGCGGCGGCAGCAGTAGCATTGCCCTGCTGTGACGAGCAGCAAGCTCTGAAGAACTGCAGCGTCCTACCAGCGGCCACGTCTGACGAGAGGCAGCTGACTGAAGCTGACCCTGGACTACATACAACTGAGAGAGGCCAGGCAGTGGTAGCTGAGGATGCTGACCTGTCCAGAGCTGTGTCTAGAAAGCAGAGCTAGCACCTTATTCAACAGGTCTTCTGCAGTAGTGGCAGCTCTGTTGCACCATGAGCCCCAGGACATAGCAACCCTCCCAGACCTTCTCAAGCTCTTCCAGGTACAGAGTACACAGAGATCATAGTGTGCCATCAGGTTTACCTTTTGCATGTCCTGTGAATTGTCCATCTTTCTCCACTCAAAGTTTGCTTTCTCTCCCCTTTATCTCTCTCCAGTCCAGTGAGGCCAGAGAAACCAGCACTCAACAGGGCACCTAGCTTCTGGGAGGCTCTGCAGTCAGCGCTTCTTCTCCCCACCGTGAAACTCGGGGGACTCCTTTCCTGAGAGCTCTGGAGGCCCCCGACTGTGGCTCTCGGGGGGGGGGATTTTAAGACTCTTCCCTGGGCTACCCTAATGTGGCAAAAGAGAAGGCTGCTCTGCAGACTCAAAGGCCATGACCTGTGCCCACTGGCAGAGCTCACTAAGGAAGGGGTGGTAGCTACAGGGACAGCAAAGCCACGGGCAGCAAAGAGGTTGTAGAACAGAGTGCCAGCTGGTAAAGAGAGGGGAGAGCCTTCTCAAACGGCAAAATATGGGATGCCATCCAGCCAACAACTCTCAGGACCTCTTTAATACCGGACTGGGCTTTATTGTGGACTTGGAGAGGTAGCAAAGGTGCATTTTAAGTGATTATTTAGTTTTGTTGGTGGTACTGGGGATGAATCCCAGTGCCATGCTAAATAGGAGCTAAACCCCCAATCCTTGAAAAAAAAAATCCTATTTACGACCCGGAGGAGCTAAAAAAAATTAAGAATTAAAAAAAAAGTAAAGGAAACCCCAAGGCTCCATGAGCAAAAGAAGAAAGCAAAACCCAAATGAGCACCTACAGCACAAATCCTGTTAGAGTCACACAGTGAAGGGAATCATATGCAGCCAGCAGAATGCACAAAGGAGTTTATGTGAAGCCGGCAATCAGTGGGTCACACACACATGTGATAAGCAAAGGACCAGGCAACAAAGAGTATGTGCTGTGTGACTGCATTTACATGTAATCTTCTATGATGTGAGAAGTCATATAATGCTTCTCCTTGGAAGAGCGTGAAGTGAGCGGAACAGAGAGCCCCAGAACCGAAGTTCAGTACTCGAGCGCCCCATCTGAACCCATAGAGATGGAACGGAAGTGAGTGGAACGGCGGCGGTGGCAGTGGCATCGTGCTCTGACGAGCAGCGAGCTCTGAGGAGCGGCAGCGTCCTACTAGCAGCAGCGTCTGACGAGCGGCAGCTGACTGAAGCTGACCCTGGACTATGTACTGCCAAGAGAGAAAAACAGTGGTAGCTGAAGATGCTGACCCGTCCAGAGCTGTGTCTGGAAAGCAGAGCTCACACCTTATTCAACAGGTCTTCTGCAGTAGTGGCAGCCGTGGTGCACCATGAACCCCAGGAAAGAGCGACCCTCCCAGACCTTCTCAGGGTCTTCAGGTACACAGTACATAGGATTTCTGCATCCCCAGAGATCTGAGTGTGCCACCAGGTTTGCCTTCTGCGTGTCCTTTGAATTGTCCATCTTTCTCCACTCAAAGTTTGCTTTCTCTCCCCTCCATCTCTCTCCAGTCCAATGAGGCCAGAGAAACCAGCACTCAACAGGGCACCTAGCTTCTGGGAGGCTCTGCAGTCAGCGCCTCTTCTCCCCACCCTGAAACTTGGGGGACTCCCTTCCAGAGAGCTCTGGAGGCCCCCCCACTGTGGCTCTTGGGGGAGGGCGAGTTTAAGGCTCTTCCCTGGGCTACCCTAATTTGGGAAAAGAGAAGGCTGCTCTGCAGACTCAAAGGCCATGACCTGTGCCCACTGGCAGAGCTCACTAAGGAAGGGGTGGTAGCTACAGGGTAGCAAAGCCACGGGCAGCAAAGAGGTGTAGAACAGAGTGCCAGGTGGTAAAGAGAGGGGAGAACCTTCTCAAAAGGCAAAATACGGGATGCCATCCAGCCAACGGCTCTCAGGACCTCTTTAATTCTGGACTGGGCTTTATTGTGTATTTGGAGAGGTAGAATAGGTGCATTTTAATTGATTACTTAGTTTTGTTGGTGGTACTGGGGATGAATCCCAGTGCCATGCTAAATAGGAGCTAAACCCCCAATTCTTGAAAAAAAAAATAATAAATCCTATTCACGAACCGGAAGAGCTAAAAAAATTTTTTTAATTTAAAAATTAAAAAAACGTAAAGGAAAACTCAAGGCTCCATGAGCAAAAGAAGAAAGCAAAACCCAAATGAGCACCTACAGCACAAATCCTGTTAGAGTCACACAGTGAATGGAATCGTATGCAGCAAGCAGAATGCACAAACTACATTTATGTGAAGCCGGCGATCAGTGGGCCACACATGAGATAAGCAACGGACCAGGCAACAGAGAGTATGTGCTCTGTGATTGCATTTACATGTAATCATCTATGATGTGAGAAGTCAGAATAATGCTTCTCCTTGGAAGAGTGTAATGACTGAAAGGGATGCTAGGAGATTTCCAGTAGTGTTCTGTGTATTTAGGAACTTGTTACCTGGTATGCTCATTCAGGAAATGGCATCGAGTTATAGGTATACTTGTGATGCATGGACTGTTTTCTTGGTGTGCTATACTTCAATAATATGTAAGAATATAAAATGGGGAAAGACTGAGGAGACTAAAACAGGAGGACCACACAGTCAAGGCCAGCCTGGGCAATTTTGTAAGACCGTGTCTCCAAACAAAATATAAAAAATAAAAATAAAAAGCCTGAATGTAACCCAATGGTAGAATGTCCTTGGGCTCAATCCTTAGTACTGAGGAAAAAAAATTTTTTTTGCGGGTAGAAGAGGAACTAAAAGCCAAAGTTGTAAGCTTGACAAGTGAAACCACAGCATTGTGGGTTTTATTAAATATGGAGTTGAATGTTCATAAAGGACAGACGTGAGTCCTTGGGGCCAAACCAGGAAGGAAGATGTAACTAAGATACACACAAAATACCAGAACCATTATAAAGTCACATTCACACGCAAAGGTTGAACTTGGGAGTAAAGTCTTCCCACTTGCAAACAGACAACAAAGAAGCTTTCTTGTCTTAGACCGGATTCAAAGTTTACTTTTTTAAGTCTGTTTGGAAAAGTCATAATCTAGACTTAAGCTCTATGGAGTTTAGGGGGGATTGGATATATACTTCACATTACCTTTGTGGACCAGAGATCTCTGAGATGACATTCTGTATTAAAAACTAACCTAGATAAAAATTTCTCTTGGTGATGGAAATATGCCACATCTTGGTCGCACAAATGTACACAGTTGTATCTGGGAATGTTGGTGCACACTTGTAATCCCCACATTTGGGTGGCTGAGACAGAAGGATCAGACAAGTTCAAAGCCAGCCTCAGCCACTGAGTGACGCTCTCAGCAACTTAGTGAGATCCTGTTTCAAATAAAATATAAAATAGGTCTGGGAGTGTAGGTCAGAGGTAGAAAACCTCTTGGTTCCACCCCCAGTACCACCAAAAAAAAAAAAAAAAAGTACACATTTGTCAAATCTCATTAAACATACTTTAAAAGGGTGAATGGCATGCTATATAAAATATAATGAAAAACAAGCCAATGAAAAAATTGTTAGTTCTTAAATGGTAATGTCACTGGTATACTTCACAGGTAGAAGTAAAAATTCATTCTGAAAAGACATGGTCTCAAAATAGAGATAGGATTGTAACTGAAAATTATAAAATACATGAAGAAAGAATTAATTCTGAATAAAAGTTAGCAAACAATAAAGTGCAGGATTACCCTTACTGTTACGGTTTGGGAATGTTATGGTTTTGGGGAAACTGTCCCCGGGGACCCCTGTTAGGGTCCCGGACACAATTTCCCTCAAACCACAACAAAACCTAAAAAACAGAAAAACAGAAAAAATGTGGGTTCTTGTCCTGAGCTAAGGGTAAATACACATTAGCCCAGACTCTTGATGAAGATTTAAAGAAGTTTATTAAAAAAGGTAGAAATACAGAAGATAGTTACAGCCCCATGCCATTTTTGAATGGCATGGCATGGGGGGGGGGGAGTTTTGAGTGAATGCCCCACCAAAGATACAACATGTGGACCAGACCTTTTCTACCCGTGACCCCTCCTCCATCCTAGCTAGATTATTATGTAGATCTGTCTTTAGAAAGAGGAAGTCCTAGCTCTCCTCTCCTATGGACTTGCTAATTACTTTTAGCTAAGTCAATCTAAGTTCCAATAGCTGTTTGCTTCCTGACTGAAACCAAGACCAAGTCTTCCTTTCCCCAGGTCTGCCATTTTGACACAATTATTTTTGAAATATATCTATTAATAATGAGAGTTTTCTCAAATCTTCCCAAGCCATTCCCAATACTGGTACACTTACAACTTCAGGTTATAACAGTACTGGATAAGACAGGCATAATGGTCCATGCCTGTAATACCAGTTGTTGGGAGGCTGAGACAGGAGGATCACAGGGCCAGGCCAGTGTGCATTAACTTATCAAGACTCTGTTTCAGAATAAAAAATAAGAAAAAGGCTGGGATATAACTCAAAGTTAGGACATCCCTGGGTTCAATCCCTAGTATCACAAAAATAAACAAAGTAATTAATTAAAGAGTGGTAGATAACAATGGGTTGGAGAATATTAAGTATATTTAAAATAAGAGCTATAAAAGAAAAATAGGAAATATAGAAAAATTCACAGAATTAAAAACAAAATAGAATTACAAACTAAAAGAATATCTAGAAATTAAAAATAGTGTGTTAAAACCCATTTCCAGCCAGGAATAGTGGTTCAAGCCTGTAATTCCAGTACTTGTGAGGCTAAGAAAAGAGGACCACAGGTTCTAGGCCAGCTTCAGAAACTCTATTTCAGAAAAAAAAAAAAAATAAGGCTGGGGTGTGACTCAAAAGTAGAATGCCACTGGTTTCAACCTTCAGTACTAAAAAAACAAAACAAGAGCTGGGCATGGTGGCACACATTTGTAATTCCAGCATTCGGAAGGCTGAGACAGAAGGATCTGGGTTCAGGGACAGCCTCAGCTACTTAGTGAGGCCCTTTGCAACTCAGTGAGCCTGTTTTAAAAATAAAGAATAAAAAGTTGGGCTGAGGGTATAGCTCAGAGGTAGAATGCCCCTGGGTTCCATCTCGAGTACCGAAAAAAAAAAAAAAAAGAAAAAGTATTATCCAAAGATGACGAACATGCCTATAGTCAAAAAAGGTTAGTTTCATTAGTTTACTGTAGTAAAAGAAAAAACAGCCGAGAGTGGCAGTGCACGCTTGTAATCCCCTAGCTTGGGAATCGGAGACAGGAGGATCACGCAGGTTTGAAACCAGCCTTGCTGGCTTAAGAAACCCTGTTTCTAAAAATAATAATAAAAAAATAGGTATGGGAGTGTAGCCCGGAGGTAGAAGGGTTCCATCCCCCAGTACCACCAAAAAAAAAAAAAAAAAAAAAAAAACCAGAGGAAATATGGGACAAGTTGACTGCAGGATGCTGATTGAACAAGACAGGTCTTTTTTTTTTTTTCAGGTCTAGGGATGGAACCCAGGGGCATTCTACCTCCAAGCTACACCCTCAGCCCTATTTTTTATTCTTTATTTTGAAACAGGGTCTCACTAAGTTGCCGAGGGCCTCACTATGTAGCTGAGGCTGTCCACAAACCATGATCCTCTTGGTCTCAGGCTCCCCAATGCTGGGATTACAAGTGTGTGCCACCACGCCTGGCTTGAAGAAACAGTTATAAGTGGGAGTTTAAAAGCAGCTGGTCAGTTGTGGATTCTGTCTTGCCAAGAAGTGGAGGAAATTTGGCGCTTGAATATCCTGATAATCCTCATCTAAGAAACAGGGATATTAGTTATCACTGGTTAAAAAAAAAAAACTTTACCATCATTGATGAAGAAATAATAGTCAAACCCATTGGTCAAGTGTATGTTTATATATTTTTGTGGCTTCAGATTGTTTTTTCTGTCTTGTTCTAATCATAGAAATAAAATAGACTTGTCTGATTATTGTTTTGGTTCTGTTAGTATTGTCTTCTCTTAGTTAGGAATAATGTCCAAACTAGCAGGTACCATGTGAGTGGTTCATTACTCTATTAAGTGATTAAATTTTAAAGCCCTCAAGAGTTAATCACTGTATTAAACACAACTGAATAGAGAATAAGCAAGTTGACTATAGGTCTGAGAAAATTAGAATGCAACACAAAGACATATAGATGCAAAATAAAAGAACAGATAAGAGACTTAAGGGATACAATAACAAGTCCCTACATAAAGCTAGTAGGCATTCATAAACTGGAGCACAAAGAGAGAGAATGGAGGGACAATTTTTTTTTTTTTTTTTTTTTGCGGTACTGAGGTTGGAACCCAGGGGCATTGTACCTCTGAGCTGCACCCCTCAGCCCTATTTTTTAGTCTTTTTATTTTTTATTTTATTTATTTAATTTATTTTTTTGGTGGTACTGGGGATGGAATCCAGGGGCCTTCTACCTCCAGACAACACTCCCAGAACTGTTTTATATTTTATTTGGAAACAGGGTATCTTAAGCTAGCTGAGGCTGGCTTCGAACCTGTGCAATCCTCCTGTCTCAGCCTCCCAAGCACAGGTTTTTACAAGTATGCGCCAACACGCCCAGCTAGTCTTTTTATTTCGAAACAGGGTCTCACTGAGTTGTGAAGGTCCTTACTAAGAAGCTGAGGCTGTCCATGAACCACCATCCTCAAGTCTCCACCTCCTGAATGCTGGGATTACAAGCCTGCAGACAGCACACCTGACCTTGGAGGGACAATTTTTAAATAATAATGGCAGCCAGGCACTTTGACACACACCTGTAATCAGAATACCTGGGAGGCTGACACAGGAGGATCGCAGATTCAAGGTCAACCTCAAAAGCTTAGTGAAACCCTGTTTCTAAATAAAAAGGTCTCAGCCATTATGATGGCGCATACTTGTAATCCCAGTACTTGAGAGGCTGAGACTGGAGGATCCCAGCTTCAATGCTAGCCTCAGCTGCTTAGTGAGGCCCTCTGTAACTTAGTGAGACTCTGTCTCAAACAAAAGAAGAAAAAAAAAATGGGCTGGGGATATAGCTTGGAGGTAGAATCCCTTTGGGTTCAATCCCAAGTACTGCAAAAAAAAATTTTTTTTTAAATCTCAGGAAGTAGCTTGAAAGTAGAATGCTCCTGGGTTCAATCCTCAATGCCAAAATAAATAAATAAATAATAATATTCAGAACTTTTTTTGTGTGGTTATAGTGATGGAACCCAGAGCCATACTACCTCCAAGCTACACTCCCAGCCCTATTTTTTATTCTTTATTTTGAAACACCCCCAGCAATATATTTTATTTTTTATTTTGAAACAGGGTCTCACTGAGTTGCAAACAGCCTCACTAAGTAGCTGAGGCTGTCTTGAACCGTGACCCTCCTATCTAAGCCTCCCAAATGCTGGAATTACAAGTGTGCATCACCATGCTGGGCAGAACTTTTAAGAATTAATAAAAGATACATAAATGTTTATATGCAAGACATATAATAAGAATGTAAAAGGATAAATAAAATAAAAATGTATCTAGAGTAATTTAGTGTGTGTGTGTGTGTGTGTGTGTGTGTGTTTGTGTTACTAGGGGTAGAACCCAGGGGCTTTCTACCTCTGGGCTATACTGTTTTTATACTTTATTTGGAAATAGGGTCTCACTAAGTTGCTGAGAGCCTCACTAAGTAGCTGAGGCTGGCTTTGAACCTGTGTGATCCTCCTGTCTCAGCCTCCCAAGCATTGGGATTACAAGCATGCACCACCATACCTGGCTAGAGTAATTTAAACATATGCCGAAATAAAACCTGAAGAATAATTACATGAAAATAAAAACAATCTTGTATGAAACCAGAGGGAAAAGATAAAATAATTATCTATAGAGAATAATTACTCATAATTAAAGCATTAATAGATTTCTTAATAATGATTGAAACCAGAAGATAATAATACTATCAAAGTACTAAGAGAAAATAATTACACTAGGAATTCTGCGCACAACTATACTACTATTAAAGAATAAGAATACACTGGGGCCGGGTGTGGTGGCACACGCTTATAATCCCAGCATTTGGGAGGCTGAGACTGAGACCAGAGGATCGCGGTTCACGGACAGCCTCAGCTACTTAGTTAGGCCCTCTGCAACTTAGTGTGACCCTGTTTCAAAAATATAAAATAAAGAATAGTACAGAGGGTGTAGCTTGGAGGTCGAATGGCCCTGGGTTCCATCCCCAGACCCTCAAAAAAAAAAAAAAAAAAAAAAAAAAAAAAAAGAATACACTGGGCACCATGGCGCAGGCCTGCAGTCCTAGCCACTCAGACTCAAGAGGGTGAGGCAGGATGATCATAAGTTCATGGATAAATATAAGCAAACACTGACCATATAAATATAAAATCAAAATAATAAAAATGTGAATTTAGAGCCAAATAATAACAACTGCTAGGGCTGGGCGTGGTGGCGCACATTTGTAATCCCAGCATTAGGGAGGCTGAGACAGGAGGATTGCTGTTCTCAGACAGCTTCAGCTACTTAGTGAGGCCCTCTGCAACTAAGTGAGACCTTGTTTCAAAATAAGGAATAAAAAAATAGGGCTGGAGGTGTAGTTCAGAGGTAGAATGCCCTTGGGTTCCATCCCCAGTAGGAAAAAAAAAAAAAACTTATTTAGAGAGAATTAAAATATTGAAAAACAAATGAGTCGAGGGAAATTAGAGTTAAGGATTCTGAAACCTTGGTTATGCTCAAAAAAGAAAGTAGAAGAAACAGTTCTTTGAAATTTTTGTTTTGTTGAGTAGTATGTGCTACAATTTTAGCATTTAACAAACATTTCATAGTTTACCAACCACTTAACTCCATGACGGATATATTTCCCTCCAGTTTCATTTTATGCATTTATTGTGACCACTTCCTGTCACCACTAATACCTAATACTGTGTAGTACTATTAGCATGAGTACATGTATACAAGTGTGCACACACATGTGGGTATGGAATTTAATAGTTATATGAGGAAGATAGAGAAGGGCATTTTGCAGGAAAAAATATAGCAACAAGGTAATGTCTCACTTCAGATACTCTTCAGGCATACACATAATACAATTCTTATTCACATTTAGTTAATAGCAATTATTTTATGTCGGGGCCCACTCGGCAGGACCGAGGTGGCACCCAGGCTTGTTGCCAGCATGGACTCAAGATGGCGCCTGGGCTTGCAGCCAAGTCACGAGGCTCACGAGGCTGGCGGTGCCCTGAGCCTGCGCAGTGAGCCCTATCAGGCGCCTTACGGATGATTAGTGACGCAGCGCCTCGTGCTACCACCTGCCCGCCCAGGAGAAGGTTAAAAAGCGCGCATGCCCTAGCGGGCGGGAGCTAAGAGGGTTGGTGGAGTGATGGGGGAGAAGATGGAGAAGATCTACGGGAACTGTATAAGAACCTGGGGTAATAAAACTGCTTGAGGAAGATCGTGTAAGAGTCGTCACTGCGTACGACAAATGGTGGCCCGTACGGGGAACTTCGCTTTGATCAGAACCTCGGCAGTCCAGGGCAGCTGGCTGGTAACTGTACAAGAACCTGGGGTAATAAAACTGCTTGAGGAAGATCGTGTCTTTGATCAGAACCTCGGCAGTCCAGGGCAGCTGGCTGGTAAGTACTCCTTTGACTCCGAAAAGGGAGGAGGAGGCTCCGTTTACGGAGGGTTATTTTCCCCGATCAAAGGGGGCTCCATTAAGGAGGGCAGCTGGCTGGTAAGTACTCCTTTGACTCCGAAAAAGGAGGAGGAGACTCCGTTTACGGAGGGTTATTTTCCCCGATCAAAGGGGGCTCCATTAAGGAGGATATTTTTTAGTGTAAGCAAGTTACCCCGATCAAAGGGGGCTCCATTAAGGAGGATATTTTTTAGTGTAAGCAAGTTACCCCGATCAAAGGGGGATCCATTAAGGAGGATATTTTTTAGTGTAAGCAAGTTAGAGAATCGGGCTGGTCCTGATTCGACAAGATAGGAGTAAATAAGGCTCGCGGATAAGCGAGGCTCGCGGATAAGCGAGGGACAGCGCTGTGAAGGTTCGCAGGTATTGCGACGAAAAGGTCTAAGGTTGCTAAAGTGAAAGCAGCCATTTTAGAAAATTTGAAAGCGAAAGAGATTTCTAAGAAGGAAGAAGCTCTGTTAGAATTCATAGAAAAAATGAAACGCCCTAAACCTTCCGCTCCTCCCCCTCCCTCTCCTAATCCGCCACCATAGATGGAAGACACCTGAGGTTAGCTGGAAAAAAACTTAGAAAATGAAGAAAGAAACTAAGATAGAAAATGAAGGCGCCTAATGTGTAAATAGTAATAAAGGATAGGTCAGAAGATTAGTTCCTAACGTAAGAGTTGTAAAAATATACAATGGGTCAAAAATAAGTTTTTTGTTTTTTGCATATATGTTAGAAGATATGCTCTGTGTTAAGTTTCCTAAGGAAGAAACTGCTGCTCGGTACCGTAGAGATGAGTTGTTTTCTTTAAGATCTTTGGGGAACTATTTCTACTTTCCCTCTTCCTTTACCTTGGTTAATGATAGTTTAGGTTGTTTTATTGATACCTGTTTTCTGACTTTCTGCTATGCTTCTATGCACCCTTGGAGACTTTGGAATTTCTGCTCTTATTGCTGTAATTGTGGCCTCTGTGGCCGTGGCAGTTATTGCAGCCACTATGAATGCTCTATCCTCACATGTGGCTGCTGGCATGGCTCAGTAAGCTCAATTATCTGGACTATATATATATAACGTATGTGCAGTAAATTTCTCCCATACAGGCAATTTGTCTTGTCAATTAAGCAAGATGCTTCTGGGGACTTGGAGCCATGAATTTGAACACACCATGATTGAGCTACGAGCGTCCATCGCTGCAATTAATTCTACCCACGTGGAAGTCGCCGCAGTACAACAATGAATGGACTTAATACACGGAACATTGGGTTTTTTAAAAGACTGGGGTGGCATGGCGTTCTGGGCATTCTTGCTGGTGGTAGCATGATGTTTCATGGTTGGATATATCAGGCGAACTCGACAACGCACACTGCAACAACAGCGCACATTGGTGCAAGCTCTGGCAGCCCTTGAAGCTGGCTTATCTCCCCATGTACGGCTCAGTATGCTGGATCGGTAGTCAGTGACGGGTAAGATCGTCCCCGGGACCTTTCAACCTAAGACAGGGAAACAATCATGCTATTGTTCTCCCAATGACGGGTAAGAATGGTCCTTGAGGGTTGGCAACCTAAGACAGGCACGATCACGAGCCTTATTTTAATAAAACAAAAAGGGAGATATGTCGGGGCCCACTCGGCAGGACCGAGGTGGCACCCAGGCTTGTTGCCAGCATGGACTCAAGATGGCGCCTGGGCTTGCAGCCAAGTCACGAGGCTCACGAGGCTGGCGGTGCCCTGAGCCTGCGCAGTGAGCCCTATCAGGCGCCTTACGGATGATTAGTGACGCAGCGCCTCGTGCTACCACCTGCCCGCCCAGGAGAAGGTTAAAAAGCACGCATGCCCTAGCGGGCGGGAGCTAAGAGGGTTGGTGGAGTGATGGGGGAGAAGATGGAGAAGATCTACGGGAACTGTATAAGAACCTGGGGTAATAAAACTGCTTGAGGAAGATCGTGTAAGAGTCGTCACTGCGTACGACAATTTTATAATATGTAATACTCTATCAGTATCAAAATTTTCCCAGTTGTTTCCAGCCTGTCTTTTGCAACTGGTTTCTAATCAAAACCACAGGCACATCATTACATTGTCTTTGATTCTTTTGTCTCTTTAATTTCAATAAAGTACTTTCATCACTTTAAAAAATATGTCATTAAAATCCTGAAGACATCTGTAGAACATTCTGCTTCTAGATCGCCCAAATTTTCCTTTTGATATTGTTTTTATTCTTTCCTCTGCCCTTTATATTTTCTATCAAACAGAGTTGAGGTCTTAAGCTTATTTAGACCCAGCTTAAACATTTTGAGACACATAATATGGGGTGTGTGTGTGTGTGTGTGTGTGTGTGTGTGTGTTCGTTCCTGGGGATTGAACTCAGAGGAATTCTCCCTTCAAGCTATATCCCCTGCCCTATTTTATTTTTATTTTTTAAAAAGGGTCTTGCTAAATTGATGAGAGTCTCAGTACTTGCTGAAGCTGTCCTCGAACCTACAATTTTTCTGTCTCAGCCTCCCAAGTACTGGCATTACAAGCATGTGCCACCACACCTGGCTTGTAATTTCTAAATGAACTGAGGATCAGAAGTAAATATAACATAAAAACTAGCAGGTTATTTATTAAAATTATCATTTTAAGACTACTTAACAAACATGTGGAATGCTACTAAATTAGTAAAGAAACAAACAGGAAAATTCAGGGGGAAAAAAGTAGATAAAATGTGAATCTTTTTAAGCAATACTGCCCTAAGAAATTTTTAAAATTTAGGCATATCTACTTTTTATAGAAAAAATGGTTTGCCAAACACAAACAAAAACCTGAACATAACTACTGAAATAAACTGAATCATCAGATTAAAATGTTCCTTCCTCCAAAACACTGTCCACTGAGAACAGAAAGATTCATGAGAGTGCCACCAATCAAAGAACAAATAATCCCTGCCTTAAACAAACTGTTCCAGAAGATAGAGAGCAAGGCAATAATTCACAAGTATTTTATGAAGATAATATAAATCTGATGCTAAAACCAGCACAAAAAAAGGAATTTAAAAGCTGTTACATTGCTAACTATTCAGCAAAAATGTTCCATCCTTTTTGTAAGCACAAAACCAGATACTATCTCCCAAACTCCCTTGTAGTTGGGTGTGGGCATAAGAAAATTTTCTCTATAGTGGAATATAAGTGGAAGTAATGTGTGCTGCTCACACACATAGAGCACAAGCATTTCAGTCACGATACGTCATGCCATTTTCCTTAAGGACTCACTGTAATGGTGACCACCAGACTCGTCATAGGAAACACAAATTCAAGCAACAGAACCCCAGCCTGAGTCCCCGAAAGACTACATGTAGCGGATATTTACATTTTATATAGTGGACAGAGGATTACTATCCAGAGTATACTAACAAATTCGCTTGAATTTCCTTCAAGGGAAGAAGGAAAAATCCACTAAGAAGAAAAAAGGCAAACAGGCGTGGTGGTGCACACTTGTAATACCAGCATTTGTGAGGCTGAGACCAGAGGATCATGATTCATGGACAGCCTCAGCTACATAGTGAGGTCCTGTTTCAAACTTAGTGAGCCCCGGTCTCAAAATAAGGAATAAAAAAAAAAATAGGGCAGGGGGTGTTGCTCGAAGGTCGAATGCCCCTGGGTTCCACCCCCAGACCCGCAAGAAGGAGGAAGAGGAGGAGGAGGAGGAGGAGGAGGAGGAGGAGGAGGAGGAGGAGGAGGAGGAGGAAAGGCAAGGGATTTTGCTAAGACAATTCAACAGAAGCAGAAAATCAAACAGCCAATAAGTGAACAATAAAAATGCTCAACCTCACTAGTAATCACCGAAATCCAAAGCAGTAACTACAGTGAGATATTTTTGCACAGGCTTCAGATTAGCGACAGAATTTCTATTTAACCATAGCAAGCTATAGTGAGGTGAGAACAGGAAAAACAAGAACTCTTTTTTTTTTTTTTTTTTGGTGCCAGGCATGGCGGCACACACCTGTAATCCCAGTACTCGGGACGCTGAAACAGGAGGATCGCAGGTTTGAGGCCAGTCTCAGTAATTTAGCAAGGCCCTCAACAACTTAGTAAGACTTTGTTTCAAAATAAAAATAAAATAAGGTCCAGGGTGTAACTCAGATGTAAAATGCCTCTGTGTTTGATCCCCAGTACCACACTCACACATACACACAAAGAACTCTTTTTGTGTTTTGGTTTTTTTTATATATTTATTTATTTTTGTACTGGGGATTGGACCCAAGGGGGTTCTACCTCTAAGTTACATCACCACCCCTATTTTATTATTATTTTTTAAATTTTGAAACAGAATCTCATTAAGGTATTGCATACTGGCCTTAAACCTCTGAGCCTTCTGATTTAGCCTCCCAAGTCCTGAAAATAAAGGTGTGCCCCACCGTGCCCGGCTATAATAACTCTTTTATTTCATTAATATGATGGTAAATATACTGCAGAACAATTTAAGAATATCTTGTAAAGTTGAAAAATATGTTTCTTATATTCAGCAATTTCATTCCTTATTATATGTATTCTAGAAAATAATCACACTTACACACGGAGACATTAACAAACACTTTTGCAGAATTGTATCTTTGCCAGATAGAGCAAAACAGAAACAAATATAAAAGTTCAATAGCAGGAGAGTGGCTAAATAATGCACACACATATTATATAGTATATAACAAGAACATATTTTCTAGAGTAAAATGCATCACTGGAAAATTCTCACAATCATATTGAGGGAAAACAAAGTGAGTAATAGAAGCATTGTACAGAAGGCTTACATTAAGATCAGAAGCAGGTGAGCCAATTATTTGTGAAAACTTATATATGGCCAGGAATGGTGTGCACACCTGTAATCCCAGGTTTTTTCTTTTTCTTTTTCTTTTTTCTTTTCTTTTCTTTTTTTTTTTTTTTTTTTTTTTTTTTTTGCGGGTCTGGAAATGGAACGCAGGGGCATTTGACCTCCAAGCTACACCCCCTGCCCTATTTTTTATTCTTTATTTTGAATTTTGAAACCGGGTCTCATTGAGTTGCAGAGGGCCTCACTAGTAGCTGAGGCTGTCCACAAACCGTAATCCTCCGGTCTCAGCCTCCCAAGTATTGGGATTACAAGCGTGGGCCACCACGCCCGACTAATCCCAGTTCTTGAGAGGCTGAGACAGGGTGATTACAACAAGTTTGAGACCAACCTCAGCAACCTAGCAAGACACTGTTTAAAAAACAAAATTAAGCCGGGTGAGGTGGCGCACACTTGTAATCCCCGCGCTTGAGAGACAGAGACAGGAGGATCACGCAGGTTGGAAGCCAGCCTCGCTGGCTTAAGAGACCCTGTTTCCAAATAAAACTATAAAAGAGGTCTGGGAGTGTAGCCCAGAGGTAGAAGGGCTTCCAGGAACCCGAGTACCACCGAAACAAACAAACAAACAAATAAAGAAATAAAGAAATAAAATAAAAAGTTTTAAATGGGCTGGGCATATAGCTTGGAGGTAGAATGCCTCTGGTTTCAATATAGCTTGGAGGTAGACCACCTCTGGGTCTTCTATGAAGAAAGTAAAAACAAAAACAGAAATGAGGACAATAAAGTACGATGTCCTTGAATGCTCCTTTCAATTATTAAGAACAAGTCAAGTCAAGGGGACTGTTATCTTACTATCTTGAAGATCTCTCTCTCCCTCTCTCTCTCTCTCTCTCTCTCTCTCTCTCTCTCTCTCTCTCTCTCTCTCTCTCTCTCTCTCTCTCTCTCTCTCTCTCTCTCTCTCTCTCTCTCACACACACACACACACACACACACACACGAACTTAGAGCAAACTAGTGTTATCTGTAGAAACTGCTCTCTTACACATATGCTAAGTTCCTTGGATGTACAGTGGGACAAAACAGGCTGATAATATCACCACTTGTGGTATTAGGGATTGAACCCAGGGCTGTTCTAGCTCTGAGCTATGCCATTAGTTCTTTATATTATTTCTTTACTCATCCTTTTTATTTTGGGTTTTGAAACAGCGTCTTTATAGGTTACTGAGAGTCTAGGTGTGCTGCTGAGGCTATCCTGGACCTATGATCCTGTTGTCTCAGCCTCCCAAGTACCGGGATTACAGGCATGTGCCACCACACCCAGCTTTTTACCTTTGAAACAGGGTTTTACTAAATTGCTGAGACTCTTGTTAAGTTGTTGAGGCTGCCCTCAAACCTGCAATCCTCCTGTCTCTGCCTCTCAAGAACTATGATCAGAATCATGCTATACCATACCTGGTTTGTTCTTTCTTTTTTTTGACACAGGCTCTTCCTACATTGCCCTCATTGGTCTTGAATTCACAATCTTCCTGCCTCAGCCTCCTGAGTACAAGGAATTACATGTGTGCACCACTGCTCTAAACAGAGTTCCATATATATATATATATATATATAATCAAGTTTATGTATTGACTGACTGATGAAAACACTAACCAGAGACTTGCAGGAATCTGTGTGTTAGTATTCATGGATTCAGTGTTCACTCTTACACTATAAACCATATTCCCATGAATAATGAGAAATAACCAAATAATATTATTTAATTAAAAATATTATAGCCTGAGCCGGCGTGGTGGCGCACACTTGTAATCCCAGCATTTGGGAGGCTGAGACCGGAGGATCGCGGTTTGTGGACAGCCTCAGCTACTTAGTGAGGCCCTCTACAACTTAGTGAGATTCTGTTTCAAAAAATAAAGAATAAAATATAGGGCAAGGGGTGTAGCTCGGAGGGCGAATGCCCCTGGGTTCTATTCCCAGACCCACACGTACACAAAAACTATAGCATGGACTTCCAAAAAAGGTATAGGTGGCTATCTCCTTAATAAATCTGGAAGAGGGTAAAATAAGAAAGATGTTTCTGGAAGAGGATAAGCCAGGAAGCAGCAGAGATCTATTTCCCCATCCAGACAACAGTTACATTGGCAGAACCTGTCAGGCGTAACTATTTTGGAAGTCTGTAGTCTTTTGAAGGCCTGCAAATTGCAAAAGAAAACTTTCATGGTAAATTGGAGTTAATTTTAGCGAATTTCAGCTCTTTGCAAAGGAGTAAGTACTCATCCCCTGCCTCAGGCTCATGGCTAGTAGGAGTGCAGATGTTTCTGGGGCAGCTTGCAAATGGCTTGCTGCAATAGGCAAAACAAACAAACAAACAAACAAACAAAAAAACACCCTGACTGGGCGTGGTGGTGCACCCTTGTAATCCCCATGCTTGAGAGGCGGAGACAGGAGGATCTCGCAGGTTCGAAGCCAGCCTCGCTGGTTTAAGAGATCCTTTTTCCAAGTAAAAAAAAATATATATAAAAATAGGTCTGGGAGTGTAGCCTGGAGGTAGAAGGGTTTCCAGGAACCCCAGTACCACCAAAAACAAAAATAAAAACAAACAAAAAAACACCCTGTCCCTCAGACATCGCAGATTGGTTCTCTAATCTCTGATTATTGCTTCTCATCAAGGAGGTACAGAAAAAGGCAAAGAGCCATTGTTGTATAACAATGCATTACTGCAATCTTCCAACCAAAGAAATTTCCAGATTTTAAGAGCCAGTGCCAGCTGGGCATGTTGGCACATACCTGTAATCCTGGTACTTTGGAGGTTGAGACAGGAGGATTGCCGGTTCAAGGACACCTTCAGTAAATAGTGAGACTGATTAGCCTAGCAAAACAATGTTTCAAAATAAAAATAAAATAAGGCTGGGGAGCCAGGCATGGTAATACACACTTGTAATCCCAAAACTGGGAAGCTGAGACAGCAGGATTGCAGATTCGCTGCCAGCCTCAGCTACTTAATGAGGCCCTGTTTCCAAACAAGAAATAAAAAATCAGCTGAGAGTGTAGCTCAGAGGTAAGCTGCCTATGGGTTCAGTCCCCAGTGTCAATAAATAAGTAAGTAAGTAAGTAAGTAAGTAAGTAAGTAAGTAAGTAAGTAAATAGATAGATAGATAGATAAATAAATAAATAAATAAATAAATAAATAAATAAATAAATAAATAAGGCTGGGAGTGTAGCTTGGAAGTAGAATGCCCCCAGGTTTAATTCCCAGTGCCAAGAAAGAAAGAAAGAAAGAAAGAAAGAAAGAAAGAAAGAAAGAAAGAAAGAAAGAAAGAAAGCAAACAAGCCAGCCAATGCCTTTTTCTCCCTCTCTCCATTTTCTCCGTTTTTCCTTTGGGGAGTCAAAATTAAAGAACAGGACATTCAAAATCAACTATATAGCCAAGCACGGTGGTACACACCTAAACACCCAACAACTTGGGAAACTGAGGCCAGAGGATAGTAAGTTTGAGAATAGCCTGGGCAATTTAGTGAGACCATCTCAAAATAAAATTGAGTCAGGCGTGGTGACACACACTTGTAATCCCAGTGCTTGGGAGACGGAGACAGGAGGATCGTACAGGTTCAAAGCCAGCCTCAGCTACTTAATGAGGCTCAGCAACTTAGTGAGGCCCTGTTTTCAAATAAAATAGAAAATAGGTCTGGGGAAGATAGCCCGGAGGTAGAAAAGCCCCTGGGCTCCAACCCCAATACCACAAAAAAAAAAAAAAAAAAAATTGAAAAAGGAGCCAGGCATGGTGGCACATGCCTGTAATCCCAGTACTTGTGAGGCTGAAACATGAGATTCTGATTCAAAATAATGAATAAATAAATAAATAAAAATAAGTAAGTTAAAAGTGGCTAGGGATATAGCTCAGTGGGAGAGTGCTTGTCTGGCATATGTGAGGCCCTGGGTTTAATCTTGAGTACTGCAAGGAAAAAAAAAAGATTTTCATATGAACAGAGCAGGGTGTATTAATCCTGAGTGACATTTCATCCAGTCTTGTCCTTCTTTACTCTCCTCTCCCTCCCTCCCTTCCTCGCTTCTTTTCTTCCATTTTTACTTGCAAAGTAGGGAGAATCGAACTGATCTTATCAATAGTGAAGGCATGGATTCAAGCTCATAGAGCAGATAGCTTAGACCTTTGATGTCCATAATTTTAGGTCTACCTTAAGTACATATGATAAAAGGTAAATCACATCTTCTTTGCTCTTGGCTAAGAGTCTACATTAAGACTCCTTTCCCAGCCAGGTGTGGTGGTGCACGCTTGTAATCTCAGCGCTCGGGAGGCTGCGACAGGAGGATCGCGGGTTCCAAGCCAGCCTCAGCTACATAGTGAGGCTCTCACAGCTCAGTGAGACCCTGTTTCCAAATAAGAAATAAAATCGGGCTGGGGGGTTTAGCTTAGAGGTAGAATATCTCTGGGTTTAATTTCTAGTGCCACAAAAACAAAAATTAAAAAAGACTGCTTTCCCAACTGCTTTGAAATCCTCTTTTATTATGCACAAGGTATAACTAGACTGTTTGTACATTCTCTTCTTTTCCAGTATCTGTCTTTCTATTCATGCACTAGTATCATAATGGCTATTGCTACAGGTGCCTTTTTTTTTTATTGTCTGTCCCACCCCAGGATAGTATGTTATCTTACAAGTTAGTTATCTTGCAAGTATATTCTATACCTTACACAATTACTGTACTTATGAAAACTTTATCCATAAATGTCCATGAACTCTTGAAACAATAATTTTTAAATGTCCACAGTAAAAATGGTCACTCCATATGAGCACATAACCAAGGAAAATAGAACAATTTTTTTCTAATAGTTTCTCATCTCTCAAATGTTTTAGACAGAAGAATAAGTGAAAAGCTAGAAACTTGTTTTTCCGGTGGAAATAAAATAGCAAAATGGCGATAATGGTAATTCTTAGCTACTGTATTCCTCTGATTGTCAATATACTTTTTTCCACTAAAATGTGGAAAGCATTTCTGATATTACAGCCTTATGATTGATGATGTTATTAAATTAGCAGCAATTTTTGTTCTTGGTGGCATATAATATAATGGAATGTCTCAAAATCAATAGTACTTTAGATTCAATAATATATATTTATTTTCTTGGGTGGATCTCTCTGTTTAAATAGTATGAATCTCTGAGTCAGAGTTTCTATTAGTGGTCCATTTATAGTTCCTCACAGGAACTGGAAAGGAAAAAAGAAATGCATTGTAGTTTTCTATCCCTATAATAATCTGAATTATTCATTTATTTTTTTTAATTTATTTTTTATTGAAAGTAAATGTTATACATTTAATCTGTATTTGGTGCTCTCTTCCCCCCTCGTTTCTCTTCCCCCCTCCCGATACTTAATACCCAGGCTAACCTTGCTATATTCGTACTTTTACACCTATTTGGAAATAGCCGCTCATCAATCAAGTTCTTAGTCAATCAAGCTCTTAGTTTTCCATTCAAACTTTGCTGAGATTTCCCTTCGATTATCTGGAGTCCCTCTGGTATCCCCAATGCTCACTCGTTTGGTCATATTAGAGGAAACATATGTCCTTTCTCTTTCTGTATTTGGCTGATCTCACTTAACATAATGCTTTCCAGCCCTTTCCATCTTCTTACAAATGACATGATTTTGTTCTTCTTTATAGCTGAATAGAATTCCATTGTGTGTATTTCCCATAACTTTGTAAACCATTCATCTGTTGATGGGGGCCTAGGTTGTTTCCAAATTTTGGCTATTACAAATTGTGCTGCTATGAACATAGGTATGCATATGTTGTTGTAGTTCTCTGTTTTCAACCCCTTTGGAAAAATACCCAGGAGTGGTAAAGCTGGATCGTATGGCGGATCTATTCCCAGTTTTCTAAGGAATTTCCACACAGATCTCCATAGTGGCTGAACTAGTTTGCACTCCCACGAACAATGTAAAAGAGTTCCTCTTTCCCCACATCCTCGCCAGCATTTATTATGGTTTGATTTCTTTATGCTTGCCAATCTGACTGGGGAATCTCAGTGTAGTTTTGATTTGCATCTCCCTGATGGCTAGTGATGAAGAACATCTTTTCATTAATCTATTGGCCATTTGTATCTCTTCTTTTGTAAAGTGTCTATTTATTTCAGTTGACCATTTCTTGATTGGGTTGTTTGTTTTGCTAGTGTAGAGTCTTTTGAGCTATTTGTATATTCTGGATATTAGCCCCCTATCGGAATGGTGACTAGTAAAGATCTTCTCCCATTCTGTAGGCTTCCTCTTTAGGTTCTTGATGGTTTCCTTTGACGAGAAGAAACTTTTTAGTTTGATGCTATCCCAGTTGTTGATTCTTGCTTTAATTTACTGAGCTTTGGAGGTTTTGTTGAGAAAGTTACTGCCTGTGCCAATATGTTGTAGTGTTGAACCTATGCTCTCCTCTACTAATTTCACAGTCTCAGGTCTAATTTCTAAGTCTTTGATCCATCTTGAGTCGATTCCTGTGCATGGTGAGATATAGGGGTTTAGTTCCATCTTTCTACAAATGGATAGCCAGTTCTCCCAGCACCATTTGTTGAAAAGGCTGTCTTTTCTCCAGCATATGAATTTGACCCCTTTGTCAAAGATTAATTGACTGTAGGTGTGTGAATTTGTTTCTGTATCTTCTATTCTGTTTCACTGGTCAGTGTATGTGTTATTGTGCCAGTACCATGCTGTTTTTACTACTATTGATCTATAGTATAGTTTGAAGTCTGGGATTGTAATGCCTCCTGCGTGATTCTTGTTGCTGAGAATTGCTTTGGCTATTCTGGGTCTTTTCTTTCTCCATATAAAGTTCATGATTGCTTTTTCTAGGTCTGTGAAGAATGTAGTTGGTATTTTAATGGGAATTTCATTGAATCTATAGATCAGTTTTGGCAGAATGGCCATTTTGATGATATTTATTCTGCCTATCCATGAGCACGGGAGGTCTTTCCATCTTCCAAGTTCTTCTTCCATTTCTTTCTTTAATGTTTTATAGTTTTTGTTGTAGAGGTCTTTTACATCTTGGGTTAGGTTTATTCCTAGGTATTTTAATGGTTTTGAAGTTATAGTGAATGGAATTGATTGTTTTATTTCTTTCATTGTGGATTCATTGTTGGTATAAAGAAAAGCCTCTGATTTCTTTAGGTTGATTTTGTATCCTGCAACTTTGCTGAATTTGTTAATTAACTTCAGAAGTCTTTTGGTTGAGTTCTTAGGGTCTTCTAGGTAAAGGATCATGTCATCTGCAAATAAGGATAATTTTAATTCCTCTCTTCCTATTTGAATTCCTTTGATTTCCTTCTCTTGTGTTATTGCTGTGGCAAGAGTTTCAAGAACTATATTGAAGAGGAGTGGTGATAGTGGACATCCTTGTCTTGTTCCTGATTTTAGGGGAAATTCTTGCAGTTTTTCCCCATTCAGTATAATGTTGGCTGGGTTTGTTGTATATTGCCTTAATGATGTTGAGGTATGTTCCTTTTATTCCAATTTTCTGTAGTGCTTTTAACATGAATGGGCGTTGGATTTTGTCGAAGGCTTTTTCAGCATCTATTGCTATGATGGTGTGGTTTTTATTCTTGATTCTATTTATGTGGTGGATGACATGTATTGATTTGCGTATGTTGAACCAACCTTGTTTTTCCGGGATGAAACCAACTTGGTCATGGTGTATTATTCTCTTGATATGGTTTTGAATGCGTATGGCTAGTATTTTGTTTAGAATTTTTGCATATATGTTCATTAAAGATATTGGTCTGTAGTTTTCCTTTCTTGAGGTATCTTTATTTGGCTTGGGGATTAATGTGATACTGGCCTCATAGAAGGAATTTTGGAGAGTTCCATCTCTTTCAATTTCCTGGAATAAGTTATGAAGTATTGGTATTAGTTCTTTACTGAAGGCTTCGTAGAATTCAGCTGGAAATCCATCTGGGCCTGGGCTTTTCTTTGATGGAAGAATTTTTATTGCCATTTCTATTTCATTGTTTGCTATTGGTTGGTTTAGGCTTGCTATGTCCTCTTGGTTCAGTTTAGGTAGGTTAACTGTGTTTAGGAATCTATCAATTTCTTCCATGTTTTCTTGTCTGTTGGAATATAAATTTTTAAAGTAGTTTCTGATAATCCTTTGAATTTCTTCACTATCTGTGGTGATGTCTCCTTTTTCATTTCTGATTTTAGTAATTTGCATTGATTCTCTTTTTCTTTTGGTTAGGTTGGCCAGGGGTTTATCAATTCTATTAACCTTTTCAAAGAACCAGCTTTTTGTTTTGTTGATTCTTTGAATTGTTTTTTTGTTCTCTATTTCATTTATTTCTGCTCAAATTTTAATAATTTCATGTCTTCTGCTGGCTTTGGGGTTGGACTGTTGCAGTCTTTCCAGGTCCTTGAGTTGTGCCAATAGTGTCTGAACTTGGTGATTCTGAGTCCTTCTTATGTGGGCACTCAATGCAATAAACTTTCCTCTTAATACTGCCTTCATTGTGTCCCAGAGATTTTGGTAAGTTGTGTCTCTGTTTTCATTTATTTCCAAAAATTTCTTTATTTCTTCCCTAATTTCTGCTCTTATCCATTCATCATTCAATACTGTATCATTCAGTCTCCACGTATTTGCATAGTTTCTTTTGAGTTTCCTGTTGTTGATTTCTACTTTAATTCCATTATAGTCTGAAAAGATGCAAGGAATTATATTACATGTTTTGAATTTGCTGGTGCTTTCTTTGTGTACCAGGATGTGATCTCTTTTGGAGAAGGTTCCATGGGCTGATGAGAAGAATGTGTATTCTATAGTTTCTGGATGAAATGTTCTGTATATGTCTATTAGGTCCATTTGGTTTATAGTTTTCTTTAGTTCTAAAGAGTCTTTACTCATCTTTTGCTTTGAAGATTGATCCAGTGGTGTGAGAGGCGTATTGAAGTCTCCCAGAATTATTGTGTTTGGGTCTATTTGAGATCTGATGTCCTGAAGGGTTTGTTTTACAAATGTAGTTGCATTCACATTTGGAGCATAAACGTTTATTATCATATCATCTTGGTGTATTGTTCCTTTTAGTAAAAGGAAGTGCCTTGATTTGTCTCTTCTGATGTGTCTTAGTTTAAAGACTGTTTTGTTGGATATGAGGATTGCTACCCCTGCCCTTTTTTGTTCTCCAGTAGCATGGTATATCTTTTTCCATCCTTTCACTTTTAGTCTGTGTCTTTGGCTGTTAGGTGAGTTTCTTGCAAGCAGCATATATTTGGGTTGTGTTTTTTGATCCACATTGCCAATCTATGTCTTTTGATTGGTGAGTTAAGTCCTCTGACATTAAGAGTTATTATTGAAATATGATTTTTGTTTTCTGTCATTTTGTGTTCTGTCATCTGTTTGGTAGCTTTTTCTTTCTTCCTTACTTAGAAGCCCCTCTGATCACTTTCCTCTCTTCTCTGGTTCTGAAGTCTGCTTCTTTTTTCTTCTTTATGATTTATGTCTTTAAGTATTTTCTCTAGTGTTGGCTTTGAATTCATAAATTTTTTGAGATTTTATCTTGAAACACTTTTATTTCGCCGTCGACTTTGAATAGTAGTTTTGCTGGATAGAGCAGTTTTGGTTGGAAGTTATTTTCTTCCAAGGTCTGGATCACGTCATACCAGTCTCTCCTGACATTCATGACCTGGATTGTATAGTCTGGGGTGATTCTTATTGTTTTGCCTCTGTATGTCACCCGACCTTTTGTTCTCACTGCTTTTAAGATCTTTTCCTTGGCCTCTATGTTAGTCATTTTGACTATTATGTTGCGTGGGGAGGTTCTTTTTTGATCTTGTCTTAATGGTGTTCTGTATGTCTCCTGAACATGAAGATCTATCTCTCGTTCCATATTTGAGAAATTCTCCGAAATTATTTCTGTGAAGAGATTATGGATGCCCCTGGTCTGTACCTCTATCCCTTCTTCAATGCCTTTTATCCGTAAGTTAGGGTGTTTCGTGTTGTCCCAAATTTGCTGTATGTTTAGGTTTTGTTGCTGTAATGACTTCTGCATACTATTGACTGTGTTTTCGGTGTTGGATGAACTGTCTTCTAACAGTGATATTCTACTTTCCATTTCATCTAATCTTCCAGAATTTCTTTCTATTGCTGACTTCATTTCATTTATTGCCTCTTTTATTTCATTCCAAGCCTCTTTCTGATTCTTTTTAGTATTTCTAACTCAACTTTCATCTCCTCTAAACTTGTTTTAAATCCTTTTATCATACTATAGATCAAGATTTGGAACTCCCCTTCTTGCATTTCTTGTAGGTCAGTATTAGTGATTTCTGTCATTTCTCCATTATTCCTAGTTCTCAAATTTTCAGAGTTCTCATGTCTGCTTTTCTGCTGTCTTCCCATTGTTAGTGGGTATTATTTTTAGCCCAGTCTTTATATTATGACTATAGAAAAGACTTATCCCCCCAGAAAAAAAAAAAACATCCCTCCAGAAAACCAACAACCAAAGCAAACCCAAAGACCCAAAAAGTAACACAAACAATACCAAACCGCAATAGTAAAAAATAAAATATAAAAGGATAGAAAAATAGTAAAAAAAAAAAAAAAAAGAGATAACAGTCCTACTATGTTGCCAATATATGGTGAATCTTGTATTTGCTTGGAGTGTCCCCTTGTGGCCCCGTGCAGGCATCGCGCCTTAAGCGCTCTTCTTTGGTTCCTGAGTTGAATTGGCCCACTTTGCGCACACTGGCACTCACATATATTGTACTCACTGTGTGCTTGCCGGGTCCGTGGCTCCTCTGAATTCACGCTGGCAGTCCAATCTGTGGCTCTGAAGCTCTGGCAGTTCTTCCGTATCCTGCTGACTTTTTGTTCCCGCGGTGAGCAGGTCCACTTCCTGGTTCCAGCGGATCTCCGGGTGTGTGTGTGCGGGGCCGCCTTTGTTGGGTGAACAGAGCCGCTCAGGAGCTCCGGATAGCTAGCAACTTCAGGTATTGGAACTCTCTGGTCACTTTCAGACTTTAGAGCTTCTCTGGGAATGTTAAAGACCCAAAAGTCCCGTTTGGGGCAGCGGCGCTGAGCGGTGCTGAGGCCGACTCCTGCACTCCGCCGGCAGCCAAGTCTTCAGCTCACTATCTGCTTTCTTAGTGTGTTGTGGTGAATCTTGCAGTTCAGTTGCTGGATTTTTTCTTCCGTACTCCCCAAGTCTGTTTTGGATCATACGTTTAATTTTTTCTTTAATAAGACACTTCTGTCTCAGTAGTTGAACTTAATTTTCTTCAGCTACTGAGGGACGCTGCGTCTCTCCGTCGCCATCTTGGAACCCTCTGAATTTTGTTAATTGGTCTCATGATTTAAAAAATCTAATAGGCCAGGCGTGGTGGCGCATGCTTGTAATCTCAGGACTTGGGGGGCTGAGATAGGAGGATCACGGTTTGCAGACAGTCTCAGCTACTTAGGCCCTCTGCAACTAAAACCCAGTTTCCAAATAAAGAATAAAAAATAGGGCTGGGGGTATAGTTTGGAGGTGGAATGCCCCTGGGTTCAACCCCCAGTACCAAAAAAAAAAAAAAAAAAAAAAAAAACTAATAGAATATTCACTTAAACTGTTTTTATTTAGAGTAGATGAAATGAAAAGGAAGGGTGTCCCATGGCCTGTATTTGAAATGTCCTCCAAGTTAAAGCCTTGGTGGCACTGGGTTCTCTTGAGCTTAAGTTCTACCTCCTCTTGATGCGCATGCGCTGATCATTTCTGTCTGTCAGAAAGGAATGCCAGCATGCCTAAACTTACATGGTTCAAACAGAAAGAACTTTTCCAGAGAAGTTTATATCATCTGGAGAATTGCCTTTATTCTTTGATTCATTAGATTTTTATCAGTGTATTCACTGTAAGCCCTTTATTTTTACCTTTTTTTTTCTCTTTCTTCCCTAAAGACATCAATTTCAAAAAAGATTTTAATGAAGTTGTCAGGAATGGCTAACCACCTAGAAACATACTTTTCTTTTTCCCCAGCAAACTATTAATTACAATTTTAAAAGGCCTTGAGTTCCTTATTTCCCACAGGAAAAGAATAATAAAACATATATACTATTGGTAATATCAGTACAAAATTTCCTTAGGGCAGCAAATTTATGAAGAAGTTTCTTGATATTTTTGAGTTAGGGAAAAATGGGACAGTATACGAAAAGGTACCAAATGGACACAGAAAATTGAGTTATGTAGATTTTTGTCTTTAAATTATTATAGTTACATTTTTTTAGTTTATCATCATATATACTATATTTACAATTTCAGGTCCCATAATGTTCTCTGGAATAAATATTTTTTAGAGTTTTCTCTAAAATAAATTTTAGAGACTGTATTATAGGCAAAAAGAAATACCTTTTCTCACTTATTGCTAGGTTCATGTATGAGGCCTTTATAACAAAAGACAGATTAGCAAGAGAAAAGCATACAATTTTATTTATGTTTTTCATGACATAGGAAGCATCAGAAATACCCCCCCCAAAAAAAACAGGGAAAGCTTTGCATTGTTATGCTTAAGTTTGATGAAGAGTAGACAGTTGCAGCAATGTGTGACTGGACAAAGAAGGTTCCATCCAATGGTGATAAGATGGAGGGATTGCAGCAGGTTCTGTTTTTCAGCATCTTCTCTGTATCCCCATGTTACCAGTGTTATGGTTTGAGATGATATGGTTTTGGGGAAACTGTCCCCGTGGACCCCTGTTAGGGTCCCGGACACAATTTCCCTCAAAACACACACACACACCCCGAAAAAGTAAAACAGAAACACCACGGGTTCTTGTCTTGAGCTAAGGGTAAATACACATTAGCCCGGACTCTTGCTGGAGATTTAAAGAAGTTCATTAAAAAGATAGAAATACAGAAGATAGTTACAGCCCCATGCTAGAATGGCATGGGGGTGGGGGTTCAAATGAATGCCCCACCAAAGATACAACATGTAGGACTGGACTTTTTATACCCATGACCTCCATCTTGTTTATGTAATTCTGACATAATAAAGGTCCCTGTAAGGTTCCTACCCCAGCAAGGTGTGGCAAGGTGTCTCCTTTCATGAAGGTCAACCCCTCCTCCCATCCTAGTTAGATTATCCAATTATTATGTAAACCTGTCTTTATTTTTATTTTATTTTATTTTATTGTGGTACTGGGGTTCCTGGAAGCCCTTCTTCTTCTGGGCTACACTCCCAGAACTATTTTATACTTTTTTTTATTTGGAAACAGGGTCTCTTAAGCCAGTGCGGCTGGCTCCTAACCAGCGAGATCCTCCTGTCTCCGCCTCCAAAGTGGGGGGGGGATTACAAACCTGCGCCACCACGCCCAGCTAAACCTGTGTTTAGAATGAGGATGAGGAAGTCCTAGTTCCCCTCTCCTATAGACTTTCTAATTACCTTTAGCTAGGTTAATTTACATTGGAATAATTGCCTGCTTCAAGGCAGAAACCAAGTCCTTTCACAGATTTGCCCCTCACCCAATATTTGGAATATATTAATAATCAAAGCTTTCTCAAATCTTCCTAGGCCATTCCAAATACTGGTACAAGCAGAGATAAGAACATTCCTTTTCTCTGAGTATAGGGAGAGCGCCTCTCACACGAGGGTCCCATGACCTGTTTCTGAGGAAGACAGAATTTTTTTTATGAACTGCTTTAGAGGAAAGAGTGGGATAAAGCCAGAGGGACCTTTCTGCTTTCTCATTTTCTCAACCATGGTGCCATGTGTTGAAGAGCATGTCCTGAACTCTAGCAGTGTATTCTTCTCTACTGAAAATTTAATTTTTTTAAAAAACTATATATGTGATCAATTCTTTTTTTTTTTTTTTTTTTTTTTTTTTGCGGGTGTGGGGATGGAACCCAGGGGCAATTCGACCTCCAAGCTACACCCACCTGCCCTATTTGTTTTTTATTCTTTATTTTGGAACAGAGTCTCACTAAGTTGCAGAGGGCCTCACTAAGTAACTGAGGCTGTCTGAGAACAGTGATCCTGTGATCTCAGCCTCCCAAATGCTGGGAGTACAAGCGTGCGCCACCACGCCTGGCAAAGTGAGCATTTCTTAAGAATTGATCACATATAAACTGGGCGTGGTGGCGCACGCTTATAATCCCAGCATTCGGGAGGCTGAGACTGGAGGATCATGGTTCGCAGACAGCCTCAGCTACTTAGTGAGGTCCTCTGCAACTTAGTGAGACCCTGTTTCAAAATAAAATAATAAAAAATGAGGCGGCAGGGGTGGGGGTGTAGCTTGGAGGTCAAATGCCCCTGGGTTCCATCCCCAAACCCGCAAAAAAAAAAAAAAAAGCTAACGTGTGTGTGTGTGTGTGTGTGTGTGTGTGTGAGATACTGGATATTAAACTCAGGGGCATTCTATTACCAAATGACACCCCCAGCCCTTTTTATTTTTTACTTTGAAACAAGGTCTTACTAAGGTGCTAAGGGTCTCACGAATTTGCTGAAGCTATCCTCAATCCTGTAATCCTCCTGTCTTAGCCTCCCAAATTCTGGGACTACAGATATGTACCACTACACCTGGCTACAAGCTCATTTTTCTAATTTTTATCTCTAATATATATTATTTCCCCTCTCAAATATTTGTGATTTGGCTTTTAAGTGAGATTACTTTGTTGAACAGTAATTTTATAGGTAATAATTTCACATTTTTCTGATTTTTTTAAACCAATTTTCCACTTGTTCCAATTGTTTAACCATTTAGTATATACTAGTTTAATACTTCTTTACCTCCTCCTCCTCCTCCTCTTCTTCCTTTTTCTCCTATTTCTCCTCCTTCCCCTTCCTCTACCTCTTCATTTTCGTCTTCCTCTTCTTTGTGGTACTGAGATTGAAGCCAGGGGTATTTTGCCTCCAAGCTACACCCCAGCCCTCTTTTTATTTTGAAATAGGGTCTAAGTTGTTAAGGTCCTCACTAAGTTGCTAAGACCATCCTCAAACCTGTCATCTTCCTGTCTCAGCCTCCTGAGTACTGGAATTACAGGCATGTGTCACTATGCCTGGCGTTTTTATTTTGCTGAGGCTGGTCTCAAACCTATCATCATTTTATCTCAGTCTCTTAAGTACTGAGATTATTATTGTTATTGTTGTTGTTGTTGTTGTTGTTGTTATTATTATTATTATTATTTTGGTGGTACTGGGGTTCCTGGAAGCCCTTCTACCTCCGGGCTACACTCCCAGACCTATTTTATATTTTTATTTGGAAATAGGGTCTCTTAAACCAGCACACGTGGCTGGCTTCAAACCTGCGCGATCCTTCTGTCTCTGCCTCCCAAGCGCGGGGATTACAAGCGTGCGCCACTACGCCTGCCCTAAGTACTGAGATTATAGGCATGCAGTATTGCACTCAGTGCAATTTGATTTTTTTTTTTTTTTGTATTGGGCATCGAACCCAGGGGCATGCTATATATCTGAGCCCTTTTTATTGTTTATTTTGAAACAGGGGTTTTCTAACTCACTGAGGGTCTTGCTAATTATCTGAGGCTGACTCGTGATTCTCATATCTCAGCCTCCTAAGTACTGAAATTACAAGCATGCATCACCACATCAGGCTAGTTTGACTCTTAAAATGATGTTTGCAGCAATTATGTATGTATGTATGTGTGAATGTATGTATGTATGTATGAATGTATCTGTGTATGTATTTATTTATTTTTTGTGTGATACTGGGGATTGAACCCAAAGGCATACTACCTCCAACCTATACCAACAGTCCCATTTTTTTTTTTTTTTGAAACAGGGTCTCACTGAGTTGTGGAGGGCCTCACTAAATATCTGAGGCTGGCCTTGAACCTGTGATCCACCTGTCTTAGTCTCCCAAGTACTAGGATTACAAGCATGGGCAACCACGCCTGGCTTGCAGCAATAATTTATGATAATGGGTTATTAGCTACTTAATTACTGCTTTTTGAAATACTTTGTTCTTGAAGATGGTGAGTTTTTTGTTTTGTTCTTATATAATGACATAATAACTACAGAAATAAATTGTTTTGAAGATTGTAATTAAAATGCTGTTTTCCTTTTCTTTTGCTGAGACTGGAAACATTTTCTTGCTTTTAGTTTTTGGGATTTTTACTCTATTGCAAAGAGTAGAAACTATCTTCTCAATAAAGACCACTAATAATCTTTTTTAATTAAAAAATATTTAAGACTTTTCTCTGCTTTTTAAGAATAAAATATGGTGCACTTCCAGCTGGTAAGGATAAATACTTCTTTGCAAAAGAATGCCAGATGAGGGCTGGGGTAGCTCAGTGGTAAGACACTTGCCTAACACTTGATGGACCAGGCCCTGAGTTCAGTCTCTAAAACAGGAAGGAAGGGAGGGAAGGAGGGAAGGAGGAAGGAAAAATATAGAAAAAAGTGAACAATTAGTAATCATCATTCTGCACACACACACCTTGCACATACAACCAAATACAAGTTAGAATTGATTGGATCTTAGCTCGAAGGAAAAAAAAAACTATAGAGAATTTTTTTTTTTTTTTTTTTTTTTAGAATCACTAAAGAATGCTGCACAATATTAAGGACTTGGTGTTATTTTTATTTTTATTTTTATTTTTGTGGGTCTGGGGTTGGAACCCAGGGGCATTCGATTTCCAAGCTACACTCCCTACCCTATTTTTTATTCTTTATTTTGAAACAGGGTCTCACTAAGTTGCAGAGGACCTCACTAAGTAGTAGCTGAGGCTGTCCACAAACTGCGATCCTCCGGTCTCAGCCTCCCGAATGCTGGGATTACAAGTGTATGCCACCACGCCTGGCTTGGTGTTAATTTTTCACTAACACCAATGAGAATGGTATTAAGGTATGATAATTCTCTTATTTTTAAAGATACATGCTGAAAGGGAAAACCAGTATGTTGTCTGCAACTTCTTTTAAAATGATTAAGAGCTGGGAGTGGTGGCACATGCTTGTAATTCTAGTACTTGGGAGGCTGAGACAGGAGGATTCAGGTTTGCTGCCAGCCTTAGCTCCTTAGTGAAGCCCTCTGCAACTCAGTGAGATCCTGTTTCAAAATAAAGAATAAAAATAGGGTGGGGGGTGTGGCTTGGAGGTAGAATGCCTCTGGGTTCAGCCACACACACACACACACACACACACACACACACACACACACGATTGAGCAAACAAAAAATACAGATATCTACACAACCACACATATAAAATATGTTTTAAATGGAAAATTTTAAAAACAGTTGCTAGCTATAAATAGTAGGTATGTGGGTGATTACTGTACTATACTTTTATGCTTCGTTGATATGTGAATTTTTTTATAATAAAAATACAGAAGAGGTGGTGAAATCTTCAATTTTACTTCACTTCGCTGAGCATTTTTTCTTATATAATCTCATCAAGAGAGTTAAGCATATGTAGGAAATCAACAGCCCACAGAAAGAGTGGAAGGGAAGGCCCGGCTTGGTAGCTCATGCTTATAATCCCAATACTTGAGAAGCTGAGACAACAGGATTGCAGGTTCATAGCCAGCCTCAGCAACTCAAATGATGCTCTCAGCAATTTAGGAAGACCCTGTTTCCAAATAAAAAAGAAAATAGGTCTGGAGGTAGGTGTGTCCCAGAAATAGAATGCCCCTGGGTTCCATCCCCTGAAGCCCCCTTCCTAACACACACACACACACACACACACACACACACACACACACACACGAGAGTGGAAGGGAGGTAAAGATTTAGTTTCTGAAGCCAGGCAAGGTGTTGCATACCTATAATCCCATAATCCCAGTACTTGGGAGGCTGAGACAGGAGAATTAAAGGTTTAAGGCTAGCCTTAGTAAACTAGCAAGGCCCTCAGCAACTTAATGGGACCTTGTTCCAAAAATAAATAAAATAGGGCTGGGATTATAGAACAGTGGTAGAATGTCCCTGGGTTCAATCCTTAGTAACATACACACACACACACACACACACACACACACACACACACATTAACATTTCACACATCTACAGACCAAACTCTTTGCATAGAACCAGTAGGGTTCACCAAACAGAGGCAGCTCCTAGTACCTAGCATACTCTTTTAGGACCTTGCCCTTGAGAAAAAATAATTCCCCAAGATAGTAAAATTATCTACGAATGTAGGTACCAATAGATAGGAAAGAAAAACAGCCTCAAGTCTCTGAGCTGCCACCCTCACTGATGAGGATTCTTGCATGATTTGTTAAATGCTGAGAATCCTGACCAGTTTTCAGAGGAGTATCCTTAGTTACACTGCAGTTTACTGAACACCAGCAAGAAGAGATCCTATAAAACATTAGTCTGAATACTATGAAATTACAGATATGTAGCCAGTGTGTGTGTGTGTGTGTGTGTGTGTGTGTGTGTGTGTGTGTGTGTCACTGGGGACTGAACTCAGAAGTACTCTACCTCCGAGCTACATCCCCAGCCCTATTTTATGTTTATTTTGAAACAGAGTCTTACTAAGTTAATGAGAGTCTCACTATTTGCTGAGGCTTTGAAATGGCAATCCTCCTGTCTCAGCCTCCCAAGTATTGGGATTACAGGCATGTATCACCACACCTGGTTGTGTAACCATTGTTGACCAACAGAAATAGAAATTTTATTCGGTTAATACACCCACAATGACCTTGGCGAAGGGTCACCTTGTCTCTTCACACACAAAAGAAAGATTTGAGAAGCCCATTTCATTTTCAGACAGCCTCATAAAGTGATATATATATATATAATATTTATTTATATTATATATTTATATATAATATATAAAAATATATTATATACAATATTTATATATATTATATATTATATATATTATATATATATTTGTGTGTGTGTGTGTATGGTACTGGGGTTCCTGGAAACCCTTCTACCTCTGGGCTACACTCCCAGACCTATTTTTTTATATTCTTATTTGGAAACAGGGTCTCTGAAGCCAGTGAGGCTGGCTTCGAGCCTACGTGATCCTCCTGTCTCCACCTCCCAAGAGTGGGGATTACAAGCGTGCGCCACCACGCCTGGCTTCTTTATATTTAAATGAAATTTAGCACTCTGTAATTTCCTGTCTTGTGGTCTAGCTTGCTGCCTCTTGATTCCCCAAATTCTCAAACCAGTTCTTTTCTCTGTGTTAAACATTTATGGCTCCTTCATTCATTCCTCATTGTGCACAATTTCTTAAGAGAAACTCTCAGCTGATATCTGTCTGGCCACTGTCCTAATCAGCAGAACAGGAGAAACCCTCTTCTGATATATCCTAGGATTTTCATACAGCGACATAACAATGATGACTTATTTCTTTTTTTCTGAGAAATGCAGTAATATTTTTGTTTGTTTGTTTTGCAGTACTGGGGTTTGAGCAACACCCCAGACTTATTTTTTATTCTTTATTTTGAACAGGGTCTCACTAAGTTGTAGAGGGCACTGAGTAGCTGAGGCTGTTTGCCAACCTGTGATCATTCTGTCTCAGCCTCCCATACAGTAAAAATTAATTAGTTAAATCGGGCATGATGGTACACGCTTGTAATCCCAGTACTTGGGAAGCTGAGAAAGTATAAAATAGGTCTGGGAGTGTAGCCTGGAGGTAGAAAGCCCCTGGGTTCCACCCCAAGTACCACCAAAATAAAATAAAATAAATAAATAAATAGTTAAAAGCACTGATTTTGGAAGTAAGCTGCTTAAATTCAAGTTAGAGCATTGCCAATTTCCATCTGCTATACATCTGCTAGTAGTCTATGCTCCTCCTCCTCCTCCTCCTCCTCCTCCTCCTCCTCCTCCTCCTCCTCCTTTGGTACCAGGGATTGAACTCCGGGGCATTATACCTCTGAACTACAACCCAAGCCCTTTTTTGTTTGTTTTGTTTTGAAGCAGGGCCTCGCTAAGTTGCTAAGTTGTTGAGGCTCACTACACTGACAGAGTGGTCTCAACCCTGGGATTACTGGTGGGCAACCACGTCTGGCTGCTACTTTATTTCTTGCAGCCTTTCTGTCCTCTCTCATAGGGGATCCCAATGCTATCTGATGGGCTCCTTGCGAGAACTAACTGAGCTAGAAATCTGAAGAAGAGTGACCCCTCAGTAAATGTTGCTCTTTTCCAGTTCCATGCTTGCGGGAACACCTAAGTGTCCTCTTCCTCGTGTGCTAGCTTTCCTAATTTCCCACAGGTTTTGGTTGGGTTGTGTTTTTCTGATTTTCTTGGCTCTCTTTGCAGGCATCTACATTTATCTCAAGTTAATTTCATCTTGATAAGAGCATGCCACCTGGAATCAGTAGGATTAAATATAAGCAGTAAGTGGTCTAAGACTAGGTAACTTGTTCTCAACAAGGAGCCATCTTACCTTCCAGGTGACATTAGGCGATGCTTGAAGATGTTTTTGTTGTTACAACTGGAGGCTGTTACTAGCATCGGGTGGACCAAGGTCAGGATGTGGCAAAACATCTTACAACGCACTGATAGCTCCTCACAAAAAGAAATTATCCAAACTCAAATGCTCAGAACACCAAGTCTGCTCTAAATTGTAACTGTTAGTTATTTAGCACCAAATGAATGAAATAATTTTGCCTCTTAACTCTGTCCTGTATTATTATTTATTATTATTATTTTGTGATACTGGGGGTGGAACCCTGGGGCTTTTCTACCTCCGGGCTATACTCCTAGACCTATTTTATATTTTATTTAGAAACAGGGTCTTACTAAGTTGGTGAGAGCCTCACTAAGCTACTGAGGCTGGCTTCGAACCTGTGTGATCCTGTCTCATCCTCCCAAGCGCTGGGATTACAAGTGTGCACTACCACACCCAGCATCACATTGTGCTTTAAGAAGAATAAGAATAAGAATAAGCTGGGCGTAGTGGTACACACCTGTAATCCCAGTACTTGGGAAGCTGAGAAGGATTACAGGTTCGAGGATAGCCTCAGCAAGTAGTGAGACCCTCATCAACCTAGTGAGACCCTATTTCAAAATTTAAAAAATGAAATAAAATAGGGCTGGAGGTGTCATTTGGCAGTAGAAAGCCCCTGGGTTCAATTCCTAGTACCAAAAAATAAAGTAATACATTAACTCCTTCTTTTTCCTGCTTTGGGTTATGTTTAAAGTTGATCAGTATGCCATCTACATATTTACCCAAATTATGAATAAACATGGATACTGTTTAAAGACAGAGTACTAGAGCAGGTTGCTGTCAGTGGCAGCGTGCATGGTGGTTGGGCACAAGAGCACTGATAGGAACCCGCTGGAGTTCACACCCCTTCGTGATCATGAGCTGTGTGACCATGGAAACATTATTTAATGAATCTGTGTCTCAATTTCCTCATCTGTAAAACATAAAGTCATTGAATTCCTATAAGCTGTCGTGGGTCTAACTGGGATTGAGGCATGCAGAGCCTTTAGTATGACTGACTCCTAAGTTTTCATGGTTCCAATCACCATTCACTGAGTATTTTTTAGTTGTACTCGTTTAAGGAGTTATATGTTTCCTGCCTGTACCACATTCAATAATACCATGATACTACTCTTATATGCCTTCATTAAAATCCTCTTATAGTACACATCTTATTAAAAAAATGAAGCTGAGTATAGTGGCGCATGCTTGGAATCCCAGATTTGGGAGGCTAAGACAGAAGGATTGCAGATTTGAGACCAGCCTCAGCAACTTTGTGAGCCTCTCAGCAACCTAGCAAGATTCTGTTTCAAAACAAAAAATAAAAAAAGGTCTGGGTGTAGTTTGGAGGTGAAATGCCCCTGGATTCGATTCCCTTTGCCATAAGTAAATAAATAAATAAATAAATAAATAAATAAATAAATAAATATAAATAAATAAATAAATCTAGTGACCGTTCTTCCTTTTATTCTTTTTTTCTTTTCTTTTTGTGGGTCTGGGGATGGAACCCAGGGGCATTCAACCTCTGAGCTACACTCCCTGCCCATTTTTTAATTCTTTATTTTGAAACAGGGTCTCACTGAGTTGCAGAGGGCCTCACTAAGTAGCTGAGGCTGTCCGCAAACCATGATCCTCCGGTCTCAGCCTCCCAAATGCTGGGATTACAAGGGTGCACCACCACACCCTTCTATTCTTTCTTTCGTTCTTTTCTTGCTAAGACTACTATCTATAATTCAGAAATTGAAGTTCTTATTACCTAGTTATACTCCCTTTGAAATAGCCAAAATGGCTTTCTAATTTATTTTATTTATTTATTGTGTGTGTGTGTGTGTGTGTGTGTGTGTGTGTGTGTGTGTGGTACTGGGGATGGAACCCAGAGGCATTATATCTCTGAGCTACACCCCAGCCCTATTTTTTAGTCTTTTTAGTTTTGAAACAGGGTCTCAAAGTTGCAAAGGGCTTCGCTAAGTAGCCGAAGCTGTTCACTAACAGCGATTCTCTTGTCTCTGCCTCCCGAATGCTGGGATTACAAGTGTGTGCCACCATGCCCAGCCTTTCTTATTTATTAGTTGAAATTCTGTTAAAAATTTAGTGAGACAATGCATGTAAACCATTTATCACTGTGTTTGCTCTAAAAAATACTAACTCTTATGTAAAGATCATACTTAAAGTTGGCCATGGTGGTGCATGCGACAGGAGGTTCAAGGCCAGCCTCAGCAATTTAGCAAGGTCCTGTTCAAAATAAAAAATAGTTGGAGGTGTAGCTCAGAGGTAGAATGCCCCTGGGTTCAACTCTCAGGACATCCCCATCCCCTGCCTCCCCCCCATACACAATGGATTTCTCAGCCTGGGCTGAAGAATACCCAGATACCTGTTCTGGGGAGGCTTTCAGAATATTAAGAACCATAGATGCACCAGCCTGAAGTTCCTAGTTGAGGGAATGACTAGGGTAAGAATCCTTAGGAACTCAACTTGGAGCCCAAGAAGGAACTTAGGTGATAAAGGGAAAGGGCCCTGTCACGAGTTGGCCTTGGACTATTTAAGAGTAGCCAGGTGTGGTGGTGCACACTTGTAATCCCAGCATTTGGGAGGCTGAGACAGGAAGATTGTCATTCAAGGACAGCCGCAGCTACTTAGTGTGGCCCTTTGCAACTCAGTAAGACACTGTTTCAAAATAAAGAATAAAAGCTGGTCCTAGCAGCACAGGCTTGTAATCCCAGCAGAGGCTGAGACCACAGTTCGTGGACAGCTTCAGCTAATTAGTGAGGCCCTCTGCAGCTCAGTGAGACCCTGTTTCAAAATAAAGAATAAAAATTTGGGCAGGGGATGTAGCTTGGAGGTTAAATACTTCTGGGTTCCATCCCCAGACCTGCAATAAATAAATAAATAAATAAATAAATAAATAAATAAATAAATATAGGGCTGGAGGTATAGCTTGGAGGTAGAAGCCTCTGGGTTCCATCCCCAGTACCACACACAAAAAAGAGTGTGGGGGGAGGTGCTGGGGCTCTAGCTCAGTGGTAGAGTGCTTGCTTAAAGGGTGGGAGACCTTGGGTTTTGATCAATGTATAGATAATACTGAAAGCACTCAAGAAACAAGACTCGAGAAATGAGGGGTGTGGCCTTGGAGCTGTAGAGCACAAGGGAAGGCATCCTCCTCCTAGTCTGGTGACCTGAGAGAGGGAGGAGACAGAGCCCCCACGGAGGTGAGATTAGAGGAGGCCTTAGGGACAGCCCATACCTTAGAACAAATGCAGATGCTATATTAAAAGCAGACAGAAAAGGGGAGAGTGTTGAAGGTTCCTACACTTTTTCAGGGGAGAGGTGCAAGTGATGTGGGATGGTTACAGTGAAGACATTGGGAAGTGGGTGGACTTTGGATATTTGTTCATTTATTAGGTTTTGAAATAGTGAGGATCGAACTCAAGGACTATACCACTGAGCTACATCCTCTCCCTCTTATTTTTTGTTTTGAGACAGGGTCATGCAGAGGTGCCCAGGCTAGCCTCAAACTCTCAGTCTTTCTGCCTCAGCCTGCTGAGTAGCTACGATTACAGATGTGCACCACTGTGCCAGCTTTGGATTTATTTTTTGTAGAAATGATTGACTGAAGCCGGGAGAGGTGTTGCACACCTGTAATCCCAGTACTTGAGAGGCGGAGACAGGAGGATCACAGACTTGAGGACAGCCTTAGCAATTTAGCAAGACCCTCAGCCACTTAGTGAAACCTTGTTTCAAGTAAAAAATAAGGCTGGGGTACAGCTCAGAGGCAGAACACCCCTGGATTCCATCCTCAGTGTCCCTCCCCCCAAAAAAGGAAGCAGGGAAGGATTAGTTGATGGATTTGTATGTAATATGTGAGAGAGACAAGAATCAAGGATGAAGTGAGGCATTGAAAAAGGAGTTGCAGAACTTCCGGAAAGATGGCGACCGAGAAAAGCGGGGCTTAAGAGTCCCGCTAACAACCAATCTCCATTACCACAAAAAGAGCGCCTTTCATAGCCAGAAAACACCATCACCAGAAAAATAAAAAAAACACCAGGCTCCAGAGAGAAAGCGGACTGAAAACAGAGCTCAGGGCCACAGAGGAGACACACGCGCCCGAGGACGCGGCAGCAGCGCCATACTGCCGGCGGCAGCGGCGAACTCAACAGACGGCTACAGCAAGCCAGGTGAGCCACTGCGGAACAGCCAGGCGGGATCTTTCGGCGCAGACAGCATTTAAAGCTCCCAGTGGCTGAGCTCAGCACACGCTGCAGGGATTCAGAGTGGAAATCAAAACCAGAAAAGAAAAAATACGCCAGCCTCATGGCCGAGGGCGTGGCAGAGGCGCCATATTGCCACCGGCGGCGGCAGCAGCAGTGAATTCACCGAGTCCAGTACAGCTACATCTACGTACTCAAGAACAGTGAGTCAAATTGCGGGCCACAGAGGAGAAATCCCAGTATTGTGCCTCCTGGGACTTGACCCAGTGAGGGAGTGGTGGTGGCAGAGATATCACACCATAGGAGAGCGTGCAACCTGGCACCCCCCATAGTTTAAAGCAGCCTCTATTGACTCCCTGGGTCGGAGACTCTGTGATACAACCCAGTAAAGGAGTAGTAGGGTCTGAGATAATACAGACTCGAGATCCAGAGCACCTTAAGTGAAGCCATAGTGACCCAAGGGAAGAACCCAGAGAAGGCACAAACCTCCGAAATCATGGGAAAGAGGAATAACACTGAAGTAATGAATGTGCACAACCCCACAACATCAGAACCTGATAAAACAGAAAATCAGAGATTTCTAGAAGATCAAATCAGGAAAATAACTGTAGAAATAATAGAGGTGCTTTGAAAAGAACTCAGAGAGAGCCAAAAAGAGATAAAGGATGCAATTAATGAAGTAAAGGCCTCAATTCAAAGCACAAACAACCGATTAGACCACATGGAGAACAGAATCTCGCTCTTAGAAGATGAGCAATCCAAAAATGAATGCATAGTTTCTAATCTAGAAAAAGATATCCAACAGCAGGAATCTGACATTGAAGAAATATGGGCCCATCTTAAGAGAGCTAACCTAAGAATAATTGGAATAGAGGAGGGAAAAGAAAGTGATACCAAAGGGATCAACAATCTCTTCAAGGAAGTAATAGCAGAAAATTTTCCAAATATAGAGCAAGAGGTTGATACACAGATCCAGGAAACTTATAGAACTCCCTTTAGACAGGATCCGAGAAGAGGATCCCCACGCCACATAATTGTCAAAATGACCAATGTGGAAGCCAAGCAGAGAATCTTAAAGGCAACAAAAGCAAAGGGCCAAGTGACATTCAGAGGCAAACCAATTAGAATCACTCCAGACTTCCCAAACCAAGTCATGAGAGCCAGAAGGACTTGGAGTAACATATTCCAAACTCTGAAAGAAAACAACTTCCAGCCAAAAATTTCCTATCCAGTAAAACTTTCTATCAAATTAGATGGAGAAATAAGAAGCTTCCATGACAAACAGAAACTGAAGGAATTTATGTCTTCAAAACCAGCGCTAGAGAAAATACTCAAAGAGATTAACTACAAAGAAGAAATAGGTAACACTCACCAGAACCAGAGAAAAAAGAGTTTCCATCCAACAGACAACTAAGATTGGTTATCTGTGGAGATTCATTATTTATGTTAGTCTTTTACCTATCTCTAAGTTGTATTGTTTGCCTTTATTGTTGTTAATTTTTAGGATTTCTAGTTGGAATATTAATATACCTTCAGATATAGCATTTGGAAATATTTTATCCAATTCTATTAGTAACTTTTAACTCTGTTTACATTGTCTTTGGATATACAATATTTTCTTTTATTTTTTAGGGAGTTTGTATATTCTGTTGCCTGTGCCATTGAAATCATATCCAAGAAATCACTGCCAATTTCAATGTTGTGAGGTTTTATGACCCAGATTTTCTCCTAAAAGTTTATAGTCTTAAGATTTATATTTAGGTCTTTTATCTAGTTTGAGTTAATACTTGTATGTGGGATTAGGTAAGGGTCCAATTTTATTCTTTTCCATGTAATTATTATTTTTCAACAATATTTAGTTAAAAGATTATTATTTCCACCACCAAATCTTCGTGGAAACCTTGTCAAAAATAACTTGACAATATAGGGAAGAAGTTAGCTCTAGGCTTGTATTTAACTCCAATGGTCTATATATCTGCCTTTAGAACAGTACTACACTGTTTCAATTATTGTAGCTTTATATGGTTTGAAATCAGAAAATATACATCTTCTAGCTTTGTTTTTGCTTCGAGATTGTTTTGGGTATCTAGAGTCCATATTCCATATCAGGATAGATTTTTTTCTGAAAAATAAATATATGATAGTTTCACCTAAAAAAAAGAAAAAAATATTCTCTGGTAAGAAAGAAAGCAAAAAGAAATATTGAAATGTTATCTTTAAGTCATCAAAAGCTTGGTATCAGACAAATGAAACTGTTATGTGAGATTATCATTTTTAATTTTGGATAAATTGCTATAATACTAGATGTCAACCACTAAGCCAAGCATGGGAGGGAGGGATGGGGAGAGAATGGGGTGGGGATCGGGTGGGGGCTGACTGGGCGATGTGTGCATGTATGTCTACAAAAGTTTGTATCCCACTATGATGTATGAATACAGTGCACCAATAAAATAAAATTTAAAAAAAAAAAAAAAAAAAGAAAAAGGAGTTGCAATTAACTGAGTGAGAAAGAATGAGGTGATGCAGGAGATCAAGGGTCCAGGTTTAGCTTTGTAAAGTTTTAGATGTGCATTAAAGCAAGTGAAAATGTCAAGGAAACAAATGGATTTAAGAACCTGATGTCCAGAGAAGATGGTCAGGGCCGGAGACATGAACTTGGAGCTACCAATGTATAGATAGCACTGAAAGCCATGAGTTATCACCGCTTCTAATTCTTTCATAGTCTGTGATTGTATTTTTCCCCCTTTGCAGTATTGGGAATTGAACCCAGGGGCATTCTACCTCTGATACACACACACACACACACACACACACACACACACACACACACATTTAGCTTATATATATATTTTAAATAGTTATAGCACACTGCTGGCTTTGAACCTTCAGTTCTCCTGTCTCAGCCTCCCTAGTATACAGGACTGTGCCACAGTAACTGTGATTTTCATTCTCATTCTCATTCTCATTCTCTCTCTCTCTCTCTCTCTTTCTCTCTCTCTCTCTTTCTATATATATATATATATATATATATATATATATATATATATATATATACACACACACACACATACACACACATTTAATTAATTAATTAATTTATTTATTTGCGGGTCTGGGGATGGAACCCAGTGGCATTTGATCTCCAAGCTATACCCCCTGCCCATTTTTTTATTCTTTATATTAAAACAGGGTTTCACTGAGATGCAGAGGGCCTCACTAAGTAGCTGAGGCTGTCCGCGAACCATGATCGTCTCATCTTAGCCTCCTGATTTCTATATTCTAAAAAGGACCTTGCTTTTACAAAAAGCTCATGTGCACATACATGCAGGAATATACACACACATGCACACACGCACACACGCACACACACACACACACACACACACACACACACACACACACATACACAACAGGTCTTTGAATGTAAAAACAATAGAGTATCTGAAAAATTAATGTACCCAGAACTCTGAGTGCACATATATTAATCACTTTTCACTTTTATGAGGGCTTCAAGTGTCATTTAATAAATTGTATGATTCTGGGCCACACTAAATGGAGTCCATTTGTCCTAGAAACACAAAAATAAACAATTTTATATCTTGAAGGGTATAATGGAAGATAAATTAAGTCACTCTCTCAATGTCAGTAATCTCAGCAGTTTTATTGAATGTAAATTGGGTATATTATTATGCTAGTCACCTTTCCATTAATTTGCCAATGAAGATGCCCACAGTTATTTAGGCCAAAACCACAATGTCGAATCTATGGGATCAGATTGTATTTTCTCCTGAGATTTGAGCATTATGCTCCATGGGGTCTTCTAGATTTTCTGCAGAGAAAATTAGTGTTTTTGAAACTGGCTGATCACTGCATTTGCCAGCAACAACTGTTGGATCCTTTCATTAGAAACAGTGAGTATGTATGTCCAGGGTGGAGCACAGGAATTTGTATTTCTAACAAGTGTCCATGTTTGGGAAATACTGCTAAGCACTTTTCAGAAGTATTTGCTTTCTTCTTTCTCTCCAGATATGCTTACCAGGTCCTGTTTTTTGTGCCATATAACAAGGTATTTTCTATATCTGCTTCCATTTGGAGTTGACAACCTACAGCCAAAACCAGAGATAAAGTGAGCCGGGATATGGAAGTCCTGGGTTCAGATTGTGGAGATTCTTCTACCCTGACACCAAAGTCCCTTTCATCTGGTCCCCTTTCATAAGGCTAGGTTTTTCTTTTGTATGAGCCCTTTAGATTAGCAGGCTTTAAATAAGGTTTAGATTTAAACATGATTTTAAGAGAAAAAGTAGAAAAAGGAAGAGCTTTGTCATAAAAAGTTAAAAATTCTGCTACAATTACCTTCTTGGAATCAGAGACAATCATTTTGATATTTTGGGAAGAGTAATTGTAGGGTTGACAAAATAGAATAATTCTGAGATTTTTTTCCCTTCATTGAAGGCCTGGATCAGGTCATTTTCTCCCATTCAAGATAATTGATGCCCTGAATTTTATTCTTAGATTCCTTGGGAGTACCTATGGGCTTCCTGTTGGAAGTGTCTGCCTTAAACTTCTTCTCTGTGCATTTAGAATATGACCATTAAATTACTGGACATTTAAAAACCTTATGTCAGAGCATATCCCTACCCTGTTAACAAACCTTCAGTGGCCTCCTCTTGTAGCTAAAGTCAGACTCTTCTCCCTAAAGCCCTCCATGATTCTTCCCAGAATCACATCTCCAACATTATTTTGTAACTCTCTCCCTCTATCCCCACCATCTGTAGAGTGACTGTACCTGTTTTCTTTCTTTCTTTTTTTTTTTTTTTCAGTACTATGAGGTACTATGATGGAACCCAGAGGCATTCTACCTCCAAGCTATACCTCCAGTCCTATTTTTAAAAATTCTTTATTTATTATTCTTTATTTTTTACTTTTGGTGGTACTGGGGGTGGAACCCAGAGGCTTTCTACCTCTGGGCTATACTCCCAGACCTGTTTTATATTTTATTTGGAAACAGGATCTCACTAAGTTGCTGAGAGCCTCACTACGTAGCTGATGCTGGCTTCGAACCTGTGTGATCCTCCTGTCTCAGCCTCCCAAGCACGGAGATTACAAGCATGTGCCACCACACCCGGCCTCTTTATTCTTTATTTTGATACAGGGTTTCACTGAGTTGCAAATGGCCTCACTAAGTAGCTGAGGCTGTCCCCAAACCACGATCCACCTGTCTCAGCTTCCCAAATGCTGGGATTACAAGCATGCACCACCACTCCTGGCTCCATTTTTTTTTTTTTTTTTTTTTTTTTTTTACTTTTTTAACAGTGTCTACTTCGAGACCTATTTTCTACTGTTCTTTGTACCTGCAGCATCTTCCCTTGATCTGCACTGGGCTGATCTTATCTTTACAACTTAGTCTTAGGTATAACATAACTTTATTTTCTGTATAATATTTATTACTAGATAATATTTTTCTATTTATTGTCTACTAGTTTACTTTCTGTCTTCTCTCAGTAGAATGCAACATCCAGGGTAACAGGGTTTTTTCTTATTGGTTTCATTTACCAGCAAAATGCCCATATTTAGAATAGTGCTTGACCCAAAGTAATAACTCACTAAGCATTTGCTGAATCAATAAATGAATAATTGTGCTGGCTGTGGTGCGTGCCTCTAGTCCCAGCACTTGGAGAGGCTGAGGCAGGAGGAGCCCTCGGGTTCAGGAGTTTGAGGCCAGCCAGGGAAACTTAGCAAGATATCACCTCAAAACAAATAAATAGGTAGATAAGAGAGAAGTTGGCAGGACCAAATTGATAAAGGAAGTTATCTCAGGGATGGAGATGGTAAGATTGGAAGGGAGGAGGAAAAGGCTGACATATTTTTCTTTATATTCTTTCCTATCATAAAAGGAGAAAAATGACTATGGGTGATTTGAAGTTTCTTTTTGGGGTTTTGCACATTTTCCAAGTATTTTAAAATAAACATGTTCTGCTTGAAAATTGGAAAAGTGAAATACTATGTAAATAGTGATTATAATTTCTTATCAAGACTTTCATTCTTGGGCCAAACTGGCCTCCATATTTTTTCACAAACATGCTTTGGTTTAATATAAAGAGTATAGCTCTATTTTGGTGTAAAGCCACATATATAAATATTTTCTGAATAGGTGTCTGTCTGGATTTGTTGGAACAACACTAAGAGAAAAACACAAGACCTAGATGGTCTCCATGGCAACTAATTCAGATCGAGATTGATCCCTGAGGATAATAACAGTAGATATTCCAGTACTGGAAAATGTTTTGGATTTCCTCCAGGATGAGAAGCATCCTGTGCCTTTAATTATCTGAGGACCAGTCTCAGGAACTGTCTTAAGCCAAAGACACATCAGCTTTCCAAATGTGATCTGAATCTAAACTGGGGAAGAGCTTTCTATGCTGAAGCTGCTTCATCTGTAATATCTGGCCATCCTTCAAGTCTTCTCTATCAGAATCTTATTGTTCTTTGTTCCTCACATAAAAAAATTAAATCTTGGATAAAGTGACTTAAATTTTTTGTACAATAATTCCTTTTATCATGGGGGGAATATATTCTAAGACCCTAGTGGATGCCTGAAACCTTGGATAGTATATAACCCTATGTATACCATGGTTTTTTAATAAAGATTAATTTGTAAATTAGGGACAATAAAAGATCAATAATAACTAGTAAAAATAGAACAATTATAACAATATGTATAGTAAAAGTTATCGTATGTATGTATGTATGTATATATGTATGTATGTATTTATTTATTTTCAATACGAGAATTAAACCCAGGGACATTCTACCTTTGAGCTACACCCCCTGTGCTATTTTTATTCTTTATTTTGAAACAGTGTCTCACTAAGTTGCAGAGGACCTCACTAAGTACCAGAAGCTGACCACAAACCTGTGGTCCTCCTATTGCACCTTTCCAAGTACTGGGATTACAAATGTGCAAAAGTTATTTTAAAAAATTTTAAGTTGTTCATTTCTGGAATTTTTCATTTAAGATTTTTTAGATTTGGTTGACTATGGGTAACTGAAACCAAGAGAAGTAAAGCCCTAGATAAGGGGGGTTGTCTGCTGTACCTTTTATTTTACTTGCTTTATAAATATGATCTTTACATGTCTATTCACTTCCTGAAGATTTTATTTTTTTTGGGGGGGGGAAGGGTACTAGGTAACCTCCTAAGAGACTTTTACTAATGAACTACACCTCCAGACCCTTTTATTTTTCACTTTGAAATAGGATCTTACTAAGTTATCTCAAACTGGCTTTGAACCCACAGTCCTCTTGTCCTGGTTTCTCAAGTACTGGGATTGCAGGCATAAAACACTGTACCCAGCCCCCTCCTAAGAGACTGATGACAAAGATCAACCCATTCAATAAACATTAATAAGTCTGATGATTAAATTATTTGACACTGGGGTTGAATCCAGGGGCATTCTACCTCTAAGCTATACCCACAGCCCTTTTTATTTATTTATTTATTTATTTATTTTGAAACAGGCTTTTGTAAAGTTGCTGAGGGTCTCACAAAATTGCTGAAGCTGGCCTCAAACCTGCAATTCTCCTGTTTCTGCCTCCTAAGTACTCGGATAACAGGAGTGCACCACCACACCTGGCTGTGATAATTAATATTAATGTATCCCCTTGACTGGGCCATGGAGTACCTAGGTATTTGGCCAAACATTATTTGGGTGTTTTTGTAAAGTGTTCTGGATGAATTTAACATGTGTGTCAGTAGATGGAGTGGAACAAATTGCCCTCTCTAATGAGTGGGCCTCATCCAGTAAGTCAAAGCCCTGAATAGAACAGAAAGGCTGAGCAAGAAGGACCTCACCTTTTTTGACTGCTTACATTAGGGCCTGGGCGTCCATTTTGAACTGAAATACCACTTTTCCTGTTTTGAGCCTGTTGGCATACAGACAGAAAGAAACTATTCTATGGGCGTCTCTGCTGTTTGTATGTGTCTGTATACTTCCAGCCTCTTCTATTTCTCTAGAGAACCCTAATAGAGTAAATGAGATCTTACTATGTTAGGCCTTAGGCTAGAAATTGGGTTCCTCAGCTATCTATCTTAAAAGAGAGGGTAAGTAAATTTGATGTGGAGAGTATTCTTCCTTGAGTTACATACACAGAAAATGCTATATGTGATTACAGAGAGAACCTATTTGCCTAAGGAGTTGAGATGACTTTATTTCAAGGTTGATATGAAAAGCAACAGCAGATTGAGAAGACTGGAGAAAATGAACTGCTTACACATGCAGCAACATGGGTGAACCTCACAGTCACACTCTTGAGTATAAAAGATATCATACATAACACAGTACTATGAATAAAGGCATTGCAGACACATCTGTAAAACCAATTTTTTTTTTATAGAACCCAGGGGCTTTTCTACCTCCGGGTTATATTCCCAGACCTATTTTATACTTTATTTGGAAATAGGGTCTCACTAAGATGCTGAGAGCCTCACTAAGTAGCTGAGGCTGGCTTCGAACCTGTGTGATCCTCCTGTCTCAGCCTCCCAAGCGCTGGGATTATGTGCCACCATGCCCAGCTGTAAAACCACATCTTAACACTGAACTCAGGAAGAGGGCATCTAGTATGTGGCCATTCATTCGGGTGTCACAGCGATGGATCTAGAGTGTATGACACCTCAAGATGAGTATTCATTGAGATCCCCCTCATCTATGACACAGTAGTACTTTTCAGCCGGGCATGGTAGCATACACCCAGAATCTCAGTACTTGAGAGGCTGAGACCGGAGGATTGCAGGTCTGAGACTAGCCTCAGAAACTTAGCAAGATCCTGTTTCAAAGCAAAACAATTAAAAATAAAATACAAAAGGACTGGGGTATAGCTCAGACGTACAATGCCTCTGGGTTCAATCCCCGGTACCACAAAACAAAATTTATTTTTTAATAAAAATAGTGTAATAATCAAACCAAGCATGGCGGTACAAGCTTGTAGTCTCAGCTACCTGGGAAGCTGAGGCCGGAGGATCAAAAGCTCAAGGCCAGCCTCAACAATTTAGCAAGACTGTGCCTCAAAATATAAATAAATAAATAAATAAATAAATAAATAAATAAATAAATAAATAAATAAAAATAGGCACAAGGATACAGCTCAGTGGTAAATCACCTCGAGTCTATTTCCAGTACTGAAAAGGAAAAGTAATAATAAGTGAAAATTATTTTCTTGATTTGTTCTTTAGTTTAAAAACAATAAGAATTTTAAAAGAACATTTAGTTTTACAGATATTATTAAAAGTTGGCAAATTATTTTACGTATGAACTAGAATTCTCTTGTACCCCAAATCTTACACTTCATCGTTAACACTGTTCTGTTATTTAAAAATTTAAACAGAAACAAAAGCTTGCAAATAGTCACATTGAATGACAGGACTAAAATAGCTTGAGTTCTACTTGTCTTTACAATTACTCTTCTGTCATTTAAGAATTTTTGAATCCACTGTTTATTTTTCATTTTTTGAGGTTTTCACACTTTATTAATCCTTGTAAAAAATTCAGACTCACAGCAAAGTCATTACAGACTCTTTACTCCTTTGGCTGTCGGCAATCTCCTGCTCACTTTTCAAAGGCACAAACGCTGACTTCTGCAGCCCCGGGCCTTCTCCATCCTGTTCCCATGTTCCTTTGCTGCCGAGACCACCTGCTTCCTCTCGGCATCTGCGTGAGCGATGACCTCCCACGTAGCTAATTGGCAAAAAAAAAAAAAAAGCCCCGAGAGAGGGTATTGTCTCTGGCCAAAGTACTCCCCCCACTTTTAGATATTCTTTCAAAACTATTATTCTTTTGGTAATGATTCTTTTAACTCTCCACACAAATTGCTCCGGTGGTATAAGATCAGGACTGTGAGAGAAACTGAGTCCATGGGAAACAAACTTTCTGGTAATTTGTCTAAGCCTCTAAACGTCCTCGGCTTTGTTCAAATGGTAATAAAATCTAGTTAGAATTTAGATGCAGTGGCAGCATTCCAGTTAGTAATTACAAACACAGATTTCCCCTCTATCTCTGACCTTCATCCTAATCACTAACTTACAACAAAAGCCCTAGAGGGGAGGCAACCCGGTGCCTCTATTTACCCCTCTCTTTGTGATCCTGCCCAGATACAGGAAGACAAACATTGGGCGTGACATCAAAGCAACCTAGTTTATGAGCAGCTAATACTGCCCAATACAATGGAGCTGAAGGCTAGGAAGATTCTTGACCTTTACACCCAGTATAAGCCCTGCCCAAGGCAGGGAGGCGCCACGTGGCTAAGAAAAAGATATTACAAAGGGTCTGAGACAGGAATATGGATTATTTATAAGATGAATAGGTGTCTAATAAGCCTATTGTTTGAGGAAAAGTGTTCAGCAGCTAAGGAAGTACATCTGACAACTAAATCTAAAAGCTTCATGGTATTTTTTGTTTATCTGCCAAACTGTGTTGTGAGTTTGCTTAAGCTTTCAGATTTTAGAAGGCAAGGTGGGCGATACCTGGGAGAACTCCATCACATCCACCTGGATCGTCACATCTCCCCATGCCTGCCATATAGACTAAGCCCTAAAGATGGAAAGTTCCAAAAAAGTTAAAGAAGATTCCATGAGAGGCCTCCAAGCCCTGGGCGTGCCCATTTCTTCTGGAAGTTGCCCTTTGGAACTGCCTGTCTGCAAGATCCGGAGAAGATCCGAGCTAATCTCTTGAATGCCGGACTAGCTTTTTTTTTTTTACCTTTGTTTACATGTTATTCACTATTGTTTTACAGTGATTGCACTCCCCTCTTTTCTTTTATTATTAACCTCACTGGTGAAGAGTATAAATTTTTCTGGGTTCTTGTAATAAAGTGTCAATAGCTCAAGAAGCTTTTGTCCATGTCAGATTCTTTCCAGAAGCGCCGTAAATAGGAACTTAAAGAAATTTATTTCCTAGAGGGGAAAGAATCGCTGCAGATAAGCGGCTGCAGAATAGCACCCGAATCCTTGCCCATCTTTTCTGAGATAATTCGATCGTGAGTGGACTCACGGCAATTTCGATTGAGCAGTCTGCGGCACTTTGCTGTTTTCTTGAAGTCTTTTTCTTCTCATGTAGGCCGTGTCTTGCCAGACTATGTTTGGGTTCATTTTCCTTTGTATCCTCTAAGAAGTCATAAATCATACTAAAACCATTTATCTCGCCACCACCAAAATGGGTTCTGAATTCCAAATACAAAAAAATGACATCTGATGTGATCTTGTACTTTCAGGCTAAGTTTTTCAAAATTTCTGCCTTAGGTACTGTTGCCTTCCCAGGGTAAGAACATCAAATGACCATTTTTTTCTGCTGAAGTTATCAGTTGGTCCTTTCCTGGTCCAAATTATGATGATGCCAGCAAATCCTGAATCCACTGTTTCAATGAAGGAATACACAGAAGAGGGATAGAGACGAGAACTACATGTGAAGCCATCTAGACAGATTCTGAGCCTTTATGAACTTGCTTTCTGAAATGGAGGCATGTGGCTGAGTCTGTGTGTGATGGGCTAGCCAGAGAAGCAGAGTTCTCTAAATTTAACTTCCACATAGAACAAAACTTTAGTACAGAGTAAGTAATAAAAATGTGCTAATTTGTTACAGGCATTACTAAAATTCAACAATGATAGCATCAGTTATTTAGAACAGCAGTGCTTAAACTTTCGGGGCTTAGAACATTGTTGTGTTCTTAACAAATCTCTGAGTTCTTTGCTTTTCTTTATGTTGGTTGTATCTATTGATATGGACCCTACTAGAAATTGAAACAGGAAAAAATTAAATACTTTTTGTTGTTGTTGCTGGGGATTGAACTAGGGCCTCATGCATGGTAGGCAAGAGCTTTACCACTGAACCTCCACCTACAGCCCTAAATACTTATTTTTAAATAGTCTCCATCTTAAAAAAAATACATTAACCCATTCTATATTAATATGAATATTTATGAAAAGTAATTTCCCTAAATAAAACAAAATTTAATGAGAAAAATGATACTGTTTTATATTGATACAGTTTGAGTGGCATATTACTTCAGCATGCAATCTGTTGTAATATTTTGCTCTGGTTGAAATGAAACAAATCTGGCCTCATATGAATATATAGTTGGAGAAGGGAGCGTCTTTTAAGAGCCTCTTTAAATAATCTTAAACATTCTTCTTTGGTACTGTGTCTAAACTTGGCAAGAGGTAGTTTCTTTTCTTTTTTTCTTTTTCTTTTTTCTTTTTTTTTTTTTTTTTTTTGGTGGGTACTGGGGTTCCTGGAAGCCCTTCTACATCCAGGCTACCCTCCCAGACCTATTTTTATATTTTTATTTGGAAACAGGGTCTCTTAAGCCAGCGAGGCTGGCTCGGAACCAGCGCGATCCTCCTGTCTCCGCCTCCCTAATGCGGGGATTACAAGCCTGCGCCACCACACCCGGCGCTAGAGGTAGTTTCTTATAGGTTAGTTATAATGTGTTATAAAACCATATAAGTAAACTTATACTTTATTAAATTATGATCTGTTGTTGACTTATATTTTGAATGAATTGTTTTATTGATGTATTATGCATTGAGATTTGGAAAGTATTACTTCCCCCGGTTAATGCACCTTTTGCAAATGTTGACACATAGTGTTTTAGAATAGCAAACACATTGCTTTTGTTAATTGGGCAGCCACTGAGCTCATCAGAAGAGTCTTCCAGCTCACAGCAGCAGATAGAAGTTTCTAATACTCAGTTTGAGTTTGAAAGATCTTAGTGGTATCCTTTGATGAGCTGAAATTCTTCATTTTAGTGGTCTAATTTAAATATATAACTTATACTTTTTAAAAATTTGCTCAAGGTTGCATTCATAGCGTAAATCCCACTTGGTCGTTACATAATATCTTTTATATATAAAGGAGAACATGTATCTCAATAGCTTTAGAATTTTTAAAAAATAAAATTTAACATTTCATTAATGAGTTCTCAGCAATTTAGGAATAGAAGAAAACCTCAAGGCTGGGTTTATCTTATAACATTTGTTATAAATTATTCTTACATATTTTTTACTCTCTAAATTTTTTTGTAAGATTGGTATTTTTTTCCTTGACTATTCAGAAGAATTAATCACTGAAGTTATTTGATTTATTTTGTGTGAAAGGTTAAATAAAGAACTCAAATTCATCAAGATTTAATTTAATTTATATTTTCTATTTCTTCTTGTATAAGTTTTAATAACTTGTATTTTTAAGGAATTTTCCTGTTTCGCTTACATTTTGAACAGATTTATTGAGATAATTTACAGATCATAAAATTCACTTATTTATTCTCAGAGTTATGCAACCATCACCACAACCTGATTTTATTTTATTTATTTATATTTTGCAGTGTTAGGATCAAATCTGGGGCTCTGAGTAAGCTAAGCAAATGCTGTACCACTAAGATACATCCTCAGCCATCACAACCTTTTTTTTTCCCCCCCTTTGGTACTGGGATTGAACCCAGGGGTATCCTACCTCAGAGCTACACTCCCAACAGATTTTTATTTTATTTTTTATTTTGAGAGAGGGTCTCACTGAGTGAGGCCCTATTTGAGACATATAGAAAGATTAGAAGTATATTAATGCAATAGAAAGAAATCTCTGTTGACTTAGTGGGGGTAGAACCTATCTTTCTAAGAGATAGGTAAGAGAGCAAGAACCTTTAAAAGTCACTGACACACATGCATGTTTTATTTATTTTATTTATTTTTATTTTTTTGGTGGTACTGGGGTTCCTGGAAGCCCTTCTACCTTCGGGCTACACTCCCAGACCCATTTTATTTTTGGAAACAGGGTCTCTTAAGCCAGCGAGGCTGGCTTCGAACCTGCATGATCCTCCTGTATCCGCCTCCCAAGCACGGGGATTACAAGCATGCGCCACCACGCCCGGCCACATGCATGTTTTAAAAATGCCTGTAGGAGTTGGTGGGGAAATGGTGGATTTTGAAACTTGTAAATACTTGTGATTGACAGGTCAGTGGGATCCATTATCGAAGGGATAGGAATCATTCCCAGGGAATTTTAGTTACTGCTGAGTCAAGTACATTGATACTTTGCCAGTCTCATTTTGGTTTACAGAGATCACAAGCATCAAGGAAAATAATTTATCATTAAAAAGAAATAATGGCTTGATTTACTTTTTTTTTCTTCAAGTTGACAAGCTAAATGATATTGCAGGTGTCCAAGGCCATAAACAGGAAAGACTTTGGGCACTGGAAGACTGTTTAAGTACTTTAATTGGAAATTAGTAATTTGAAAACTGTAGAAACAAACATTGGACTTTGGCTCCTATTCCTGTTCCTAAAGGGCTTTGTGTCGAAGGCAGCTGCACCAGATAAAGATTCAGGGCTTCTGTGCTCACTTGACTCCTTACTCTATGACTTTAGACCAGTTGTTTATCATCTCTTAGCCTTCATTTCCTTACCTATGAAACGATATTAGAAATCCTTGTTTTACCTTAGACAAATATCATGAACGTCAAAGTGGGTGAAGGTAGTAATGATAACGCCACTTGACGTTTTTTATTAAGCACTTACTGTATTTCAGGCACTGTGCTGAGCATGGTGGTGGAGTGAAGCCAGACACCATGCTCAATACCATTTTACTATATTTGCTCACATTACTGAAGCAGCAATTTGGGCTGCACTTTTCTGGATAGCATTTTGGTTTTTCTTGCCTGGAATCATGCAAGTGGCTACATATTATCCGTCAGCTCTGTTGGCCTAACTTGTCCTCTCCCACATGTCTGGCTGTTGGTGGTGGCCACCAGCTGGTGAGGACTGGGATTTTAGGGGCTTAGGGGCCTGTTCTTCCATCTTCTAGTCGCTCAACCAGGCTTCTTAACATAGGGGTCTCAGGACAGAATTTCAAGAGAGGAGAGAAGAAGCTGCGTGGCTGCTTGTACCTGAGCTTTGAAGTCCTACATATCACCCCTGCCATATCTGTTAGTCAAAGCAAATGACAGGTATGACTCAGATCGGGGATGGGGAAAGAAACTCTACCTTTTGAAGAGGAGTGGAAAAATTGTATTGCAAATGGGCTATCATACAGCAGTAGGAGGAGTGACGGGGCATTAACAGTCAAATGCACTTATTCTCAAACTTCGCAGCCGCCCTTTAATTCCTACTGGGCAGATGGGGAAACTGAGGCCCAATGAAGTTAATAACTTACTCAAAGTCACTTAATCAGTGTTTCAGCTGGGATGTGAAACTAGGCAGTCTGATTCTAGAGGTCATGCATTATCTTAACAGTATTCAAAATAGAAATCACCTTGTGATAGAGGTAACTGGTGTTTAACTATGTTAAATAGGATTTTGTAAGAAGCTGTGAGTTTGGACTGAGTATCTGCAATGGGCCCAAATAGATCAAACCAATCTAGAGCTTAATCACATTAATTGAGCTTTGACTAGTTGCAGAAGGCACTGAAGACAATTAACTAGGCTATAAACAGCTAGTTAATCTGTAACTAACTGACTAGTTACCTAGGCTATGGCCAGTTAAGTTACTTCCTTTGTCTCAGTTCTCTTTCACTGTAAATGCTCTCTGGTCCCATGGCTGGTGAGAGTTTTCAGAACCTGCTGAGATTGTGGGAGCTGCCCAGTTTGCAAAGCATTTTGTTTGGTTTTGTGCCAGTAAACTCTACTAAATTTAATTTGTCTGAGGAACTTCCCTTTTAACCCTTTTGTCCAGTTCTGTCCTTCTTACATCCTACTTCGCATCCCTGACAGTTTAACTGGGGCCATGTAACTGGTTCTGTGCTGCTGGAAGCATTTAATAGCAGTTGTCAATTCTGCATTCTCTTTCATCCACTCCTTCTGTGATCTTAGATACCAAAGGTTGAAATGGGGGAAATCTGTGAGACAGAAGGAGATTGCATTGCCAAGTTACAATGCAAAAGGAAGCTGCCTGATTTGCAGCAGAAAAGAAATAAAATGGCCTGTGTTAAACTGCAGAGATTTTCAGGTTTGTTATTTCAATGAAACCAATTCTCTCCTAATATAAACCTCTCTGCATTATTCTGCATATAAAGTAAACCTATAATTATATAAAAATTGTAATTGAACAGAAATAACAAAGACAAATTTAAAAATCCCAATCTCATTACCTAGGGTCAACAATTCTCAATCTCTTGGTGAATATCATTTCAGATAATTCTCAATGTTTAAAAATACACACATAATTTATATAAATAGATTCACAATCCCCATATTGCCTGGAAGCCTCTTTTTCATCAAAGAGTAGTTTCAAAATCATTCTTAGGGGGAAGGAAACGCTATGCAGAAAGAAAATAGACCAAACTATGTTTTGTGAGTGTACAAATATATTGCATGTATCCACTATTAAGTATGACTATAATATGCTAATAAAAATAATTCTTTGTTGAGTAATAGAGGCCTATATAGGAACCTTTGTGAAATATTTAAAAAAGAAAGATTTTTGAGAACACATATGTAAGAGTATGTCAGAGTGCTTGAGTTAAAATTCTCACCCTACCACTGACCTTGGGAATGTTACTTAATCTTACTCTGATTCAATTTCTTCAACTGTGAAAGGAGGATAATAATACCTATCTCAGTGAGGATTAAAGAAAGTGAGGTTTACTTAACATTCTGCACATTACCTGGCATGCATTTGTACCCAATAAATGTTAGCTTTGATACCAAGAGAGCAAATTTACCCATTCCACTGAAACATGCAAAGGAAATATAGCTTCATTACTTCTTAAAATAGATCGTTTTCATAAGTTCCCTGCTGGAATAGCAAGTGGTGGTTCCTGGTGGTGGAAGAAACCATATTACATTTTAGTTTTAAAAGATTTTCAGCTGGGCCTGGTGGCATGTGCTTGTAATCCCAGTACTTGGGAGGTTGATACAGGAGAATCACAGATTCTAAATCAGCCTCAGCAATTTAGGAAGACCCTGTTTCCAAATAAAATAAAATAGGTCTGGGGATATGGTAGAGGGCCTGTAGGTTTCATCTTCAGTAACACACATGTGCACACACACACACACACACACACACACACACAATCTGGGGTGTCTCTGGGCATGGTGGTGCATGCTTGTAATCCCCGCGCTTGGGAGGCGGATACAGGAGGATCACGCAAGTTCGAAGCCAGCCTTGCTGGCTTAAGAGACCCTGTTTCCAAATAAAATGTAAAAATAAATCTGGGGTATAGCTCAGTGGCAGAGCTCTTACCTACCATGTACTGAGGCCTCAAAAATTAAAAATAACAATAAAGAGTATTTTTTGAGCCAAGTGTGGTGGCTCACACTTGTAATCCCAGTATTTGGAAGGCTGAGACAGGAGGATCAAAGGCTCACAGACAGCCTCAGGTACTTAGTGAGGCCCTCCTCAACTTAGTGAGACCCTGTTCCAAAATAAAGAATAATAAAAATAGGGCTGGGAGTGCAGCTTGGAGTTAGAATGCCCCTGGGTTCCACCCTCAGTACAGAAAAAAAAAAAGTATTTTTTTTGTGTGTATGTGGTCCTGGAGACTGAATCCAGGACAATTCTATCTCCAGCCCTTTTTGTATTTAGTTTGGAAACAGGATCTCACTAGGTTGTTAAGGCTGTCCTCAAATCTGTGATCTTCCCATCTCAGCCTCCCAAGTACTAGATTTCAGGCATACACCACCACGGCACTAAAAAAAAAAAAATTTAAGGAAATATTAAGTGAGTCCAAAGTCCATCTTCATAATAGAGGTATTTCCCCCTCCCATATAAAGTTTTTTTTTTTCCAATGACAGTTTCTCTGTATAGGGAAATGGCTTAAGAGGTTTCCCAGTGATGGGAAGTTTACCTGTTTACTTTTCTTGCCATGGGCTAGGTGGCTTAGTCTTTGCATGGCATCCATTGCAGAGAGACCAGTTCACTGCTATCTGTTGGTGTTTGACAATGGCCTCCAGCCACTGATGGTCCTGACTGCCTTTTCCCAGCCCTGGCCTCTCCAAGTCCAGTGGTAGGGCTCACCTCTCCAGAGCTGTTCACCAGGGCACTCAGGAACATCCTGGATTCTTTGTGCACTATGCACAGACCCTCTCCTACATCTGTTCAACTTCTCTACCCTAACTCTCTGCCAGAGGTTAGAAGAACCCTTGCATGGAGATTTCATTCCAAGATTCCACACAGGAAGCTGGTCAACACTCCTTCTTTTTTGCTACTGATTCAACCTATGTGACAATCTTCTGCTCTCAGGCCCCACCCAGCTCACATGTCAGACGGCTTCTTTCTCCTTCTCTCCTTTCTCTCCCTTGGTTTCCAGGTGCTGGCTGGGACAGCGTTTCTCCTTCACCTGCTTGTGTACAGGGACTTTCCTTTACTACCCAGCCTTCTTGCTCAACTTTTGATGATAAAGAGGTAAAATCCCTATAAGATAAAGAAATTACATAGCTTTTGATCTGAGAGTTACATGTCAGATACTAGAGTTAGCAATGAATGCATTAATACCCTCAAATATGGCCCCATTAAATATTATCATCAATATCATATAAGACAAGCTTGGTTCTCTCTCAGTGACCTTCCACTTTCCCCATGGCCTTGCACTCTTTTTTTTTTCTTCTGCTTTTCTAGTTAAAAAGACAGTTGGAAGCCAGTCCACCTGCAGTTTGCCTGGAATGCAGGAAATGAACATCATACCATATGGGCTCCTTACCACCCACCCACATTGCCCCAGACACAAGCAGCAAATCCTCTGGCAACCGTGGGCCAGGCACCACTGGGGTGGCTGCTTTAGTTAGGAATAACATACTTTAAAAAGACTTCTTAATTTATGGATTTTTAATTGCACAGATACAAATTAATTTTTGGTCTTTCTATTGACTACAAATGGATCCAGATTTACCTCTGATTTTTCATAGTGCACACAGCCTAACAGTAACTAATAAATGTTTACATTAGTGGCACTGCATAGTTAACACTCTCAACCCACAGTGTTGATCTCACATAGATAAGAAACCCTAAGTATGAGATGAGGGGCTACTTAGAGGAAACCCTAAGTATGAGATGATTTAGACCTCTCCTAAATATGTACTAATGCTCAAATACTGTACTTTGTATCTACTTCTTTAAATTAGACATGGTACCTTTCTGTGAGTGAGTTTACTGGGCCATTTAAGAGTTCTGTGTAGCCGGGCGTGGTGGCACGTGCTTGGGAGGTGGAGACAGGAAGATCGCGCCTTAAGAGACCCTGTTTCTAAATAAAAATATAAAGTAGGTCTGGGAGTGTAGCCCAGAGGTAGAAGGGCTTCCAGGAACCCCAGTACCACCAAAAAAAAAAAAAAAAAAAAGCGTTCTGTGTATGTGTGTTGGGGGGAGGGGGGGTTCTGATGATGGAACCAAGAGGCATTATACCTCCAAGCTACACCCCAGCCTTCTTTTATTTTATTTATTTTTTATTTTGAAACAGGCTCTCACTAAGCTGTGGAGGGCCTCACTAAGTTTCAGAGGACCTAAGTTGCTGAGGCTGGCCACGAATCTGAGATCCTATTGTCTCAGCATCCCATATTGGGATAACAAGCGGCTTAAGAGTTCATTTTTATCAAGGGAAGGAAAATAAATCTTAAGCCCCTATACCTCTGAGAGAGAAAACATTCCTGCCAAAGGCTGTGGAGAGAATCAAGACACACTTTGCCATTCACTACTGCTAGGGACTCAGTTGGTGCCTTCAGAGGAATGGTATTAGAAAGAGATACCCCTTGCATTGTCCTCAGTCTGGAACATGCCGCAGCGGTCCAGGCTGTGCGTGTCAGTTAGGGTGCTTTAGCACCTGCTGTTGTTACTGCAGTGGACTAGCACTGTCACAAGGTCTGGGAGGTGCTGGAAGCAAAGTACCAATATTGCATGCTTGGGTAAACATACCTGGTAGAGTTGAGATGGTGTCTTGGCTTGTCTTCCTGGCCACAGGGCTGTCAGTGTTTGTAATATGATTACTTAACACCTTGTACATGGTTGCAGAAAAGTGTTTGCATAGACCACCTGCAGGGGCCAGGTGGAGCCTGTCACTGTGGCAGCTACAGCTGAACCAGGCTGCTGTCTCCGGTGTAGTTCTCCACAGTATGATATCTTCTCTCTGCTGCACTCAAATACATTTGGGCTCTCAGTTAAAAAAAAAAAAAAAAAAGGCCAGAATGGGATGGGGATGTAGCTAAGTGGTAGAAGTTTTCCTAGCTGCATGAGACCCTGGCTTCAGTGCCCAGTACTGGGAGTGGGGAGAGACAGTAAGGCAGATTAAGTAAGAGCTAAGAGAGAAAAGATCAAGGTTCAGAGGGTAGGAGAGAGTTTATACCTTGGGTGGAACCACAAATCAGAAAGAAGCCCGTAACATTGGAGGATTGCAATGGGCCTGAAACAGGAAAGGTACCGGACAATTATGGAGTGAATTTCCACAACTGGTTTTTATTGACAGGGACCTGCATGTTCTATATTTGGTGAAACCTTTTCAGAGAGAGAGAAAGAGAAGAGAAGAGAAGAGAAGAGAAAAAGAAAGGAAGGAAGGAGAGAAAGAAAAGAAAGAACATTTTGTATGTGTTTTTTTACATCCTGGTACACACTGGGTATACTAGCATATACTGGTTCTAAAGTGGGAAAGCCTGTTTCTTAATGGTGACAGTGGTGTTTCCTTTTTCGTTTTTAATTGGTGCACCTTAATCATGCATCTTGAAGAAGTTCAGGATGATAGAGGCATACAAGCACACAGTACTCTTTAAGCCCTCCCCAGTTCCTACCCCACTCCCTCTCCCATGCTCAGCATAGTGATTGGTTTTGATAACTGTGTGTTATCAAAACACTTGAGGTGTTTCACTTCGGGGAGTGGCAACACATGTGATTAGAAGTATAGTCAAGGGGTAGATGGTATAGTGGCTTCTGATGAGGAGCTCTGTTGAACATAAGAATAATGTGGTTGGATTTATGATTTTTATTTTATTGTAGTACTGGGGATTGAACCCAGGGGCATTCTACCTCCAAATTATATCCCCAGCCCTATTTTATTTTTTGTTTTGATACAGAGTCTCACTAAGTTGCAGAGGGCCTCACTAAGTTGCTTTGTCTGGTTGCAAATTTGTAATCCTCCTGTTTCAGCGTCCAAAGTGCTGGGATTACAGGGGTATGCCACCATGCCCGGCTGGATTAACTTTAAATGATATCTTCAGCTGTTGTGTAGAAATTACTAGCAGGAGCAAAGACTAGTAAGAAGGCTACTGTAGTGTCTCAGAATGGGAACTGGTGGCTTGAACTTGAGTGATGATGGTAGATGTGATGAGAAACGTCTTTTGCAAATATTTTCTCCTGGTCTGTCACTTATCTTTTCATCCCTTTGACAGTGCCTTCGTGAGAATGGAAATTTTTAATTTAATAAAGTCCAGCTAGTCAGTTCTCTCACTTCTGGACCGTGTGTGCCTTTGGCACTATAAATAAAAATATATTGCCACCTGGACTTTCTTCCGTGTTACCTTCTGAGAATGATATATTATTGCATTTTACTATGTGATTAATTTTGAGTTGGTTGTGTCTGTGTCTAGATTATGATGATAATTATCATTTTGCATGTGGCTGCCCAGTCATACCAGCACTATTTGTTGAAAATACCATCTTTCCTCCATTGGAATTTCTTTGTTCCTTGTCAAGATCGGTTGACTGTATTTGTGTGAGTTTATTTTTGGGCTCTGCATTCTCCACTGATCTATCTGCTCTTCTTTACTCAGCACCACAGTATCTTGATTATTCTCGCTCTATAGCCAGTTTTGAAGTTGGGTGGTGGGAGTCCTTCTACTTTGTTGTTCTTTAGTGTTGCTTCAGGTATTCTGGGTCTTTTGCCTCTCAGTAAAAGCTTAGAACCCGCTGATATTCACAAAATAACTTATTAGGATTCTGATGGGGATTGCATTAAATCTATATGTCAAATTGAGAAGAACTGACATCTTTTTTTTATTGGTGCACTGTATTCATACATCATAGTGGGATACAAACTTTTGTAGACATACATGCACACATCGCCCAGTCAGCCCCCACCCGATCCCCACCCCATTCTCTCCCCATCCCTCCTTCCCATGCTTGGCTTAGTGGTTGACATCTAGTATTATAGCAATTTATCCAAAATTAAAAATGATAATTTCACATAACAGTTTCATTTGTCTGATACCAAGCTTTTGATGACTTAAAGATAGCATTTCAATATTTCTTTTTGCTTTCTTTCTTACCAGAGAATATTTTTTCTATTTTTTAGGTGAAACTATCATATATTTATATATTTATTTTTCAGAAAAAAATCTATCCTAATATGGAATATGGACTCTAGATACCCAAAACGATCTTGAAAAAGAACAAAACTAGAAGATATATATTTTCTGATTTCAAACCATATAAAGCTACAATAATTGAAACAGTGTAGTACTGTTCTAAAGGCAGATATATAAACCATTGGAGTTAAATACAAGCCTAGAGCTAAATTCTTCCCTATATTGTCAAGTTATTTTTGACAGGGTTTCCATGAACATTTGGTGGTGAAAAGAATAATCTTTTAACTAAATATTGTTGAAAAATAATAATTACATGGAAAAGAATAAAATTGGACCCTTACCTAATCCCATATACAAATATTAACTCAAAATAGATGAAAGACCTAAATATAAATCTTAAGACTATAAACTTTTAGGAGAAAATCTGGGTCATAAAACCTCACAACATTGAAATTGGCAGTGATTTCTTGGATATGATTTCAATGGAACAGGCAACAGAAGAGTATACAAACTCCCTAAAAAATAAAAAAATATTGTATATCCAAAGACAATGTAAACAGAGTTAACAGTTACTAATAGAATGGGATAAAATATTTCCAAATGCTATATCTGAAGGTATATTAATATTCCAACTAGAAATCCTAGAAATTAACAACAATAAAGGCAAACAATACCCTTTAGAGATAGGTAAAAGACTAACATAAATAATGAATCTCCACAGACAACCAATCTTAGTTGTCTGTTGTATGGAAAATCTTGTTTCTCTGGTTCTGGTGTGTGTTACCTATTTCTTCTTTGTAGTTAATCTCTTTGAGTATTTTCTCTAGTGCTGGTTTTGAAGACATAAATTCCTTCAGTTTCTGTTTGTCATGGAAGCTTCTTATTTCTCCATCTAATTTGATAGAAAGTTTTGCTGGGTAGGAAATTTTTGGCTGGAAGTTGTTTTCTTTCAGAGTTTGGAATATGTTACTCCAAGCCCTTCTGGCTCTCATGACTTGGTTTGGGAAGTCTGGAGTGATTCTAATCGGTTTGCCTCTGAATGTCACTTGGCCCTTTGCTTTTGTTGCCTTTAAGAGTCTCTGCTTGGCTTCCACATTGGTCATTTTGACAATTATGTGGCGTGAGGATCCTCTTTTCTGATCCTGTCTAAAGGGAGTTCTATAAGTTTCCTGGACCTGTGTATCGACCTCTTGCTCTATATTTGGAAAATTTTCTGCTATTACTTCCTTGAAGAGATTGTTGATCCCTTTGGTTTCACTTTCTTTTCCCTCCTCTATTCCAGTTATTCTTAGGTTAGCTCTCTTAAAATGGGCCCATATTTCTTCAATATCAGATTCCTGCTGTCGGATATTTTTTTCTAGATTAGAAACTATGCATTCATTTTTTGAATGATCATCTTCTAGGTGCGAGATTCTGTTCTCCATGTGGTCTAATCAGTTGTTCGTGCTTTGAATTGAGGGCTTTACTTCATTAATTGCATCCTTTATCTCTTTTTGGCTCTCTCTGAGTTCTTTTCAAAGCACCTCTATTATTTCTACAGTTATTTTCCTGATTTGATCTTCTAGAAATCTCTGATTTTCTGTTTTATCGGGTTCTGATGTTGTGGGGTTGTGGGCATTCATTGCTCCAGTGTTATTCCTCTTTCCCATGATTTCGGAAGTTTGTGCCTTCTCTGGGTTCTTCCCTTGGGTCACTATGACTTCGCTTAAGGTGCTCTGGATCTCGAGTCTGTGGTATCTCAGACCCCACTACTCCTTTACTGGGTTTTATCACAGAGTCTCTGACCCAGAGAGTCGATAGAGGCTGCTTTAGACTGTGGAGGGTGCCAGGTTGCACATTCTCCTATGGTGTGATATCTCTGCCACCGCCACTCCCCCACTGGGTCAAGTCCCAGGGAGTACAGTACTGGGATTTCTCCTCTGTGGCCCGCAATTTGACTCACTGTTCTTGAGTACGCAGATGTAGCTGTACTGGACTCGGTGAATTCGGTGCTGCTGCCGCCGGTGGCAATATTGCGCCGCTGTCATGCCCTCGGCCGTGAGGCTGGCGTATTTCTTCTTGGTTTTGAGTTCCACTCTGAATCCCTGCAGCGTGTGCTGAGCTCAGCCACTGGGAGCTTTAGATGCTTCCTGCGCTGAGAAATCCCGCCTGGCTGTTCCACAGCGGCTCACCTCGACTGCTGTAGCCATCTGGTGAACTCGCCGCTGCCGCCGGCAGTATGGCGCTGCTGCCACGTCCTCAGGCGTGAGGCTGGTGTATCTCCTCTGTGGCTCTGAGCTCTGTTCTCAGTCTGCTTTCTCTCTGGAGCCTGGTGATTTTTTTGTTTCTCTGGTGATGGTGTTTTCTGGCTATGAAAGGCGCTGATTTTGTGGTAATGGAGATTGGTTGTTAGCGGGGCTCTTAAGCCCCACTTTTCTCGGTCGCCATCTTCCCCAGAACTGACATCTTGATATTGAGCCTTCCTATCCATGACCATGGTATATCTCTCCATTTATTTAGCTGTCCTTTCATATTTTCATCAGTTTTGTGATTTTTTTCTTATAGAACTTGTATGAATCTTTAGACTTTTGCATATTTCCTTTTTTAGAGTGCTAATGTAAATAATATTGTAGTTAATTGTGGTGTGTGTGTGTGTGTGTGTGTGTGTGTGTGTGTGTGTATGACTCGTGATTGAGCTCAGGAACATTCTACCTCTGAGCTACACCCCAAGCTCTATTTTATTTTTTTATTTTGAAACAGGGTCCCACTAAGTTGTGGAGAGTCTGGCTAAGTTGTTGAGGCTGTCCACAAGCCTGCGATCCTCCTGTCTCAGTCAGCCTACGAAATCCTGTGATTACAAACATGCGCCACCACACCCGGCTCTTGTATTTAATTTTAAATTCCACTTTCTTGCTGACATATTGGAGAGCAAAGAATTTGAACCCAGAGCCTGGCACATGCTAGACAAGCATTCTACCACTGTGTCACACTCCTGTCCTAGATATTTCTTTTATGTAGCCTGGAGATTTTTTTTTTTTTAATAATTGGGCAATAGCTTCTTTAAAAAAAATGTGTTAAATTTTGTCTTCTATAGTTAATATAATTGATAAGTTTAGTTTTGACCCTGTCATTAGTTATATTTATTGTGTTTATGTGGTGTAACTGTGGCTCCCTTTTAAATTTTTATTTAATATTTAGGAAGGTTTTAATTTTTGTTCTAGTGTTTACCTTTGTATTTACAGTTTAAACAATTTTTTTTTTTTTGCAGGTCTGGGGATGGAACCCAGGGGCTTTTGACCCCCGAGCTATACCCCCTGCCCTATTTTTTATTCTTTATTTTGAAACCGGGTCTCACTGAGTTGCAGAGGGCCTCACTAAGTAGCTGAGGCTGTCTGCGAACCGCGATCCTCCAGGTCTCAGCCTCCCGAATGCTGGGATTACAAGCGTGCGCCACCACGCCCGGCTCAGTTTAAACAATTTTAGTCTTCTCTTTGTTGGATCAAGTTCATCCTGTTGTATAGGGGTCAGAAAATATTTCTAAGAGGGGTATATGGTAAATATTTTAATTTTCATTGACCAAGAGATAAAATAGAAGCTAGTAGGTAAGTACATATATAACTAGTTTGAATATAACTACTTAAAAATATAAAAACCATTCTCAGTTTATACATGTACACAAAAGCAGCTAGTAGCTGGCTAGATTTGGCCTACGTTCTATGTTTATTTCATAGAAAAAAATCATGGATAAATTATTATTGAGTTCTTATATGTTTAAAAACTGTTTCTCCTAAGTTGGACGTGGTGGCACACACTTGTAATTCCTGCACTTGGGAGGCTGAGACAGGAGTATGGCACAGGTTTGAAGCCAGCCTCAGCTACTTAATGAGGCTCTCAGCAACTTTGTGAGACCCTGTTTCCAAATAAAGTATAAAAAAGGTCTGGGAGTATAACCCAGAGGTAGAAAGCCCCTAAGTTCCACCCCCAGTACCACAAAAATAAAAAATAAATAAAAATTGTTGATCTTTATTTGATACTTGAAGGACAGCTTGTCTGTAATATAAAAATATTTGATAATATTCTTTCTTTGACTTTCTTGAAAATACTACTTTATATTTTCACTATTGATAATTTGGGGTCAGTTTTCCTAGATACATGATGAGACATTTCATTTTATAAATTTAGGATTTTTCTTTTATTTCTGGAGAGTTTTTTATTATAACTTTAAATATAAATAGATATAAATCTTTTCCACTGTTTTATTATTACTATTATTATTTTTGGTGATGGTACTGGGTTCCTGAAAGCCCTCTACCTCTGGACTACACTCCCAGACACCAATTTTTTTATATTTTTATTTGAAAACAGGGTCTCTTAAGCCAGTGCGGCTGGCTTCGAACCTACGTGATCCTCCTGTCTCTGCCTCCCAAGCACGGGGATTACAAGCGTGCGCTACCATGCCCGGCTTGTTTTTGTTTTTACCTTCAAGGTCTGAAATAATTTGTATGTTATATCTTCCTTGTGTGTCTTTCTATTTCAGCCACTTTTTTCTCTTTCTTCCTTCCTTCCTTTTCTTTTTCTTCCTTTTTTTTTACTCTTTTTTCTTTTTACAGTTCTTCTTTTTACTTTCATTTTTTAATACCGGGGATTGAAACCAGGGGCATTCTATCTCTGAGACATACCCCAGCTCTATTCTATTTTTTATTTTGAAACTGGGTCTTACTAAGTTGCTGAAGTTGACCCTGAACCTGGGATCTTCCTGTCCCACTCTCCCAAGTTCTAAGATTACAGGCTTCCCTAGATTTTTATTTTATTTTTTATGCCTTTATTGGTGCATTATAGTCTTAACATTATAATGTAAATCATGTTGACAATGACATATATGCATACATTCTTGGTGCCCCCTCCCCATTTCCCTCCCTCCCAATAAGGAGTACCCAGATTGACACTGGTATATATTCACTTGTATACACATAGTCTATGGTAATATTTCTATTAATGAACCTAAGTCTTCCTCCAGCCCTAACCCTATATCTCCTCCCTGGCTCCCCTGAGGTTTCTCATCATCATCTGGAGTCTCTCTTGTATCACAACTACTCCCTATCCTGCACATATTAAAGAAAACATATGATCCTTCATTCTCTGTGATTGGCTAATCTTATTTAACATGTATCCTCCAGGTTCTTCCATTTTCTTGCAAATGATGCAATTCTATTTTTCTTAATTGCTGAGTAGATTTCCATTATGTATATTTCCCATGATTTGTAATCCATTCATTACAAAAATGAATTACAATGTAATTCATTACATTCAATATAATCCATTATTGTAATGAATGAATTATATTGTGAAATGTAATTCACAATGTAATTGTGTGACTTGTCTATTCAATTCAGTTGCCCATTTCTTGATTGAGTTATTTGTTTTTCTAGTGTAAATTTAAAAATTCTTTGTATATTCTAGATATTAGTCCTCTGTCAGAGGGATAGCTGGTAAAGATCTCCCATTCTGTAGGCTTTCTCTTTAAATTCTTGATGATTTCCTTTTATGAGCAAAAACTTTTTAGTTTGATGCCATCTCACTTATTAATTCTTGTTTTAATTTCCTGAGCTGTGGGGGTCTTGTTTGAGGACATTTTTACCTGTGCCTATATGTTGGCGTGTTGAACCTATGCCCTCCTCTAGCAGCTTCATAGACTCTGGTCTGAATTCCAGGTCATTGATCTATCTCGAGTTGATTCCTGTGCATGGTGAGAAGTAAGGATTTAGTTCCACTTTTCTCCAAGTGGATAGCCAGTTTTTCTCAGCACCATTTATTGAAAAGGCTGTTGTTGTTTTTTTCTATAGCATGTGTACTTGGCACCTTTGTTGAAGATCAGTTGACAATAAATGTATAGGTTACTTTCTGTATCTTCTGTTCCATTGGTCTGTGTGTCTGTTTTTATGCCAGTACTGTGCTGTTTTAATTACTATATTTCTGTAGTATAATTTGAAGTCAGGAATTGTGATGTCTCTTGCATGGTTCTTGTTACTAAGAATTGCTTTGGCTATTCTGAGTATTTTGTTTCTCCATATGAAGTTTATGACTGATTTTTCTGGGTCTATGAAAAATTACATTGGTATTTTGATAGAGATCACATCAATTTTATAGATCACTTTTAGTAGAATGGCCATTTTAATTATATTTATTCTGCTTATCCAAGAGCAAGGGAGATCTTTCCATCTTCCAATGTATTCAATTTCTTTCTTTAATGTTTAATTTTTTAAATTTTTTTGAGGTACTGGGGATGAAACCCAGGGACATTCCACCTCCACGCTACATCCCCAGCCCTATTTTTTATTCTTTGTTTTGAAACAGGGTCTCACTGTGTTGCAAAGGGCCTCACTAAAGAGCTAAAGCTATTCACAAATCATGATCTTCCAGTCTCAGCCTCCCAAATGCTGAGATTACAAATATGCACCACCATGCCTGGCTTCTTTAATGTTTTATAATTTTCACTGTAGAGCTTTATTACCTCTTTGGTTAGGTTTATTCCTAGGTATTTTATTGATTTGGAGATTATTATGAATGGGATTGTTTTCTGTATTTCTTTCTCTGTGGATTCATGGTTGGCAAATAGAAAAACTACTGATTTCTTTAGGTTGATTTTGTGTCCCACTAGTTTGATATAGTGGTTGATCAGCTCTGGTAGTCTTTTGGTTGAGACTTTTGGGTCTTCTAGATATAGGATCATGTAATCTGCAAAGACATATATATATATATATATATATATATATATATATATATATATATATATATATATATATATATTGCAGGTCTGGGAACAGAACACAGGGGCATTTGACCTCCCAGCTACACCCCCTGCCCTAGTTTTTATTCTTTATTTTGAAACTATGTCTCACTGAGTTGCAGAGGGCCTCACTAAGTTGCTGAGGCTGTCCATGAACCGCGATCCTCAGATCTCAGCCTCCCGAATGCTGGGATTACAAGTGTGCGCCACCACGCCCGACTTAACAAAGATAATTTTAATTCTTCTTTTCCCATTTGAATTCCTTTGTTGTTTCTGATACTACTGCTGCTACTACTACTACTACTACTACTACTACTACTACTACTACTACTCTGGCAAAAGTCTCAAGGACTATACTGAAAAGGAGTGGTGATAGTGAGCATCCTTGTCTTGTTCCTGATTTTAGAGAAATTTCTACAGTTTTTCCCCATTCAATATGATGCTGGCTTTGGGTTTATTGTATATTGCCTTAATGATGTTGAGATACATTCCTTCAATTCCAATTTTCTGTGATTTTTTAACATGAATGGATGTTGGATTTTGTCAAATGTGTTTTCAACATCTACTGATATGATCATGTGATTTTTGTTCTTAGTTCCATTTATGTTGTGAATAATATGTATTGATTTGACATGTTGAACCAGCCTTGCTTTCTTGGGATGAGACCAACTTGGTCACAGTGTACAATTCTCTTGATGTGATTTTGAATGTACATGGCTAGTATTTTGTTTAGAATTTTTGTATCTATGTTCATCAATGATATTGGTCTGTAATTTTCTTTTCAAGAGATATCTTTTGTAGAATTCAGTTGGAAACCCATCTGGACCTGGGCTTTTCTTTGATGGCAGAATTTTTATTGCTGTTTCTATTTCTTTGCTTGCTATTGGATGGTTTAGGTTTTCTGTATCCTCTTTGCTCAACTTAGGTAGGTTGTATGTGTTTAGAAATCGGTTGGTTTCTTCTATGTTTTCCAGTTTGTTGGAATATAATTTTTCAAAATAGTTTCTGATGCTCTGAATTTCTTCACTGTCAGTGGTGATGGCTCCTTTTTCATTTCTGATTTTAATGATTTGTGTTGTTTCTCTTTTGGTTAGTTTGGCTATGGGCTTGTCAAACTTGTTAATCTTTTTAAAAAAACAGCTTTTAGATTTGTTGATCCTTCATATTTTTTTATTCTCTACTTCATTTATTTCTGCTCTGGTTTTAATTATTTCCTGCCTTCTGCAGGCTTTGGGATTAGACTATTGTTGTTTTTCAAGGTCCTTGAAGTATGACATTAGGTTGTTTAGTTGGCAAGTTTCTGTTTTTCTTATGTGAGCACTCATGCTATAAATTTTCCTCTTAAGACTGCCTTCAATGTGTCCCATAGATTTTGGTATGTCATGTATCTATTTTTGTTTAATTTCATGATTTAAAAATTGCCCCCTTATTTCTGTTCTAATCTATCTTTTGTTCAAGAGTGTATAATTCAATTTTCATGTATTTATGTAATTTCTTTTGGTCTTTCTGTTGTTAATTTTTATTTTCATTCTGTTGTGATCTGGAAAGATGCAGGGAATTATATTACATCTTTTGAAATTGATGGTGTTTGCTTTGTGGCCCAGGATGTGTTCTATTTTTAAGAAGGTTCCATGACCAGCTGAAAAGAAAGAATGAGTACTCAGCTGTTGCTGGTTAAAATATTCTGTATATGTCTATTAGGTCCATTTGGTTTATAGTGTTCTTTAGGTCTGAAGAGTCTTTTGTCTTAAAGATCGATCTAGTGGCGTGAGTAGTGTGTTGAAAGTGTTTAAATATTTGGGTCTATTTGAGGCCTGATGTCTTATAGAGTTTGTTTTTACAAATGTCAGTGCACCCTCATCTGAGGCATAAATGTTTACTATCATTATATCTTCTTGCTGAATTAATAAGTGCCCCCACTTTGTCTCTTTTTATGCATTTTTGCTTAAAGTCTGTTTTATTAGATATCAGTGTTGCGTCCCTCTGTTTTTGGTCTTCATTTGCATAGTATATCTTTTCCATCCTTTCATCTTTATCCTGTGGATATTTTTTGCTATAAGGTGAGTTTCTTGAAAGCAGCATATAGTTAGATTATGTTTTTAAAACCATGTTACCCAGTCTGTGTCTTTTAATTGGAGAATTAAGCCCTTTGACATTGTGTTATTATTGAAATATGACTTTTGTTTCCTGTCATTTTGTGTTCTGTATTCTGTTTGGTGTAGTGTTTTTCTTCTTTCCTTAGTTGCTCACCTGATAGAGATTGCCTCTTCTCTGGTTCTGGAATTTGTTTCTTTTTCCTTCTTTATGATTTATTTCTTTAAGTATTTTCTATAGTGCTGGCTTGGTAGTCATAATTTTTTTTTAAATTCTGTTTATCTTAGAATGCTTTTATTTCTCCATCAATTTTAAATGATATCTTTGCTGAATATATCAGTCTTGGTTGAAAGTTGTTTTCTTCCAGGGTCTGTAGTACTTCATACTAGTCCCTCCTGGCATTTATGATTGGATTGTGAAGTCTCGAGTGATTTTTATTGTTTTGCCCCTGAATGTCACATGTTATTTTTTTCTCACAGCCTTTAATATTCTTTCCTTGGCCTCCATGATAGTCATTTTGATTATTATGTGGCATGGGGAGGTCCTTTTTTGATTATGTTTTAATGGTGTTTGTATGTCTCCTGTATGTGAATGTCCAAATCTTTTTCTATGTCTGGAAAATTATCTGAGATTATTTCTCTGGAGAGTTTATGGATATCCTTGGTCTGTGCCTCTATTCCTTCTTCAATGGTTCTTATACATAAGTTAGGATGTTTCATATTGTCCCATAATTGTTGGATGTTTAGATTCTGTTGTTGTAATATCTTCTGTGCTTTCAGTTAACTGTGCATTGTTGACTGTGCTTTTGGTTTTGAATGAACTGTCTTCTAACAGTGATATTCTGTTTCCATTTCTCTAATATTTCAGAATTGTTTGCTATTGCTGTCTTCATTTATTGGCTCTTTCATTTCCTTCAAAGCCTTTCTGATTCTTTCTTAAGATCCCAATTTCCTCTTTCATTTCCTGTATACTTAATGTGAGGCCTTTCATCATATTGAAGATCAGGATTCAGAATTTTCCTTCTTGCAGTTCTTGTAGATCAGCATTGGTGATCTCCCTTGTTGAGATATGGGAGTTTATTGTTTCCTCTTGTTCCACATTCTCATATTTCCAGAGTTCTCAGTTTTATGTTTCTGATGTTTGGTCATCTTCTTCCTCTTTGTGTGTGAGTCCTATGTTTATTTGCTATCTCTTATTTGTTATCCCTTATGCTTGAGGTAAATATTCACCCCTACCAATTTGACTCAAATACTCAAACTTTTGAGCATTTTCTCCAGAGTCTATTTAACTAGATATAGTTCTTAGTGCATGTAAGCAGTAGTCTCTGATTAGCTATAGATCACTGTGCTGCCCTGGTCCAAACTCCACAGGACCAGAGACTATGATGCTTTACTCAGGGCCTGTAACTTGCTGGTTGGTACTTTAAACACTCCAGAGACCATTGCTGCTCTGCTGATTGTGAGCCCATGATACTCTAGAGTGCTGACCTCCAGCCTCCAGTGATCAGTGAGCTTTAGGCTTAGCAAAGCCAGCAATTGCTATGTTACAAGTTTATGGTCTGGCCCATTGAGCTTTTATGGTTCCTGGGACACCACTTTAGATCTGCTTGTTATGGTCACATGAGGTACTTTCAGCCACTAGTTTACATGCATGCCAGGCACAAACTTTGCTGATGCTGAGAGTTTTGAACTCCCAGCTTTTGGCTGTGATCAAGTGTTGCCCTGGCCTCTTTGTGCAGTCTGGCCAATATGGCACCTTTGTTATACTCCACCCAAGGCCCAAGGTCTGGAAAAAAGAGAGAGCTTGGTTCCAAGCCAGGAGTTTGAGGGGTTCAGTTCCTTGGCTCCAGGGAGACCACCCCTGACTTGGGCGGCCACTCCTGGGGGCCCTTGCTGGCCTCAGGTGATGATGCTTTGCTGCTCCCAGACCCAATCAGGCATGAGCTCATTGCTTTGGGAGCCTGTAACTCAGTAGGCTGCACTATTTCTCCCTAGCACCACTAGTCTGTGTACCACAATAATCCCTACAATTCCCACCTTGGCTCTGCAAACTGTGGGCTGTAGTTCTTTTGTCTCTGTGGGCTATTTATGAATTCAAGTTTCCCCTATGTCCAATAGTAAGCCGCCAAGGTCCCAAGCCTCCCCCCCCCATGAGTCTATTTCCTTGCTATGTAAGCCCCTGTGGCTGGACACAGCTAGCTTTACTTGCAGAAATGGCTTAACTTATGTTGATGGATGTTGTTCCAGATCACTGCTGCCAGAGATGAGTTCTGCTGCTGCCGAGGTGTCTGGTTGAATTGTCTATTCTGTTGGGTTTCTGCCTGTTGCATGTAAGGCAGAAAGCCAACTGCTTTTGCTGATGGTCTATAGTTGCCAGCCTCACAGCAATCCACAGTGTCTTCCTGGGTGTCTCTGGAATCCTCAGTGCAGGCAGCTGCTGGCTCCTCCAGCGCAGCCTGTCCCAGGTGGGACTGCACTGGTTTCTGATCTCTGTTTCCCAGGCAGGTCCCACAGGGTGCTTTATTGGTCTCTGCTCTCTATTCTGGTTCTGGTTCTGCCACTTCAACTTTTGTTGTTGTTGGTGGTGGTAGTGGTGGCTTTTTAACTGCTTTCCTTATGAAGATGCAGTCTTCCCAGTGGTTGAGTTATGGATCTCAATGCACTAGAGTTCTTCTGTCTCACTCAAAGTTGCCATCTTGAATCCGCTGTTGTTGAGCTCCACTCTGGATCTCTGGAGGACATGGTGAGCTTGGCTACCACTGTTGCAGGTCTGGTCCAGGCAGGAGGTGCTGACCACTTACAATTCTAATGAGCTGCAGCCATTTACTTTGTTTCAAGTCATTGGCTTTTTGCTGGGGGTTTCTAGCAGTCCTGGTGTGCTAAGCCAAGATGGCCCCACTGCAGCTCCCGTGACTATAGCTGTTGGAAGTAGGTAGGGTACTTTTCTGCTCTGTCTTCTGCCTTCTAGCCTTGTTTCCAGTGCCTTTCAATTCTTGGTGCTTTTTTCAAATTAATGCTGGTTTCTTTCTCTTGTCAAGATGCTGTTTTCACTGCAATAAAGATCTAGTGTCAGCAGGACTGATATGTGCTGCTTCCTTTGGTCATCATCTTCCCAGAAGTCTCCCCTAGTCTTCTAAATCATATTTTTTTTAAAAAATTGAGCATGATGGCACAAGCTTGTAATCCCAGTTCTTTGGAGGCTGATAAAGGAGGATCATAGGTTCGTGGTCAGCCTCAGCTACCTAGTGAGACCCTCCACAACTTAGTGAGAACTGTTTCAAAAATAAAGAATAAAATAAAATAGGGCTGGTATAGCTTAGAGGTAGAATGCCCCTGGGTTTAATCCCCAGTACTGAAAAAAAATTATATTTTTATTCTCTCACAGGTGGGCTTTTTTTAATTTGTTTTTTCCTTTCATCTGTGCTCCTTCTTAAATTTTCATTCAAACCTATTGTTACACATCTTGCAATGTGTTCTTCATTTTGAGGATGTATGTCTTTAAGAAAAAAAATCCCTCTCTCTTGTGTTCACTCAACTCTCATTGCATTTCTTCCCATTTTTGACTATTTTTCTTGCTTTTTAAAGTTTTAGTCTAGTTGTTTTCCTATATCTCCAAAATGTATGTTTAAGGATTTTTCAATCTTTTACAATATTGTGTTACAGTTTGATTTTGCTCCTGGTTAGGTATGGGGAATGCATTATGAAATATTTAATATGTTCCTTTTGTCTTCTTATAGTAGTTTTGTATAGAAGTGGTCTGATTATATTTTAGGCATTGGCCGACAGAATTCCTAGTTTGAGTGTTTAGGTCAGGCAGCATAATAAATGCAATCATAGTCGGGAGTGGTGGTGCACGCCTTTAATCCCTGCACTTGGGAGTCTGAGACAGGAGGATTGTGCAGGTTCAAAGCCAGCCTCAGCTACTTAGTGAGACTCTCAGCAACTTAGTGAGACCCTGTTTCCAAATAAAATATAAAATAGGTCTGGGAGTATAGCCCGGAGGTAGAAAGCCTCTGGGTTCCATCCCTGGTGCCCCCCCCACAATTATTTATTTATTTATTTATTTACTGGTGGTACTTGGGGTGGAACCTAGATTTATATATCTCCTGAAATTTCTCTTCTCACCTTCTCCTGTTCCTCTGTGGTACATGTTTGAAGCTCATTACTATTTCTGTATTTACATTCTTTTATCCCAGACACAACAATTCTACAAAACTGTCATTTCCGATTTCCCCTTTAAATTTTTTTTTTTTTTTTTTGGTGGTATTGGGGATGGAACCCTTCTACCTCTGGACTACACTTCCAGACCTATTTTTATATTTTATTTGGAAACCAGCTGACTTCCAACCTGTGCGATCCTCCTGTCGCCACCTCCCAAGCGCTGGGATTACATGCGTGTGCCACCACGCCCGGCTTCTTAAACCTTTTCCTTGGAGCCAGTGTTGCTGATTACCAAGTCACTCATTTATTTTCATTATGATCATACTCTGTGTCAGAGTTTCTTTTTTTTGGTGAGGGTGGGGTGATTTTTGTTTATGTTCTTTCTAGGTAATCTCACTTCTTTTTCCTTTGCTGTTTTTCCAAAGAGTATCTAAAAATTTCCCTTTTCTAACTATATTCATAGGCCTGTAGTGGTGATGGGAGCTTGTGTGTGTGTGTGTGTGTGTGTGTGTGTGTGTCTGGAGATTGAACACAGGTGCTTTCTACCACTGAATTATACTCCCAGTCCTATTTCATTTTTTATTTTGAAACAGGGTCTCTCTAAGTTACTCTGTGTTTGCCTAGAACCTATGTTCCTCCTGTCTCAGCCTCCTAAACTGGGATTACAAACTTGTGCCACAGCACCAGCTTGTAATTTTTGTTTTTTTAAATTTCTTTATTTATAGCCAGGTATGATGGTGCATACTTATAATCCCAGTATTTGGGAAGCTGAGACAGGAGGATCATAGGTTCGAGTACATCCTCAGCAAGTAGTGAGACTCATCACCCACTGTAGCAATATACTGTTTCAAAATAAAATAGGGCTGGGAGTGTAGCTCAAAGGTAGAATGCCCCTAGGTTCAATCCCAGTACCAACAATAAAAAATAAAAAACAAAACAAAAAAATGACTTACAAATAATATGAACTTGTTGCCGGGTGTGGTGGCGCACGCTTGTAATCCCAGCATTCGGGAGGCTGAGACCAGAGTATCATGGTTCTCAGATAGCCTCAGCTACTTAGTGAGGACCTCTGCAACTCAGTGAGCCCCGGTTTTAAAATAAAGAATAATAGCCGGGCGTGGTGGTGCACGCCTATAATCCCCGTACTTGGGAGGCAGAGACAGGAGGATCGCGCAGGTTCGAAGCCAGCCTCTCTGGCTTAAGAGACCCTGTTTCCAAATAAAAAATATAAAAAATAGGTGTCTGGGAGTGTAGCCCGGAGGTAGAAGGGTTTCTAGGAATCCCAGTACCAACAAAAGATCCCCAACAACCAACAACCATCCCCAGACCAGCCAAATAAAAAAAAATAAAAATAAAATTGAACTTGTTATAGTTGAAGGCATGGGTCACCGGAAATTTTATTTGTACTCTTTGTAGAGCTCAATTTTGGTTTTGTTTGTTTGTTTGTTTGTTTTTGTGGGTCTGGAGATGGAACCCAGGGGGCATTCAATCTCTGACTACACCCCCTGCCCTAATTTTTATTCTTTATTTTGAGACAGGGTTTCACCAAGTTGGGGAGGGCCTCACTAAGTAGCTGAAGCTGTCTGTGAGCTGCCATCTTCCAGTCTCAGCCTCCCAAATGCTGGGATTACAAGCGTATGTCACCACATCCAGCTCATTTCTTGTTTTTTTTTTTTTTTTTTTTTGGTGGTACTGGGGTTTCTGGAAGCCCTTCTACCTTCGGGCTACACTCCCAGACCTATTTTTACTTTTTTTTTTTTTTTTTTTTTTGCGGGTCTGGAGATGGAACCCAGGGGCATTCGACCTCTGAGCTACACCCTCTGCCCTATTTTTTATTCTTTATTTTGAAACCGGGTCTCACTGAGTTGCAGAGGGCCTCACTAAGTAGCTGAGGCTGTCCGCGAACTGCGATCCTCCGGTCTCAGCCTCCCGAATGCTGCTATTTTTACATTTTTTTATTTGGAAACAGGGTCTCCTAAACCAGCATGTGCGGCTGGCTTCGAACCTGCGTGATCCTCCTGTCTCAGCCTCCCAAGCGCGGGGATTACAAGAGTGCGCCACCACACCTGGCTATTCATTTCTTGTTTTTTAAAGGATGTTGCTATGGTTTGAATTGTCTCCTAATTCCGGTGTTGCCAATATGATTTAGGTGGTGGGGCCTTTAAGAGATGATGGGAGGAGGGGGGTCCTTAAAAAGGCTCCACGGAGGACTTTTGTTCTCTTTGCCTTTCTGCATCCTGTTACCGAAAGACACCGCAAGGAGATCCTCCCCAGATGCTGGTGTCAGTGCCTTGGCCTTGGACTTCCCAGCCTTCAGAACTGTGAGGATGTTAGTTTCTGTTCTTAATAAGGTACCTAGTTGTATATATTCTGTTCTAGCAGCACACATCAGACTAAAATAGATGTGTTGAGAAAACCCTATTCAAGGGCTGCCTGGGACTCTTGGGGTTTTATTTATTTATTCAGTTTTTTGTGTGTGGTGCTCAGGATTGAACCCAGGAGAATTCTACCTCCAAGCTACACCCCCAGCCCAATTTTTTATTCTCTATTTTTGAAACAGGGTCTCATTAAGTCACAGAGAGCCTTACTAAGTAGCTGAGGCTGGTTGAGAACCCAGGTCCTTCTTCCTTGGCCTCCCAAATACTGGGATTACAAGTGTGTGCCACCACGCCCGGCCTTATTCACTCATGTCTGCAGTACTGGGAATTGAAACCTGGGTATTCTACCACTGAGCTATATCCTAGCCCTTCTTGTTTTATGACACAGTCTAGCTCAGTTGCCCAGGTTGTCTTTGAATTTGTGATCCTCCTGCCTCAGCCTTCTAGACTGCTGGGATTATAGGACTGTAGCACCATGCCAGGCTTCGGGACTTATTTTAAATAGAAAAAACGTAGACCCATTGACAGGTTGTGGAGTTTGAGGGAAAAGAAATGGCCTCAGGGGTACTTCTCAAATTGCTGGCTGAGCCCATGGATAAATGGTAGCACTTTATTTAGAAGAGGGGAAGGAAGTTGTGGGAGGAGAGTTAGTATAGAGGAGACCAAAATTTCAGTTTGAGATATCTTAACTTTTAGATTTTTTTGACTCATTTAAGTGGAGACATTGAGTAGATGGTTGGTTCCTCAAATTTGCATTCAGGAATAAATCAGGATGCCTTGTGGTATGGATATGATAAAGCTTTCACTCTTTTTGTACTAGGAGAACTTTGAAAACAGGTGCTTCTGAGTTGACTTGGTAAAACTACTCATTATAAACTTTAAGCTGATTCATACTATATTCGCAAAGCTGTTTTCCAGCTGTGCTCTTTTTAGAAAATTAGCAGGTAATGGGTAATTCTTTTTTCATGATACTGGGGATGGAATCCAGAGGCATTCTACCTCTGAGCTACACCTCCAGCCTTATTTTATTATTTTTTAAAATTTTGATACAGGGTCTCACTAAGTTGTGAAGGGCCTGGCTAAGTTGTTAAGGCTGGCTGTGAACCTTTGATCCTCCTGTCTCTGCCTCCTACATACTGGGATTACAAGTATATGCCACCAGGTCTGGCTGGTAATTGTATTTTGAAAGGGTTAGGCATTGGATGACTTTAAAAAATTATAATGGCTGCATTGTCCTGAGAAATTTAGAAACAGAGAAGTAGGAATAACAAATAAGAATCACATTTAAGAATTCTGCCACCTTAGAACTACTACCAAGGCTTTTTACAATGGTATTTGGAGCTGATTTGCATCAAAACAGCAGCTGTAGTTCTGTCTTCAGCTTTACAACATTTTTTGTTGTTGTTAAAAATGCACTGCCAAGCCAGGCTCCAGAGTGTACGCCTGTAATCCCAGTACTTAGGAAGCTGAGACAGGAGGGTTTCAGGTTTGTGGCCAGCCTCCGCAGCCTTGTAACGCCTTCTGCAACTTAGTGAGACCCTGTTTCAAAATTTAAAAAATAATAAAATAGGGCTGTGGTTGTAGCTCAGAGCTAGGATGCCTCTGGGTTTAATACCCAATAACAATAACATATACACCACCTGCCCTTAAAAGTGCTTAAAAATGTCAACTGTCTGCTCAACTGTCTCCAGGTTCTAAGCATTCAGCCAACATGGGGGAGGCCGAGCCAACCAGAAACACACACCTGATTTCCCTGACAAACCCAGTAATGCTATATTCTCTAGCGGGTCCACTGTCTATATTGCTGTATGGACATATGTAACAACACAGATTGAAATAGAATGAAACCTGTCCCCTGTTGGCAGACTCACCCCAAAGAAATGGAGATCAGTAATCATGCCAGCTGGTGTAAGGCTGAATTGTTTTAAAACTAACTCATAATTGATGCCAAGTGAAAATTGCTGTGTACCCATTAAAACATGGCATAATGAAGAAATAAAATACATTTGAAGCCCTAAGAAAAATAACCATTACTGATATTTTGGTACATATTATTTCAAACGTTTTTGTACATGTTTTTTATAAATCCAAATGCATACTTGAAAAGAAATAAAGATGCAACCATTCTATTCCCAGTGGTTCTTAAGTTTTTACATCAGCACCTGGGAAGCCTTTTTCAAAGCTGAGCAATAAAGAAACAATAAACAAAAGACAAACAACAAACACTAAGTCAACATGCAGTTCTCACACCCTTGTATAAATAGGATCTAAGAGATCCTGATGAATGTTTACTTTTAACAAGAATACTAGGTAAATTAATGACTAACTTTAGCTACAAGTCTTTGACTGCAGTATTTAAAAACCCCAAATCCATGACTAATTTGCTTCCTCTTTCAGGTTAAATTATCCCAAGTGAGCCCCATTTTATAAGCTTCATGTGCATCTCTTTAAACTTTAGTCAGAAAGATTCAACAAGTTTCTATTTTGGAGGCCTTTTTTTCCCCTGAATTGATTGTATTTGAAGTTTTGCCCAAATGAAAAACTAAGATATGCGTGTTGGGACAGAGCTGTAGAACTCCAACAAGGCAGGAGGCCTCTGGAAAGCGGAGTGTGTGTGGCCCTCGTCGGGAGTTAATCATGCAGTTGGGAGTAGATGGGAGACTCGTGTTTCTCTTCACACTTCCATCCCAGTTGCGATGTATTTTGCTGGTCTGATCCTCATTGCTTGGATTCCTGGACCTTTCCCCAGAGGGTTTCAGAAAGTAGTTTTGGGGCACATGTTCAAAGATGGGATTTATCTGATTTCTTCTGAGTTGATGAGACCCATATTGAAACCTAGAGTTATATTATGTCTAACCTCAGGAGAGTCAATTCCACACTGTCAGTGGAGGGCAAACCAGGTTAGTGTTTTTAGGGTGGAAGATAAATGTAAATGGTGGTAATGTAGAAAAAGACATCAGTTTAGAAACACATAACTATAGCTCCTTTCTTACGCCGAAGTTTCTCTTTGTATGTTTAAAACCAGCTATTCTTGGCTGGGCGTGGTGGCACATGCTTGTAATCTCCAAGCTTGGGAGGTGGAGACAGGAGAATCGCACAGGTTGGAAGCCAGCCTCACTGGCTTAAGAGACACTGTTTCCAAATAAAAAGTATAAAATAGGTCTGGGAGTGTAGCCCGGAGGTAGAAGGGCCTCCAGGAACCCCAGTACCACAAACAACAACAACAACAACAACAAAAACAACCCCAGCTATTCTTTCTTTCACCTTCTGTTTGCATAGTGTGTGTGTGTGTGTGTGTGTGTGTGTGTGTGTGTGTGTGTGTGCTTACTATAATCTCAGGGATTAGAAAGATGATGGTTGAGAGGGGGGAGGTCAAGCTGCATTTCCAATAGATAAGCTCACTGTTGGCTGCTAGGAATACTTATGGCAAGGATTTTCCTCAAAGTACAGGGTGATAATTTTATAGTACTAAGTGAAGTCTTGGGGTCATCAGAAAAGGGGAGCATGTCTTTTATTTAACTCCAATGGTTTATATATCTGCCTTTAGAATGGTACTACACTGTTTCAATTATTGTAGCTTTATATGGTTTGAAATTAGAAAATACATATCTTCTAGCTTTGTTCTTTTTCCAGATCGTTTTGGGTATCTAGAGTCCATATTACATATTACAATAGATTTTTTCCTGAAAAATAAATATATAAATATATGATAGTTTCACCTAAAAAAAAAAGAAAAAGAAAAAAAATATTCTCTGGTAAGAAAGAAAGCAAAAAGAAATATTAAAATGTTATCTTTAAGTTATCAAAAGCTTGGTATCAGACAAATGAAACTGTTATGTGAGATTATCATTTTTAATTTTGGATAAATTGCTATAATACTAGATGTCAACCACTAAGCCAAGCATGGGAAGGAGGGATGGGGAGGGAATGGGGTGGGATCGGGTGGGGGCTGACTGGGCGATGTGTGCATGTATGTCTACAAAAGGTTTTGTATCCCACTATGATGTATGAATACAGTGCACCAATAAAAAATTTAAAAAAAAAAGAAAAGGGGAGCATGTCAATGGCCCTCTGTGCATAAGGGCAAGGGACAGTAGCAGCTCTAGACTAGGAGAGGCCTCAGAAACAAGGGAGAGGAGGAGAACTGGAAAGAGAGCACCGTTAAAGACGACAGGCACAGATAATGGAAACCTCAGCAAAGCTGAAACAGAAGGGTAGGAGATAAAGCAGCTGAGGTTCATTAATGGAGGATCTACATCTGAATATGTGTAAAAGTATGAATGTAGCATGGTTAACATAGACACTCATTGTTGGGGGGGAGTGGGGAGGAGAGGACACCAAGCAAAGTCTGAATGTATGCCATTTTCAATATGATCCATATAAAAATAATAAATAAAAACAAAAAATAAATAAAAAAGATGACAGGCTCACACTTGTAATCCCAGCATTTGGGAGACTTGAAACAGGAGGACTGCAGTTCACAGCCAGCTTCAGCTAATTATTGGGGCTCTTTGCAACTCAGTGAGACCCTGTTTCAAAATAAAGAATTTTAAAAAAATGGGTCTGGGGGTGTAGCTCGGAGGTAGAATGCCTCTGGGTTCCATCCCCAGTATCACCAAAAAAAAAAAAAAAGACAGGTGCTATAAAGGGCAAAGAGCCATGTTCTGTTTAGGACTCCCAGCCTCCTCCACTTTGTCCATTCTCCAACTGAGATCCTGTGAGCTTCTGTTGAGGACTTAATGCTGTTTTCTGTTACTAGTTTACTGTATCATAGTTATTTGATTAGTTGTTTTCTTCTACTTAAGAAGATTCTGAAAATGTATGTTCCCAGAGGACAAGGACCTCTGGCACCAAATAGGTGCTCATTTTTATTTTCAGCACTGAGGATTAAACCCAGGAGTATTACCTTAGTCCTATGTTATTTATTTTTTATTCTGAAACAGGGGCTCACTAAGTTACTGTGTTCTGGCCTGAAACCTGTGATTCCCTTTATCCCAGTCTCAGACTCCCAAATACTGGGATTACAAGTGTCCACCTGTACACAAAAATGACTGTGTGTGTGTGTGTGTGTGTGTGTGTGTGTAGTGCTAGGAATTAAGCTAAGGGATTTGTATATGCTAGACAAGCTATATCCCCAGCTTCCAACTTGTTGAATAAATGGAACATTTAATATAAACCAAACACTGATATATATTACCTTTCAATGGCCTAAGTTCAATGATTTGGACTAGAAACAGTTGTTTTTTTTAAATTACTTCCCCACCATTATATTATTTCTAGGCAAAAATGTATGGCTGACTAGTTTAAATCCAAGAATTTAGCCAGGCGTGGTGGCGCACGCTTATAATCCCCGCGCTTGGGAGGCAGAGACAGGAAGATGGCGCAGGTTTGAAGCCAGCCACGCACGCTGGCTTAGGAGACCCTGTTTCCAAATAAAAATGTGAAAATAGGTCTGGGAGTGTAGCCCAGAGGTAGAAGGGCTTCCAGGAACCCCAGTACCACCAAAAATAAATAAATAAATAAATAATAAATCCAAGAATTTAGAACCTACATTTGGACTATGATCAGCATGTCATGATCTCTGTGCCACATTTCCAGTACTCTTATGAAAACTATTTAGTAAGCAAGGAGTTGAAAACAGTTTATCAAGTCTACATGCAACCTATTTTTGGACTATGGGTCTCTACAGTCTGACCACAACTGTTTAAATGTGTCTGTTAACTTCACTGTTCTCAGTCTAGCCCAGAGCTACTCCATTTTTGGCAGAATCCCAAAGTTTGAAGTGTATTCTAGAGTCTAAACCAAAACCACATAGTCTACCTTAGCCTGTTACTGCTTCCTAAATAGAGTACCCTGGAGTTTTAGAGGTTGTCTTAAGGAAAGGTTCTAACCTCGGGCAGGGGAGGGACATGCAGAAATACTGTTGGAATAGTTTGGAATAATATTGGTTCATAAAATGTAATTTCTTTTTTTTTTTTTTTTTTTTTTGGTGGTACTGACTGGGGTTCCTGGAAACCCTTCTATCTCCGGGCTACACTCCCAGACCTTCTTTTTTATATTTTTATTTGGAAACAGAGTCTCTTAAGCCAGCAAGGCTGGCTTCGAACGTTTGCGATCCTCCTGTCTCCGCCTTCCAAGTATGGGGATTACAAGTGTTCGCCACCACACCCGGCTCTATTTTCTTTTTCTTTTTTTTTTTTTTAACAAAACTTCTTGAATATTTTGGTTTTGGTTTTTATCATCTTCTTACAGTTTTGCCTTTAATAAAGTATATCCAGTTTTTTAAAGAGTATACAATGAGCCGGGCATGGTAGCGCACGCTTGTAATCCCCACGCTTGGGAGGCTGAGACAGGAGGATCGTGCAGGTTCGAAGCCAGCCTTATCTGGCTTAAGAGACCCTGTTTCCAAATAAAAAATATAAAATAGGTCTGGGAGTGTAGCCTGGAGGTAGAAGGCCCCAGGGTTCTATCCCCAGTACTACCCAAAAAAAAGAAAAACATACAATGACAAATTTGCATCCTTGTTTTAGTGTTGTGAAACCCTTATTGATAGGATAACATCTGGGTGTATAATATTTGTCCCTTGTTGGTCACATCTGGAGAGAGACTGGCCAGCATTACTACTGGGGCTGCCCTCGGGAAACAGGGCTCTAACATAGAAAGGTCCAAACTCTGGGAAGCCTGGCACAGGACCGCTGAGCGATTATGAAAGAGACATGCCCGCATATCTGCCACTTGATCTGAGACTGAAGCTGTAATGGTTGTGACGTTTGCTTGTAAGGGACACAAACCACAATGTGGACTACATTCCGCATACATGTAGTGCCTCGTGTCATGAGTAAGGACATAGATTCACAGAACTCAAACCAATTTGGGATTTTCTGTCTCTTCATCTTTCAGATCTGCTACTTTTCTGTGTTGATTGGCCGGGCTCCTATTTCAAATGGCCTTCCTCCGGGAGGGAGAGGGGCAGTCTTTGCTGTGGACAGCCTCAGGTTTGGGTTCTCCACTCTAGAGACCAGAAAGAATGAGGCTGCTCCTTCTCAGGGTCCATATGTGAAATATGAGAAGAGGACCTTGGTTGGGTCTGAGACATGCTTTCCCTTTGCCATACACTTACTGCTTTTAGAGATTGCTCCCAGGGGTGTTCTACCTCCAGGCTATACTCCGAGCCCTTTTTATTTCATGATTTTGAAACAGGGTCACACTGAGTTGCTGAGACTGGTCTCCAACCTGAGATCCTCCTGTTTCTCTCAAGTACTGGAATTACAAATGCACGCCACCATACCCAGAGGAGCCCTGTTTGTGTGTGTGTGTGTGGTACTGGGTTTCCTGGAAACCCTTCTACCTCCAGGCTACACTCCCAGACCTATTTTATACTTTTTTATTTGGAAACAGGATCTCCTAAGTCAGCACAGCTGGCTTCAAACCTGCATGATCCTCCTGTCTCCGCCTCCCAAGCACGGGGATTACAAGAGTGTGCCACCACTCCCGGCAAGCCCATATTTTAACAAAATTTAACTTTTGGCAACACTCTGGCCATGTCCTTTCTAATGTTTGCCATTTACAATTCCACCAGCTGGGTTTTCATTCATGTTTCCCACTAGACTATGAACTCCATGAAAACAGTGTTGGCTCATTACTCTTACCTGGCTACCCAGCACCATGCCTGGCCAAAAAAAAAAAAAAAAAAAAAAAAAAAAAAGAATATTTTTGAAGAATGAAGGAAAATGACCTATTTCCAATTATGAAGCCATAATACTTGCATGTTATGACTGTACTTGTTGAAAAAGGATGCTTATCATGGATCTTTCTTCTCTCAATCACATATGATTCGTAGTAATATTGCTAGATACTGGATGAAACAAAGGTCTTTCAGAATCAACTAGTTTAGACCTATGAGCACAGCAGAACCATGCCTAGGTTCCAATGGAATATAATGGCATCCTTGGGCCACTGGTATGAGTAAAGATGAGGTTATTGTGCGTGTAGGGGGTTAAGGTAGAACAGGCATGGTGATTGAGGCTTACTAACACACCTTTGTTTTGGTCTTGTTACTGGGGGTTGAACCCAGGGGTTTTCTACTTCTGAGTTGCACCCTCAGCCTTTTGTATTTTTGTTATTGGGGATTAAGCCCAGGGGCATTATATTTCTAAGCTACATCCCCAGCCTTTAAAATTTTTTTTAAATTTAGAAATAGGGTCTCACTAAGTTGCTGAGGGTTTTGCTAAGTCACTGGGGCTGGCCTCTGACCTGTGATTCTCCTGTCTCATCTCAGTCTCCCAAAGCTTTGCCGGCATTATAGACATGTGTTACCATGCCCAGCTACATTTGTTCTTTTGTGTTTGTGTGTGGTACTGGGGGTGGAACCCAGAGGTTTTTTTTTTTTTTTTTTTACCTCCAGGCTACACTCCCAGACCTATTTTTTTTTTTAAATATTTTATTTGGAAACAGGGTCTCACTAAGTTGCTGAGAGCCTGAGTAGCTGAGGCTGGCTTCGAACCTGCGTGATCCTTCTGTCTCAGCCAGAATTACAAGCATGTGCCACCACACCTGGCCACAAGATTATTTTTAAAAGAACAAATATAGCCGGGCATGGTGGCGCGCGCTTATAATCCCCACGCTTGGGAGGTGGAGACAGGAGGAGGATCGCACAGGTTTGAAGTCAGCCTCAATTACTTAGTCTCTCAGCAACTTAGTGAGATCCTGTTTCCAAATAAAGTATAAAATAGGTCTGGGAGTAGCTGGCTTAAGAGACCTTGTTTCCAAATAAAAATATAAAAATAGGTCTGGGAGTGTAGCTCGGAGGTAGAAGGGTTTCCAGGAATCCCAGTACCACCAAAAAAAAAAAAAAAAAAAAAAATTAGAGCCAGGAGTGGTGGTGTATGCTTGTAATCTTAGTACTTGGGAGGCTGAGACAGGAGGATCACACAGGTTTGAAGTCAGCCTCAATTACTTAGTGAGGCTCTCAGCTGTTTCCAAATAAAGTATAAAATAGGTCTGGGAGTATAGCTGGAGAAAAAAAAAAAAAGCCCCTGAGTTCCACCCCCAGTACCACCAAAAATAAAAATAAAAATAAAAAATAATCTTTTGAATAGCTGTCCTCTGACTCAAAACTAACACCTATTTTATTTCATCTTGAGTAAAAATAGACCGCAATGCTGTGTTATGGAAGCGTACATCTGGCTAGGTTAGCTATTTCTCTGAAGTATGTAGTACTCTCAGTTTTTCCTCTGTAACTCTGTATGACTGGACTGTTTCAGATGTGTTCCCCAAAGTGGTTGTTTTGTTTGTTCAATAAAGTTACAAATCCATTGTGTAGTTTACTCTCTCCCCAATCCTGCAACAGGTTTTTTTTGACAAAAGCTTCTACTGCTACAACATCCAGCAGCTGTTGAAATTTAAGCAGCTTGTTCCATGGCTCCAGGGGTTCTGACCTACTGTATCACATGGCTAGCCAATGGTAGTGAAACTCTCTTGGTATCTGTGAATCGTACTTATAAGAGGATGTCCTTGCTGAGCCTATCGACTAGCTGCATGGTTAATGAAGTTGGGGCTGATTAAAAAAGAAAACACTGGAGCCTGGCGTGGTGGCACACACGTGTAATCCCAGCATTTGTGAGGCTGAGACAGGAGGATTGCAGTTCACGGACAGCCTCAGCTACTTAGTGAGGCCCTTCGCAACTTAGACCCTTTTCCAAAATAAAGAATAAAAAAATAGGGCCGAAGATATATCTTGAAGGAAGACTGTCCCTGGGTTTGACCCCTAGTACCATAAATGAGTTTAATGAATTAATTATGTAAAATGGAGTGGAGATATAGCTTGGAGGTAGAATGCCCTTGGGTTCAATCCCCAGTGACACACATGCACATAAAGACTCTTTCCTATCTTTAGTGAAAAGTTGGTTCAAATATAAGAGCATTAGAACAAAACTCCTGTTAGAAGTATTTCTTAAAAGAATAATTTAAAAAAGGCCCTTAGTGACTAGAGCCCCCTACAACTTTGGAATTGCAGGCATTAAAACAGAGTTCAGTGGCTGGGCCTGGTGGCGCACGCATGTAATCCCAGCATTCGGGAGGCAAAGACCAGAGGATCAAAGTTCATGGACAGCCTCAGCTATTTAGCGAGGACCTTTGTGACTCAGTGTGACCCTGTTTCAAAAACTAAAAAAGACTAAAAAATAGGCCTGGAGGTGTAGCTCGGAGGTACAGTACCCCTGGGTTTCATCTCCAGTACCGGAAAAAAAAAAAGAGTTCAGTGAACAAATTTGGGATATACTGAGGAAGACAAGCTATTCTTGTTTTAATTTCTTGCTTTCCTGTGATCCTGAACCCCCAGATCTCCTACTTGCCCTGCTTTGCCTGTGTAGTTCCCATGGCAACAGCTGCCTGCATGGGTGGGCTGTAGTGTCTGGTCATCTCTAAGTGGAGTGTTCACAAGGTGGGAGCGGCCTGTTGTGCATTAGTCACGTGTATAGACATCGAGCAGGTCAGTTGTCTCTTCCTGATTGACAATGTATTTGTTCTCTTAACGTTCCAGCAAGCTGGTTCATTCTCTTCATAACTCTAGTCCTACAGAGAAATATGTTGTAGGATCTTGATCCTCAGAGGTATATGGAGAGAAAAGAACCCTTGGGGATAAAAAAAAAAAAAAAAAGAGGAAGAGGTGAGAATAGCAAGAGTAGAAGAATCGGGAAAGGGCAGACACTCTCTGTAAGAATGCTGGTAACCCTGAAATGATTCAGTGGAGTAGAGTGAATTCTTGTGGCAGGAAGCATTTTCAGCCTTTATCAAATTCTGTATGGAAGAACAAACATTTGGTGCTATTCTTAGTAAAGGTCTTCCCAGCAAGCCACTAGTAAACCTCACCATTGCATTAGTTGGTATTCCTTTGGGTTAACACGCTGACATGACAACTCTTTTTGAAAAGGCAAAAGTATAAAAGTGCAAGTCACACCTATTTTTTTTTTTACCTTCTGCATCATTTCCAGTGGCCAATTAATACTGAGTAAATGACAAGGCCAACATTATCTTCTAAGAATAGTGCACATCAAATATTTTTAGTAGATTAACTCTAGTTATTTGTTCAGCACACCTCTGAGCTATTTTATTCTTTTATTTTTTTATTTTTTTAATTTTTATTTTTTTGTGGTGCTGGGGTTCCTGGAAGCCCTTCTACCCTCGGGCTACACTCCCAGACCTATTTTTACATTTTTATATGGAAACAGGGTCTCCTAAGCCAGCGCGCACGGCTGGCTTCGAACCTGCGCGATCCTCCTGTCTCTGCCTCCCAAGCGCAGGGATTACAAGCGTGCGCCACCACGCCCGGCCTTTATTCTTTTATTTTGAAGCAAGATCTTTCTAAGTTGTGTAGGGCCTAATTCCTGAAGCTGGCTGTGAACTTGCAATCGTCCAGTTTCAGCCTCTCAGGTACGGGGACTACAAGTGTGTGCCACCATGCCTGGCTTAAGCACACATTTTCTAATGATGAAAGTAAATAGTTTATGTAATACATGTACCATAAGCTAAATGATGAACTACATATTTTTTGTGTTATCTAGGTCCTCACAATAATCCTATGAGATAGATACTGTTAGATACCATTTTATGGGCAAAGAAACCTAAGCTTAAAAAGGTTATATTGGGGCAGGAGGTATAGCTCAGTGGTAGAGCACTGTCTAGCCTGCATTAGGCCCCAGGTTTTCTCCCAGCACTGCAAAACAAACTATAATATGGCATAATAAGTGGCAGAGTTGGAACTTGTTTATCAGTAAAAATGTGCATTAAGTCTGTGCTTTCAATTCCAAATGCTGTTGAGTGATTGGAGACAATTCTCCATGACTGTCTTACATTTTTTACTTGTAATTTATTTGTTAAAGAAACTGAGATGTTTGTCCTATAAAATTTCCCAGAGCCTGAATTTTGTCGATTACATCCCTAAAGAGTCATCGAATGTTTTTGTCTTTTCTCTGCATTTCCTGTAAAACTGTTAGTTGCTTTATAGGAATTTGACCAGATTTTCCTGCAAATCTATTTCATAAGAATCATTGTGTTCTTCCATATAAATCCAAAGAGATAGAATATCTGATGGTCTCTTCTGTAATATTAGCAGTCATTTGAATGCAGTATCTCAACTAGTTCTTAGAGGTTGCAGAATACTGTTTTTATTATATTGATTATGCATGTATATAAGTGTATGTGTGTGTAAACATCTCTACTTACTAGCTTGAACACTTGTATACAGAGAATCCTACCCCCTCCAGTTGTCTATCTAGCAGTGTATTTTCTTTAGGAAAGGCAGGATAAATGCATGTTTCTCTTATAAAATTTCAACATAATGAGTTGGTTCCCATTCATCTTCCAAGGCTACCAAGTATAAAGTAGTCAGCTCTCCACTACTATGACAAAATACCTGACAAAACCAACTTAAAAGAGGAAAGATTCATCTGGCTCACGGTTTTCGGGGTTTCAGTCTATGGCCAGTCCACTCCCTTGCTTGGGCCTAAGGTGAGGTGGAATATCATGGTGGAAGAGTTGTGGAAGAAATCCATTCACCTTGTGACAGCTGAGAGACAGACAGACAGACAGACAGACAGACAGACATGGGAGGAAGGAGACAGACTGGAGACTGGGAGGAAGATATGCTCTTCCAGTACACATCCACAGTGACCTCCTTCTTCCAATTAGGCCCCCTCCTGTCATCCCTGCCCCCACCGAACCCATCTGTGGACGGATCCACTGCTGTCAGCCTGTCACGTTCCAAGCACTTCCCAAAGCTCCACCTCTGAACCTGCTGCGCTGGAGACCACACCTTCACCACAGGAGCCATTGGGGACATCTAGATCCAACTCATAACATCAACTAATTGTTTTTATTGGGATTACTAACATTTAAATACATGTGATTTTTTTCAGTCCATTACACTTATTGTTGATGACTAAATCATCTCCCTTTTGGTCTGTGGGGGCCTCTTCATTTTCACTCCCTGAGTTATTTGACATACCTAAAGTAGCCTTGGATGATTTCATTGCTATCTTGTATGAGAAGATTGAAAAGATGTCTGTTTCAGCTCCTCCTCTTCCTCCTCCTCCTCCTCTTCCTCCTCCTCCTCCTCCTCCTCCTCCTCCTCCTCCTCCTCCTTCTTCCTCCTCTCTCTCTCTCTCTCTCTCTCTCTGGTATTGAGGATTGAACTTGGGGGTATTCTACTGCTGAGCTACACCCACATCCATTTTTAATTTATAATTTTGAAATAAGGTCTCACTAGGTAGCTGAGAGTCTCTCTTAGTTGATAAGGCTGGCCTTGAGCTGAGATCCTTCTTTCTTTTTTTTATTTTTGGTGGTACTGGGGTTCCTGGAAGCCCTTCTACCTCCGGGCTACACTCCCAGACCTATTTTTTACATTTTTATTTGGAAACAGGGTCTCCTAAGCCAGCACGCGCGGCTGGCTTCGAACCTGCGCGATCCTCCTGTCTCTGCCTCCCAAGCGCGGGGATTACAAGCGTGCGCCACCACGCCCGGCTGAGCTCAGATCCTTCTGTCTCAATCTCCCATGTAGTGACACCATGTTCAGCTTTAATTCATCTTTTTCAATTTCCTGCCCGGACTTGGAATTGTCCATTTCTCCAAAGGCACCTGGGTTCCTTAACTAGGAAATAATATTTGGGGATTTCTAGTTTTTATATTGGTAACTAATTAAAGAAAAGATGTCTTCTTTTTTAATTCAACTCAGTATGAACATGATAATCCAGATATTCAAAATATCCCCAAACCTTAAAGTTTTCAAGCACCAACACACCACAAGCTCACCTCTAGTGATGGCCACAGTCAAAATACAGGCACACTAAGAACATCTTCAACATAAACAGAGGGCAATTACTACACAAGATAGATGTGTAAACATCAATGAAATCTGTCTTGATTTGTGTCCCATCCTCAAGGCATCTCATTATGTGCCTGCATATGGCCCTAAATCTGTAACGGTCCGAAACACCTCTGGTCCTGAGCATTTTTAGATAAGGGACACTCAGCCCATGGGAAATAAAAGGATGGATAATAAAGATGGTGTGGGACTTGTTGATTACTTGGATATGTCGGAGGGAAAAGAAGAGTATTTGACATTTCAAGTGAGAAGGTTCTAATTTTGTTTTTAAGCTATCATTGCTTGAAAGCTAAGGCCATACACTAACAGTGAAAGAGGGATATTATCTCCTCTTATAGATGAAGTTGATGCTCAGAGGAGGTAGGTGTGTGTGTAAGGGCATCAGTTTCACTTCTAGGCAGTTTTCTTACCATTCCCCTTTGCCTTCTTGCCCATACTGGTAAGGATATGGCTTGGTCCATTTGGTCAAGATTACAGTTTATTTCTCATAATAGCAGGAAGATGGTCCATAGTCTTTGTGCAGTTTTGTTCTATGAGGACATTGAGCACCCAAGTTGTCATCTCTCCCTCTTCTCCCCCCGCCCCCCCCTCTTTTCAGTACTGGAGATTGAGTGCAGTGGCATTCTACCTCTGACTTATACTCCCAGCCCTATTTTATTTTTATTTTGAAACAAGGTCTCATTAAATTGCAGAGGGCTTGCTAAGTGGCTGAAGCTGGACTTGAACCCATGATCCTCCTGTCTCAGTCTCCTAAGTACCTGAATTATAGGTGTATGCTACCATGCTTGGCTCCAGTTTTCTTCTGTTTTACTGTTCTACTCTTTCTCAGAGTTTTACCCTCATTCATAAGTTGAAGTTGGCTTTCTAGCAGCCATGGGAGGAGGAAAAGGATATGGAGGCCAACGCGCTGCAGTAGGTAGCTCTGAAGAAGTGAAGTTTGAAGAAGTTGCAGGTGCCACTTATGGTCACATTTTACAGGCAAGTACTTGATCACATAGCAGGCCAGGTGGAAGGGTGCTGGGCTGTGTAATCTCTAGCCGGACAGAGGAGTTCTATCACAAAAATACAGATAAAATGAATGGATATTGGGGGAATATTGGCAGTCTCTTCTCTTCTAGTCCACACCTCTCCCTTCTGGAAAACATACCCTAGTCATTCTCTCTATTTAAGGGAGAAAATGAGTCTGTGGTACAAAAAGATTCCCGTTGAACTTTGCATGGAGGACAATTGGAAGGGGGTCTCATGTGGACATCCTGGGAATAAGTCCTAGGAAGGCCCTTGGAGGCAGGAGAGAAAGGTGAATGGCTGGGGATGCTGATGGCAAAATTGGCCTGTGTCCCAAAGAACTGCCAAGAGCAAGCTCTTTATCTTAGCCCTGGTTTAATTTGAGCTCTGGGCCTAAAAACATTCTGACAAAAGACATTTTGTTTCCTAAGATTATAAACACCTGAAGTCAGTTGCAAGTGTCCTTATTATGCAAACATGAGTACATTTTTTTAAAAAAAATATGTTACATTGTGCTCCAGAAAACAAGTTCTTCTACTTCAGTGTTTGCCAAGAAAACCAGTTCCTTTATTAGAAGTACATTGCCAGTGTATGTCACCCCTAACTGAATCTCAGTGAATCGAGCTAGAATTCCTTTGTTCTTACAGGACACTGAGGGGCATTTCCAACTCTAATTCTGTTAGTGTCTTTGGGTGTGTGTGACTCTTCCAACTTGTTTGTGCTTGCCAGTGAAGCCTGAAGCCATTGGGCACATCTGTTTCCTGAGTTGATCTTTCACACATGGGGAGAACAAGAAACCTGGAGAAGATGTTCGATTCCTGGGAGATTTTTATGTCTAGATCCTTATTTTCTGTCTGGATGAATGGGTTTGGTTTTCATCTAAGTAAAAAAGAATCAAAGTAAGATGTTCTGTAGAGCATTGAAATGTCCCTGAAGCTGCAGAGGGCTTGGGGAAAAGAGCACTGCTGAGCCTGGTTTTGAGCCTACCTGCTCCTTACAAACTGTGTGAACTTGGGTTAGTCACTGGACGTCTTTACAGCTCAGACATCTTGTCCAAAATGGAAGGATAGTTATCCATATCCTGTTGGATGGTTATGAAAATTAAATCACAGTTATATTACTTAGCTATGTCATCATGGTGAAATTACTTCAGCTTCCTGTGCCTGTTTTCTAATCTGAAAAGTGGGATCATTAAAGTACCCACTGTAGGCCGGGCGTGGTGACGCATGCTTGCAATCCCCGCACTTGCGAGGCTGAGACAGTAGCCTCAGCTACTTAGGCTCTCAGCAACTTAGTGAGATCCTGTTTCCAAATAAAATATAAAATAGGTCTGGGAATGTAGCCTGGAGGTAGAAAGCCCCTGGGTTCCATCCCCAGTACCACAAACAAACAAACAAACAAAGCACCCACTGTAGAGAGGTTCTGTGAAGTAAAGGCTCAGACCAGCGTGCGGCACCACTGTCTGCTCTATTGAAGTGCCAGCTGTTGCTGCAATTTCACGAATATGTAGTGTGCACAGGCCTTGACGGGACATTGACAAGAGCTGGTCTCTGGCCTCGTTTTTGTTGTTGTTGTTTTTGTTTGTTTTTTGTGCCGTGCATTTTCAGGGAGCAGTCTGAAGGCTACCCAGAGGCCAGGGGTACACTGACTTTTTAAGGTAACTGCTGGGATGTACCTGAGAAAATCTAAAGCCATAAAGTTTTGCTTAAAAAGAGAAAAAGATCTTATATTTTCTTGTGGCAAAACAACACAATTCTGGTAAAATCCATTCAGTGGTAAATTTTATTTTATTATTATTATTATTATTATTATTATTATTATTATTACTACTACTACTACTACTACTAGGTAGTACTGGGGTTCCTGGAAGCCCTTCTACCTCCAGGCTACACTCTCAGACCTATTTTATATCTTTTATTTGGAAACAGGGTCTCTTTTTCTTTTTTTTTTTTTTTTTTTTTTTTTTTTTTTTGGTGGTACTGGGGTTCCTGGAAGCCCTTCTACCTCCGGGCTACACTCCCAGACCTATTTTTACATTTTTTAAATTTGGAAACAGGGTCTCCTAAGCCAGCGCGCACGGCTGGCTTCGAGCCTGTGCGATGCTCCTGTCTCTGCCTCCCAAGCGCGGGGATTACAAGCGTGCCCCATCACGCCTGGCGAAAACAGGGTCTCTTAAACCAGCACGGCTGACTTTGAACCTGTGCAATTCTTCTGTCTCCACCTCCCAAGTGCAAGGATTACAAGCGTCCGCCACCACGCCCGGCCCAGTGACAAATTTCATATCTTAACAAAAATTTAAGGTGTTTTTTTTTGCTTTTTCCTTAAATCAAGTTTTACTTTGTGTGTGTGTGTGTGGGGGGTGATAGTACTAGGGATTGAACTCAGGAGCATTCTACCTCTGAGCTACACTCCCAATCCTACTTTTAAATTTTGAAACAGGGTCTCACTAGGTAGCTAAGAATCTCCCTATGTGGCCAAGGGAGACTTGAACCCGTGATTCTCTTGTCTCAGCCTCCCAAGTACTGGAATTACAGATGTGTTTTACTTATTATAGTCATAAGTAATGAGAGTGCTTCCCTCCTCTCCACATGTATGATTTTCTTTTTCCTTGTAGAACCCTTTCTAACATGAGGAGTTCAAACAAGATATTAAAGTGATGTTAGCAGGAAATAGCAGATAAAATGTTTCACAGGGGACTGTTAACAGTGACTATCCTCTGGATGTGCTCAGTTCTCCTGTAACTCCCTCCCTTCCACCCCATTTCCTCTATGTTTCAAATTCAACACTTTCAGAGATATTTAATTAAAGAAAAAAGCTTAACATTTGATTTGGGGAAGCACATTTTTGGTCACAAAACTGTGTTGTTGTTTTCTTTTTAGCGTTTTTTAGTTTTTTCCTTGATCCTAGAAGGTAGAGATTTACAGTCATATTTTATTGTTACTTTTCTCCATCACACAGATGATAAATTATTGAGAAGCCATTTGGTCTATAAAAATGAAATACACAGCCCATCCCCATGCAGCAGTCTGCTTGGACTGGATCCAGCTGCAGTGAGCTGATAGGGCTCTGAAGTCAGTACAACAAAGCAGATCCCTGAACATTAAGGGCTCAGTCCTTTATGAGGGTTGGAGGGACGATGCCTGATGCAGTGTGACTCTCTATATGTTGGTCAATAGATGGCATCTAAATGAGGGTCACAGACAGACGTATTTTTTTCTCCAGATAAACCCTTTATTCATCTGAGTTTGGGGGTTCAAATTTTGTTGCTATATTTTAGCTAGTTCTTATTTTGAACTCCAATCAGAGATAGTCATAGTTTTTCATAATTTGACAAGGTTTCAATTTTTCCTATCTTCTACTTCTAATTTTAACCCTTATGTGCAAATACCCCTTTAAAAAATCAAAAAATTGTCAGATGTGGTGGTGCATGCCTATAATCCCCGTACTTGGGAGGTTGAGATAGAAGGATTGCGTGTTTGAGGCCAGCTTCAGTGACTTAGTAATACCCTGTCTCAAAATGTAAAATAGGGCTGGGGGTGTAGCTCAGAGATAGAATGCCTCTGGGTTCAACCTTCAATACCCCCCCAAAAAAAAAGTCTAAAAAATCAACTTCCTTTCCCCTTCTCCTCTCTTTAGTTATATTTACACACACACACAAATGGCTTTAGGGTACTTTTGGACCATTGGACCACCACATTGCTCAGCTCTTTACAGATCCTTGAATCTCTGTTATTAGGTTTAGATTTTCCCAAATATTTTGATGCATATATTTAATAATGCTGGCATACTTTTTCTAACTTTTAAAAATAAAAGCTCAATTATGTAATTATGGCCTTGTCTTTAATGTGAATTTAAGACAACTGAGATTTTTTAAAATAAGTTTTTATTTTTGCTGGGCGTGGTGGCGCATGCTTGTAATCCCAGCATTTGGGAGGCTGAGACCAGAGGATTGCAGTTCGAGGATAGAATCAGCTACTTAGTGAGGCCCTCTGCAACTTAGGCCCTGTTTCAAAATAAAGAATAAAAATAGGCAGGGGTGTGGCTTGGAGGTCAAATGCCCCTGGGTTCTATCCCCAGACCCGCAAAAAAAAAAAAAAAAAAAAAAAAAAGTTTTTATTTTTATTTTATTTTAGCAATGCATCTTTCTCAGTTCTTAGTATTTTATAACTTAAGAGTCAATCAAACACAGGTATTTAATATTCCAAGATCTATACATTTCTAAACTAAAATTGAGGAAATTCATCATTATTTGGGGAATTCAAATTCCCCATTTTAAGCCAGACATAGTGGCATAGGTTTGTAATCCCAGTACTTGGGAGGCTGAGACAGGAGGATCACATTTTATGGATAGCCTCAGATACTTAGTGAGGCCATCTGCAACTTAGTGAGGCCTTGTTTCAAAATAAAAATAAAGCTGGGTGTGATGGTGTATGCTTGTAATCCCAGCACTTGGGAGGCTGAGACAGGAGACTCGTGCAGGTTCGAAGTCAGCCTCAGCTAATTAGAGAGGCTCTCAGCAACTTAGTGAGACCCTGTTTCCAAATAAAATATAAAATAGGTCTGGAGTGTAGCCCAGGAGTAGAAATCCCCTGGGTTCTACCCCAGTAACACACACACAAAAAAAAAAAAAAAAAAAGAAAGAAAGAAAGAAAGAAGGAAGGAAGAAAGAAGGAAAGAGAAAAAAATTAGAGCTAGACGTATAGCTTAGAGGTAGAATGCCCTGGGTTCCATTCCCAGCACCACAAACAAACAAACAAACAAACAAACAAAAAAAAACCACAGTTGGGTATGGTGCCACATGTTTGTAATCCCAGCATTTAGGAGGCTGAAACAGGAGGATCACAGGTTCATGGACAGCTTCAGCTACTTAATGAGACCCTTTGCAACTCAGTAAAACCATTTCAAAATAAAGAATAAACAATAGGGCTGGGTTGTTGCTCTGAGGTAGAAGGCCTCTGAGTTTCATCCCCAGTGTCACACACACACAAAAAGCAAAATCCCCTAACTTAAATTTGCATATATTAAGTTAATCTTACTATAGTGGAAAAGAGTGCCATTTATTCTTCCCACATAATTATTTCTCTACTACCATATTAAAGTTTTCTGGGCACCATAACTGGTCAGATATTTTTGGTAAGCACCTGCTTACTTGTTGGAGTTGGTGATGTAAAGGATTTCTTAATTCCCATTATTGCCTAGAAATATAAATTGTTCTTTTTTATGTTCTTTTTATATGTTCTTTTTTTTTTTTTGTGGTTCTGGGGATGGAACCCAGGGGCATTCTATCTCTGAGCTACACCCCCTGCCCTATTTTTTTATTCTTTATTTTGAAACCAGGTGTCACTAAGTTGCAGAGGGCCTCACTAAGTAGCTGATGCTATCCGTGAACCGCCATCCTCTGGTCTCAGCCTCCTGAATGCTGGGATTACAAGCATGCACCACCACACCCAGCTCCAAATGTAGATGGTATTGTGAGAATCCTCAGTATTGTTCCCAAAAGGAACTCGGTCATTGGCAGCAGTTATGGCTCTCGAACTCCTGCTTCTCATCAGCTCATAAGTGCTCCTTTTAGGTCCTCCATTCTTTGACTTCACACTTAGGTATTGTAGGCTTGGCTGCCTTTGGGCTCTGAGTTTTATCATGAAGATAGACATCTGTGTTTTGATACTACTGTGTTGATCTGTTGCAGACATCACCTCTTTCCTTGTGCCTGCTATGAATGTGACATCAGGGTTTGTTGGCCAAGCAGTAAGGCCTCATCCTTTGCTGCATAATCATCATAAACCTAGAGGTCATCATTCCCTTGATACATTGGGGATATCCGAACCAGTCATCAGAGGAGCTGTGCTTTGTATGATGTACTTTGTGTGATGTTCAGATGATAAAAATACCAGTTTTTTCTGAGCTTATGATGCCTGTCTTTTCTGTTGTTGAGCTGGCCAACTGTGCAAGTCCATGGTTTAAGATGTCAGGCTTTCAGCTTGGATAGATGTGAGTTTAAATCTCAGCTTCAAAGCTGAGGATGTAGCTTATGGTAGGGCTCTTCCCTAAAATGTACAAGGTTTGATGTCCAGGACTTAAAAAAAAAATCTCGTCTCTAGCACCTAGAAAACCTGGGGTTCGGGGACATGCCTGACCCCTGGGAAGGTTCGGGCTGGGTTGCAGGGCCCTGGGCCCCCAGGCGGGGATCGAGGAAGCACGCCTGGCCCCTGGAAGGACCGGGCGGGCCTCAGGGCCCTGACCCCCCCCCCCCAGATCAAGCGGGCACACCCGCCCCTAGGAAGGTTTGGGTTGGGCCAGGCTGCAGGGTCCCGGGCCCCCAGGCGGGGGTTGCGGAGCACGCCTGCCCCCCCCCCCAAGGCCCTGGGCCCACAGGCGGGGGGTCGAACAGGGCACGCCTGCACCCCCCCCTCCCCGTGGGTCTGGAGGTCCCGGCTGCAAGGCCCTGGGCCCCCGGACGGGGGCGAGTAGGGCATGCCTGCCCCCGGAAGGACAGGGACCGGGCTGCAGGACCCTGGGCCCCCAGCCGTGCTCGAGCGGGGCAAGCCTGCTCCCGGAAGGATGGGGTGGGCCGCAAGGCCCTGGGCCCCCAGGCGGGGGTCGGGCAGGGCATGCCTGCCCCCTGAAAGGTCCAGAGGTCCCAGCTGCAAGGCCCTGGGCCTCCAGGCGGAGATCGATAGGGACACGCCTGTCCCCCAGAAGGGCCGGGGTTGAGCTGCAAGGCCCTGGGTCCCAGCGGAAGTCGAGCGGGGCATACCTGCCCCCCCCCCCAAGGTCCGGAGGTCCAGGCGGCAAGGCCCTGGGCCCTGGGCTGGGGGCAGGAGGCCGAGCCCAAATTCCGGGAGGCCCCTTACCAAACAGGAGACCTAACCGCGGGTACAGAGGAACCCAGCTCTGCTGTGCTACACCAGGCTGTGGTGTGCTTAGAAGGACAGAATCTGCTCTGCACGGTGAGACTGTTGAACTCTGCTTTTGGAAGCAAGGAAAGAAAAAAAGTTCATTGCTACCGAGTGCCTGATAGACACAATTTCCTCAAACCACACATACTGTCTTCTCTTATTTAAAAAAAAAAAAAAAAGGAAAAGAAAAAAAGAAAAGAAAAATATTGGAGAGGAGTCAAGATGGCCATGGCGGCAGCCAGTGTACTGGAGATGCAGACAAAACTTACTCAACTGAACTGGAACTTTTGGAAAAAATCCCCACGAAAGAGGACTGCTTCTCCTCTATATTCTTAAGAATCCTGGACATCACCTGTTAGGAGATAGTTTAGCCGAGACCTAGGAGGAAGGCAGTGTGGGCAGCGGTGGCCACGAAAGCAGTGGAAGCTTGTATTTGGGAGAGGGAGAGATCGGATCCAACCCACCCTGATCTTCTTCCACCCTGAAGAAATTACGGTCGCACATGCTTAGGAACACTGGACAACATGCAGTGTGGGAAAATAGCTTGGGAAAGATTTGAAATGGTGGAGGCAGCACCAATGGCAGTGACCAGTACTCAGGGGAAGCAGAGTTCTGATGCAATATACCTGGAACTTTTGAAGAAATAACCCCAGAGGCAGAATGCCACAACCATGCACCCTCGCGAAAGTGAGACAACCTGATGAGTGAAGAGGGTGCTCGGGTTGGAGCCTGCTGAGGGGTGAGGCCGGTGATGGGGACAGCAAAGCTTGGATTGGAGCCTGCCGTGAGGCAAGGCCAGTGCTGGGGTGTCTGAGGCGGGGACTGGAGCCTGCCGAGGGGTTAAGCTGGTGCTGGGGCCAGTGAGGCCGGGATTGGAGCTTGCCATGAGTCAAGGCCAGTTCTGGGGCCTCCAAGGTCGGGATCGGAGCCTGCCTAGGGGAAAGGCCAGTGCTGGGGCCAGTGAAGACGGGATCAGAGCCTGCCGTGAGGCAAGGCCAGTACTAGGGTCTCCGAAGCCAGGATAGGAGCCTGCCGGGGGGTTAGGTCAGTTCCAGGGTCAGCGAGGCCGGGATCAGAGCCTGCCATGAGGCAAGGCCAGTGCTGGGGCCTCCAAGGCTGGGATCGGAGCCTGCCGAGGGGTTAGGCCAGTGCCAGAGCCAGCGAGGCCGGGATTGGAGCCTGCCATGAGGAAAGGCAGGTGCTGAGGCCTTCGAGGTCTGGATTGGAGCCTGCTGATGGGTTAGGCTGGTTCCAGGGCCAGCAAGGCTGGGATCAGAGCTTGCCACAAGACAAGGCCAGTGCTGGGGCCTCCGACGCTGGGATCGGAGCCTACCGAGGGGAAAGGCCGGTGCCAGGGCCAATGAGGCTGGGATCCGAGCCTTCCATGAGGCAAGGCCGGTATTGTACCTCTGATGCCAGGATAGGAGCCTGCCGAGGGGTTAGGCTGGTGCCAGAGTCAGCGAGGCTAGGATCGGAGCCTGCCATGAGGCAAGGCCACTACTGAGGCCTCTGAGGCCAGGATCAGAGCCTGCCGAGGGATAAGGCCGGTGCTGGGGCCTTTGAGGTCTGGATTGGAGCCTGCCGATTGGTTAGGCTGGTTCTGGGGCCAGCAAGGCCGGGATTGGAGCCTGCCACAAGGCAAGGCCAGTGCTGAGGCCTCCGAGGCCGGGATCAGAGCCTGCCGAGGGGTAAGGCTGGTGCTGGGGCCAGCGAGGCCAGAATCAGAGCCTGCCATGAGGCAAGGCCACTACTGAGGTCTCCGAGGCTGGGATCAAAGCCTGCCGTGAGGCAAGGCCAGTGCTAGGGACTTCGAGGTCTGGATCGGAGCCTGCTGATGGGTTAGGCTGGTGTCAGGTTCAGCGATGCCAGGATCAGAGCCTGCCATGAGACAAGGCTGGTTCTGGGGTCCCCGAGGCCTGGATCAGAGCCTGCCAAGGGGTAAGGCCAGTGCCGGGGCCAGCGAGGCCAGGATCTGAGCCTGCCGTGAGGCAAGGACACTACTGAGGCCTCTGAGGCCGGGATCAGAGCCTACCGAGGGGTTAGGCCGGTGCCGGGGTCAGCGAGGCTGGGATCTGAGCCAGCTGTGAGGCAAGGCCGGTGCTGGGGCCTCCAAGGCCGGGATTGAAGCCTACAGAGGGGTTAGGCTGGTGCCGGGCCAGCAAGACCAGGATTGGAGCCTGCTTTAAGGCAAGGCTGGTGCTGGGGCCTCCGAGGCTAGGATAGGAGCCTGCTGAGTGTTTAGGCCAGTGCTGGGGCCTCCGAGGCCAGGATAGGAGCCTGCCAAGGGTTTAGGCCAGTGCCAGGGTCAGCAAGGCCGAGATCGGAGGCTGCTGTGAGGCAAGACCGGTGCTGGGGCCTCTGAGGCTGGAATTGGAGCCAGCCGAGGGGTTAAGCTGGTACGGGGGCCAGCGAGACCAGGATCGGGGCCTTCTATGAGGCAAGACCAGTGCCGGAGCCAACAAGGTCGGGATCAGAGTCCTCCGGGTGGGATCGGAACTTGCAATGCGGCATGCACAGAGAAATATCACAGAGAGTAAAAACCAGATATTTCCCCTAGCTAGCAAAATCTAGGCGGAAAGGGGTAACAGGAGGAGGTCAAGTTGCAGAAAGGGCCCTATAGAGAAGCAATTAAGGTGACCAGTCAGAGGGGATGGGATGGGGGAAGATAGAACCTCTTTAAAACTCAGGAGGTACGTAAACAAATGTATCAAAGATAATCACCAATCAAACATGGTATCGAGGGAGGGGGAGGGAATGGGATGGGGATTGGATGAGGGCTAATTGGATGATGTGTGCTTGTATATCCTCTCAAATCTTGTATTCCAATGTCATGTATGATTACAATGCACCAATAAAAAAATAAAAAAAAACCTGGGGTTCATATTACCACTTTTGTTGGATTATTGTAAGAATTAAAAATACTATCTATAAAGCAATCTTAGGTATGCAATAAATGAGAGCTGTTCTTACTATGACTCCTAGCCATGTTCCCTACCTTTGAAATACTAAAGAGAAGTGAAAGGTGTTCATTTGTACATGTAAGCTAACAGAATATTTGATGTTCGGCTGAAAGAGCCATCATAGTAAGTGGGACTGAAAGAAAACAAGGTCTTTTGCTGGTTGTTAATTCAGTTTGCATGTTGGAACAGTGCCCCTTTGGAAATACTATACAAACTTTTAAAAACTAGATTGTCCAGATGGGGCCCGGGTCGCGGGACTCTGGGCCCCAGACTGAACTGCGCATAGCACGCCAGACCCCTGGAGAAACCAGGCCCAGTAAGACGCTGGGTTCTGGGCTGGGGTCGCGGGCTGGGCACGCCAGATGGGGCCCAGGTCGCGGGACTCTGGGCCCCAGGCAGAACTGCGAGTAGCACGCCAGATCCCTGGAGAAACCAGGCCCAGTAAGACGCTGGGTTCTGGGCAGGGGTCGCGCGCGGCGCACAAAAGCCGGGGCCTGGGTCGCGGGACCCTGGGCCCCGGGCCGAACTGCGCGTAGCACACCAGACCCCTGGAGAAACCAGGCCCAGTAAGACGCTGGGTTCTGGGCGGGGGTCGCGGGCGGGGCACGCCTAATGGGGCCCGGGTCGCGGGACTCTGGGCCCCTGCCGAACTGCGCGTAGCACGCCATACCCCTGGAGAAACCGAACCCAGTAAGACGCTGGGTTCTGGGCGGGGGTCGCGGGCTGGGCACGCCAGATGGGGCCCGGGTCTCGGGACTCTGGGCCCCAGGCCGAACTGCGAGTAGCACGCCAGACCCCTGGAGAAACAAGGCCCAGTAAGACGCTGGGTTCTGGGCGGGGGTCGAGCACAGGGCACGCCAGCTGGGGCCCGGATCGCGGGACTCTGGGTCCCGGCCGAACTGCAAGTAGCACGCCAGACCCCTGGAGAAACCGGGCCCAGAACAGAAAAAGATAAAGAAAAATATCTGAGAGGTGGTAAGAAAGCCGTTATGGATGCCAGGACACTGGAGATGCAGACAAAACTTATCTAAATGCACTGGAACTTATGGAAAAATTCGCCGTGAAAGAGGACTGCTATTTCTCTATATTGTTAAGAATCTCAGACATCACATATAAGGAGAGAGTTTAGCGGAGACCAAGGAAAAATGCGGTGTTGAAAGAGTTCTTCGCGATGGTGGTAGAGACTTGTATTCAGGAGAAGCAGAAACCGGATCTTACCAACTTTATTTTTTTGGAGAAATTACACCAAATGTCGAATGCTACCATCACGCATGCTTAGGAACACTGGACAACATTCAGAGTGGAAAAAGAGCCTGGGAAGGATTTGAAACGGTGGAGGCAGTGGCAATGCCAGTGGCCAATATTCGGGGGAGGCAGAGATCTGATACATTACAACTGGAACCTTTGAAATACTAACCACAGAGACAGTGATCGGAACCTGCTGAGGGGTTAGGCGGGCGCCGGGGCCAGTGGCCGACATCGGAGCTTGCTGTGAGGCAAGGCCACTACTGAGGCCTCCGTGGCCGGGATTGGAACCTGCAGAGGGGTTAGAACGATGCTGGGGCCAGCGAGCCCGGCATTGGAGCCTGACATGATGCAAGGCTTGTGCTAGGGCCTCTGAGGTCGGGTCCGGAACTTGCTGAGGGGTTAGGCCGGTGCTGGGGTCAGCGAGGCCGGCATCGGAGCCTGCCGTGAGGCAAGGCCGGTACTGGGGCCTCCGAGGCCAGGATAAGAGCTTGCCGAGGGGTTAGGCCGGTGCTGGGGCCAACGAGGCCGGCAGCGGAGCCTGCCGTGAGGCATGACCAGTGCTGGGGCCTCCGAGGCCGGGATCGGAGCATGCCGAGGGGTTAGGCCAGTGCTGGGGCCAGCGAGGCCGGCATCGGAGCCTGCTTTGAGGCAAGGCCGGTACTTGGGCCTCGGAGGCCAGGATAAGAGCCTGCCGAGGGGTTAGGCCGGTGCTGGGGCCTCCGAGGCCAGGATAAGAGCCTGCTGAGGGGTTAGGCCGGTGCTGGGGCCAGCGAGGCTGGCATCGGAGCCTGCCTTGAGGCATGACCAGTGCTGGGGCCTCTGAGGCCAGGATCGGAGCATGCCGAGGGGTTAGGCCGCTGCTGGGGCCAGCGAGGCCGGCATCGGAGCCTGCCTTGAGGCATGACCAGTGCTGGGGCCTCCGAGGCCGGGATCGGAGCCTGCCGAGGGGTTAGGCCGCTGCTGGGGCCAGCGAGGCCGGCATCGGAGCCTGCCTTGAGGCAAGGCCGGTACTGGTGCCTCTGAGGCCGGGATCGGAGCCTGCCGAGGGGTTAGGCCGCTGCTGGGGCCAGTGAGGCCGGCATCGGAGCCTGCCGTGAGGGAAGGCCGGTACTGGGGCCTCCGAGGCCAGGATAAGAGCCTGCTGAGGGGTTAGGCCGGTGCTGGGGCCAGCGAGGCCGGCATCGGAGCCTGCCGTGAGGCAAGGCCGGTACTGGGGCCTCCGAGGCCAGGATAAGAGCCTGCCAAGGGGCTAGGCCGGTGCTGGGGCCAGCGAGGCCGGCATCGGAGCCTGCCTTGAGGCATGACTAGTGCTGGGGCCTCCGAGGCCGGGAGCGGAGCCTGCCGAGGGGTTAGGCCGCTGCTGGGGCCAGCGAGGCCGGCATCGGAGCCTGCCTTGAGGCAAGGCCGGTACTGGGGCCTCTGAGGCCGGGATCGGAGCCTGCCGAGGGGTTAGGCCGCTGCTGGGGCCAGTGAGGCCGGCATCGGAGCCTGCCGTGAGGCAAGGCCGGTACTGGGGCCTCCGAGGCCAGGATAAGAGCCTGCTGATGGGTTAGGCCGGTGCTGGGGCCAGCGAGGCCGGCATCGGAGCCTGCCTTGAGGCAAGGCCGGTACTGGGGCCTCGAGGCCAGGATAAAAGCCTGCCGAGGGGTTAGGCCGGTGCTGGGGCCAGCGAGGCCGGCATCGGAGCCTGCCTTGAGGCATGACCAGTGCTGGGGCCTCCAAGGCCGGGATCGGAGCTTGCCGAGGGGTTAGGCCGCTGCTGGGGCCAGCGAGGCCGGCATCGGAGCCTGCCTTGAGGCAAGGCCGGTACTGGGGCCTCTGAGGCCGGGATCGGAGCCTGCCGTGAGGCAAGGCCGGTACTGGGGCCTCCGAGGCCAGGATAAGAGCCTGCTGAGGGGTTAGGCCGGTGCTGGGGCCAGCGAGGCCGGCATCGGAGCCTGCCTTGAGGCAAGGCCGGTACTGGGGCCTCGAGGCCAGGATAAAAGCCTGCCGAGGGGTTAGGCCGGTGCTGGGGCCAGCGAGGCCAGCATCGGAGCCTGCTGTGAGGCAAGGCCGGTACTGGGGCCTCCGAGGCCAGGATAAGAGCTTGCCGAGGGGTTAGGCCGGTGCTGGGGCCAACGAGGCCGGCAGCGGAGCCTGCCGTGAGGCATGACCAGTGCTGGGGCCTCCGAGGCCGGGATCGGAGCATGCCGAGGGGTTAGGCCGGTGCTGGGGCCAGCGAGGCCGGCATCGGAGCCTGCCGTGAGGCAAGGCCGGTACTGGGGCCTCCGAGGCCAGGATAAGAGCCTGCTGAGGGGTTAGGCCGGTGCTGGGGCCAGCGAGGCCGGCATCGGAGCCTGCCTTGAGGCATGACCAGTGCTGGGGCCTCCGAGGCCGGGATCGGAGCCTGCCGAGGGGTTAGGCCGCTGCTGGGGCCAGCGAGGCCGGCATCGGAGCCTGCCATGAGGCAAGGCCGGTACCGGGGCCTCCGAGGCCAGGATAAGAGCCTGCCGAGGGGTTAGGCCGGTGCTGGGGCCAGCGAGGCCGGCATCGGAGCCTGCCTTGAGGCAAGGCCGGTACTGGGGCCTCTGAGGCCGGGATCGGAGCCTGCCGAGGGGTTAGGCCGCTGCTGGGGCCAGTGAGGCCGGCATCGGAGCCTGCCGTGAGGCAAGGCTGGTACTGGGGCCTCCGAGGCCAGGATAAGAGCCTGCTGAGGGGTTAGGCCGGTGCTGGGGCCAGCGAGGCCGGCATCGGAGCCTGCCGTGAGGCAAGGCCGGTACTGGGGCCTCTGAGGCCAGGATAAGAGCCTGCTGAGGGGTTAGGCCGGTGCTGGGGCCAGCGAGGCCGGCATCGGAGCCTGCCTTGAGGCAAGGCCGGTACTGGGGCCTCGAGGCCAGGATAAAAGCCTGCCGAGGGGTTAGGCCGGTGCTGGGGCCAGCGAGGCCGGCATCGGAGCCTGCTGTGAGGCAAGGCCGGTACTGGGGCCTCCGAGGCCAGGATAAGAGCTTGCCGAGGGGTTAGGCCGGTGCTGGGGCCAACGAGGCCGGCAGCGGAGCCTGCCGTGAGGCATGACCAGTGCTGGGGCCTCCGAGGCCGGGATCGGAGCCTGCCGAGGGGTTAGGCCGGTGCTGGGGCCAGCGAGGCCGGCATCGGAGCCTGCCGTGAGGCAAGGCCGGTACTGGGGCCTCCGAGGCCAGGATAAGAGCCTGCTGAGGGGTTAGGCCGGTGCTGGGGCCAGCGAGGCCGGCATCGGAGCCTGCCTTGAGGCATGACCAGTGCTGGGGCCTCCGAGGCCGGGATGGAGCCTGCCGAGGGGTTAGGCCGCTGCTGGGGCCAGTGAGGCCGGCATCGGAGCCTGCTGTGAGGCAAGGCCGGTACCGGGGCCTCCGAGGCCAGGATAAGAGCCTGCCGAGGGATTAGGCCGGTGCTGGGGCCAGCGAGGCCGGCATCGGAGCCTGCCTTGAGGCAAGGCCGGTACTGGGGCCTCTGAGGCCGGGATTGGAGCCTGCCGAGGGGTTAGGCCGCTGCTGGGGCCAGTGAGGCCGGCATCGGAGCCTGCCGTGAGGCAAGGCTGGTACTGGGGCCTCCGAGGCCAGGATAAGAGCCTGCTGAGGGGTTAGGCCGGTGCTGGGGCCAGCGAGGCCGGCATCGGAGCCTGCCTTGAGGCAAGGCCGGTACTGGGGCCTCGAGGCCAGGATAAAAGCCTGCCGAGGGGTTAGGCCGGTGCTGGGGCCAGCGAGGCCGGCATCGGAGCCTGCTGTGAGGCAAGGCCGGTACTGGGGCCTCCGAGGCCAGGATAAGAGCTTGCCGAGGGGTTAGGCCGGTGCTGGGGCCAACGAGGCCGGCAGCGGAGCCTGCCGTGAGGCATGACCAGTGCTGGGGCCTCCGAGGCCGGGATCGGAGCATGCCGAGGGGTTAGGCCGGTGCTGGGGCCAGCGAGGCCGGCATCGGAGCCTGCCGTGAGGCAAGGCCGGTACTGGGGCCTCCGAGGCCAGGATAAGAGCCTGCTGAGGGGTTAGGCCGGTGCTGGGGCCAGCGAGGCCGGCATCGGAGCCTGCCTTGAGGCATGACCAGTGCTGGGGCCTCCGAGGCCGGGATGGAGCCTGCCGAGGGGTTAGGCCGCTGCTGGGGCCAGCGAGGCCGGCATCGGAGCCTGCTGTGAGGCAAGGCCGGTACCGGGGCCTCCGAGGCCAGGATAAGAGCCTGCCGAGGGATTAGGCCGGTGCTGGGGCCAGCGAGGCCGGCATCGGAGCCTGCCTTGAGGCAAGGCCGGTACTGGGGCCTCTGAGGCCGGGATCGGAGCCTGCCGAGGGGTTAGGCCGCTGCTGGGGCCAGTGAGGCCGGCATCGGAGCCTGCCGTGAGGCAAGGCTGGTACTGGGGCCTCCGAGGCCAGGATAAGAGCCTGCTGAGGGGTTAGGCCGGTGCTGGGGCCAGCGAGGCCGGCATCGGAGCCTGCCGTGAGGCAAGGCCGGTACTGGGGCCTCCGAGGCCAGGATAAGAGCCTGCTGAGGGGTTAGGCCGGTGCTGGGGCCAGCGAGGCCGGCATCGGAGCCTGCCTTGAGGCAAGGCCGGTACTGGGGCCTCGAGGCCAGGATAAAAGCCTGCCGAGGGGTTAGGCCGGTGCTGGGGCCAGCGAGGCCGGCATCGGAGCCTGCTGTGAGGCAAGGCCGGTACTGGGGCCTCCGAGGCCAGGATAAGAGCTTGCCGAGGGGTTAGGCCGGTGCTGGGGCCAACGAGGCCGGCAGCGGAGCCTGCCGTGAGGCATGACCAGTGCTGGGGCCTCCGAGGCCGGGATCGGAGCCTGCCGAGGGGTTAGGCCGGTGCTGGGGCCAGCGAGGCCGGCATCGGAGCCTGCCGTGAGGCAAGGCCGGTACTGGGGCCTCCGAGGCCAGGATAAGAGCCTGCTGAGGGGTTAGGCCGGTGCTGGGGCCAGCGAGGCCGGCATCGGAGCCTGCCTTGAGGCAAGGCCGGTACTGGGGCCTCTGAGGCCGGGATCGGAGCCTGCCGAGGGGTTAGGCCGCTGCTGGGGCCAGTGAGGCCGGCATCGGAGCCTGCCGTGAGGCAAGGCTGGTACTGGGGCCTCCGAGGCCAGGATAAGAGCCTGCTGAGGGGTTAGGCCGGTGCTGGGGCCAGCGAGGCCAGCATCGGAGCCTGCCTTGAGGCAAGGCCGGTACTGGGGCCTCGAGGCCAGGATAAGAGCCTGCCGAGGGGTTAGGCCGGTGCTGGGGCCAGCGAGGCCGGCATCGGAGCCTACCGTGAGGCAAGGCCGTTACTGGGGCCTCCGAGGCCAGGATAAGAGCTTGCCGAGAGGTTAGGCCAGTGCTGGGGCCAACGAGGCCGGCAGCGGAGCCTGCCGTGAGGCATGACCAGTGCTGGGGCCTCCATGGCCGGGATCGGAGCATGCCGAGGTGTTAGGCCGGTGCTGGGGCCAGCGAGGCCGGCATCGGAACCTGCCGTGAGGCAAGGCCGGTACTTGGGCCTCCGAGGCCAGGATAAGAGCCTGCCGAGGGGTTAGGCCGGTGCTGGAGCCAGTGAGGCCGGCATCGGAGCCTGCCGTGAGGCATTACCAGTGTTGGGGCCTCCGAGGCCAGGATTGGAATCCTGCCAAGGGGTTAGACCGGTGCAGGGGCCAATGGCCAGCATCGGAGCCTGGCGTGAGGCAAGTTCACTCCTGCGGCCTCCAAGGTCGGGACCAAAGTCAGCTTAGGGGTTTGACCGGTTCAGGGGCCAGCGAGACCAGAACTGGGTCCTCCCATGAGGCAAGGCCGCTGCGTGAGCCAGCGAGGTCTGGATCAGTCCACTGAGTAGCCAGGCCACTACTGGGACCATCAAGAGTGGGATTGGTACTTGCAACGCAGCATGCACAGAGAAATATCGCAGAAAATATAAATCAGACGCTTCTCTTAATCAGCAAAAACTAGGAGGAAAAGGGCAACAGGAAGAGGTTGAGCTATAGAAAGGGCCCTATAGTGAAGCAACTAATGTGACCAATCAGAGGGTATGTAATACTGGAGGACGGAGCCTCTTTAAAATGCAGGAGGTACATAAACAAATGTATCAAAGTAAATCACCAAAGATGTGTGGGATGGAGGGAGGGGGAGGGAATGGGACGGGGGCTGGAGGAGGGCTAATTGGATGATGTGTGCTTGTATATCCTCTCAAGTCTTGTACTCCAATGTGATTGATATATGACTACAATGCACCAATTTAAAAAATAAATTAATTAAAAATAAAAAAAAAAAAAAAAAAAAAAAAAAAAAAAAAAAAAAAAAATAAAAACTAGATTGTCCAAGCTGAAAGTTTCTGTTACTCAGGGAAAAAAAAAAATGCAAGTGAGATGAGGAGACCATTAGTTACAAGTCAGTTCTCACTAGTCAAAAAAAAAAAAAAAATTTGGATTACATGGACAGTCTCAGCTACTTAGTGAGGGCCTCTGCAACTCAGTGAGACCCTGTTTCAAAATAAAGAATAAAAAAATAGAGCTGGAATGTAGCTTGGAGGTAGAATACCCTGAGTTCTATCCCCAGCACTGCAAAATAAAAAAAAAAAAAGACCAACAACCCTAAAACTAATGATCTCACCATTCTGATAAGAGTGCTATATTTCCTGCTACCCAGAAGAACTAAAAATAAAATTTTCTTGTGTCTTCTGTGAGGGCAAAAAAATATTTTCTCCCTAACTGTATCAGCATAAACAATCTATTTACATGTAAAGGTACATTTGGAGAATTTTGCTTTTGTGTGTGTGTGTGTGTGTGTGTGTGTGTGTGTGTGTGTGTGTGGTAATGGCGATGGAACCTAGAGGGCATTCTACCTCTGAGCTATACCCCCAACCCTATTTTTCTTGTGTGTGTGGTGCTGGGGATGGAACCCAGGGGCATTCTAACTCCGAGCTACACCCCTGGTCCTATTTTTTAGTGTTTTTAGTTTTGAAATAGTCTCACTGAGTTGTGAAGGACCTCACTAAGTAGCTGAGGCTGTCAGCAAACTGCGATCCTCTGGTCTCCATCTCCTGAATGCTGGAATTTCACCATGCCTGACTTAGGGTTGTTTTTTTTTATTTAGTTTTTTTTGTTGTTGTTGTTGTTGCGATACTGGGGTTCCCGGAAGCCCTTCTACCTCCGGGCTACTCCCAGACCTATTTTATATTTTTGAAACAGGGTCTCTTATGCCAGCGCGGCCGGCTTCGAACCTGTGCGATCCTCCTGTCTCCGCCTCCCAAGCGCGGGAATTACAAGCGTGCGCCACCACGCCCGGCTCAGGGTTGTTGGTTTTTAAGACCCTACTTTGCACCGGGCGTGGTGGCTTATTACCTCGCTTGGGAGGCAGAGACAGGAGGATCGCGCAGGTTCGAAGCCAGAAAAATCCTACTTTGCTTTGAGAAATTACAGATAATCTCTCTATTTCTCACATGAAAATAAGGAACAAAGGCGTATGTGTAACCCTCACTTGGACACATTCTTTTACATCATAAAAAGTTGGCTCAATACCAGGCTTTGGAATGATTTGGGACAATTCTTATCTGAGCTGGTATATGCTGTTTGAAGTTTTTTTTTTTTTTTTTAAACCATGTCCCACATCTGTAAGAGAAAGGGACATAATGGAATCCTGAAAGCTTAATTAAGACCCTAAACTGACTTTGCTCCCATTTAAATTAAGCCTATCTGTTTTTAATTTTATATAAATGCAGCCAGTGACACCATTGCCAAAACTGCAGGTGCTTTCTTGAGGCATAGTTGGTTTATGTAGTACTTGTCCAAATTAGTTCCCTTGGGAAAGAAAATTCACAGTGCATCAGATTTGCATGGTCCGTTCTATTAACATTAACCTTGGCCATGACCCCTTCTCCACACTCAGCACAGAGGCCTCTGGGACAAGATGGGGCCACACAGGCAACATAGCTGTCTCGGTTCTCTTTCTTAATTAACTTTTTAAATTGGTGCATTATAACTACATGTAATAATGGGATTCATAGTGACATATTTGTATATGCACATAACACAATGTGGTCAATTTAACGACCAGAGTCGCTCTCATGTCCCTCCTGGCCAACCTCCTCCGAGTCCTTTCTCTACTCTAATGGGTGTCCCATCTACTTTCGTTGGATTCTTTGCTTCAACACCTATCACTTCAGTCAAAGTGATAGGTTCAGCCAGGTAACCCCCACTCTTGCTTTTTTCCTTTTTATTTTTCTCTTTAGCTTTCACATATGAGAGAAAATACAGGACCCTTGACTTTGAGTCTGGTTTATTTCTCTTAATATAATACTCAGAAGTTACATTAGTTTTTCTGCAAATGAAATAATTTTGTTGTTCTTTATGGATGAATAAAACTCCATTGTGTGTGTATGTATATACACACACACATATAACACATTTTCTTCTTTCATTTATTGATGGACGCATTCACTTGGCCATTGTGAATTGTGCTGCTCTAAGCATGAGTATGCATGTACTGCTATAATATGCTGACTTTTTTTTTGGGGGGGACTGATGATTGAACCCAGGGTCATTCTACTTCTAAGCCATCCCCCTCCAGCCCTATTTAATTTTATTTTGAAACAGGGTCTCACTAAGTTGCTGAGACTGGCCTCTAACCTGCTTTTCTCATGTCTCAGCCTCCCAAGTATTAGGATTACAGGCATGTGCCACTACACCCAGCCTGACTTTAATCCTTTAGGATAAATACTGAGAAGTGTTACAGCCAAATCATATGGTGATTCCATTCTTAGTCTTTTGAGGACCCTTCATATTGATTTCCATAGTGGTTTTACTAATTAAAAATCCCACCAACAGTGTATAAATTCCTTTCCCCCAAATCCCAACCAGCATTTATTATTTGTACTCTTTTAAAAATACTTTTATTGGTGCATTGTATGTATACAACTTAGTAAGAGTCAAGTGGTAGGTTTAGCCAGGCATGGTGGTACTTACTTATAATTCTAGTACTTGGGAGGCTGAGACAGGAGGATTGCAGGTTTGAGGACAGTCTCAGCCTAGTGAGACCCTGTTTTAAAATAAAAATTTAAAAAGGGCTGGGGGTGCAGCTCAGAGGTAGAATGCCTCTGGGTTTAATCCCCAGTGCCACACATACCAAAATATAAGCAAGTAACACAACCAAAACCAAAGTGATATGTTTATACATGCACACATCATTTGGCGTATTCCAAGTCTTCTGAGAGTCCTCTACATTGATCTCCACAGTGGCTACATTAATTTTCAATCCCACTAACACTGCATATGGGTTCCTATTTGCCCATACACTAACCAGCTTTTATTATTGTTTTTATTCTTGATAATTGCCATTCTAACTAGAATTAGATGGAATTTCAGTATGGTTTTGTTTTTCATTTCCCTATTGCTAAGAATGTTGAACATTTCTAATATAGTTATTGACCACTTGTATATCTTTTGAGAGATGTCTATTTAGTTCTATTGCCAGTTTTTTTTTATTAGGTTATTTGGTTTTTTTAGTGCTAAATTTTTTAAGTTCTTTGTATATTTTAGATATTAGTCCTCTATCAGAGGAGTAGATGGCAAAGATCTCCCATTCTGTAAATTCTCTCTTCAGACTCGATGGTTTCCTTTACTGCACAGGTTTTTAAATTAATGTCATCTCATTTATTAATTCTTATTTTTATTAACTGAGCTTTGGGGGTCTTATCGAAGAAATCTCTACCAGTGGCTATATGTTGGAGAATTGGTCTCTGATGTAATTTTCAGATCCTTGACTCACTCTGAACTGACTCTTCTGCAGGGTAAGAGATTGGGGTTTAGTTTTTTTAGGGTAACCATTTGTCCCAAATCCATTTGTTGAAAAGGCTTCTTTTTCTCCAGCATATACTTTTGGCACCTTTGTCAAACATCAACTGGCTTTAAATGTGAGAATTAGTTTCTCTATCTTCTATTCTATTTCATTGGTCTGTGTGTCTGCTTTTGTGCCAATACCGTGCTGATGTTACTACTATTTGAATTCAGGTATTGTGATGCCTCCAGTGTGGTACTTATTGCTAAGAATTGCTTTGGGTATTCTGGATCTTTGTTTTTTCATGCAAATTTTTTAAATTTTATTTTATTGGTGCACTGTATTCATACATCATAGTGGGATACAAACTTTTGTAGACATACATGCACACATTGCCCAGTCAGTCCCCACCTGATCCCCACCCCATTCTCTCCCCATCCCTCCCTCCCATGCTTGGCTTAGTGGTTGACATCTAGTATTATAGCAATATCCAAAATTAAAAATGATAATCTCACATAACAGTTTCATTTGTCTGATGCCAAGCTTTTGATGATTTAAAGATAACATTTCAATATTTCTTTTTGCTTTCTTTCTTACCAGAGAATATTTTTTTTTCTGTTTTTTTGGTGAAACTATCATATATTTATATATTTATTTTTCAGAAAAAAATCTATCCTAATATGGAATATGAATTCTAGATACCCAAAACGATCTTGAAGAAGAACAAAGCTAGCAGATATATATTTTCTGATTTCAAACCATATAAAGCTACAATAATTGAAACAGTGTAGTACTGTTCTAAAGGCAGATATATAAACCATTGGAGTTAAATACAAGCCTAGAGCTAAATTCTTCCCTATATTGTCAAGTTATTTTTGACAAGGTTTCCACGAACATTTGGTGGTGGAAATAATATTCTTTTAACTAAATATTGTTGCAAAATAATAATTACATGGAAAAGAATAAAATTGGACCCTTACCTAATCCCACATACAAGTATTAACTCAAAATAGATAAAAGACCTAAATATAAATCTTAAGACTATAAACTTTTAGGAGAAAATCTGGGTCATAAAACCTCACAACATTGAAATTGGCAGTGATTTCTTGGATATGATTTCAATGGCACAGGCAACAGAAGAATATACAAACTCCCTAAAAAATAAAAAAAAAATATTGTATATCCAAAGACAATGTAAACAGAGTTAACAGTTACTAATAGAATGGGATAAAATATTTCCAAATGCTATATCTGAAGGTATATTAATATCCCAACTAGAAATCCTAAAAATTAACAACAATAAAGGCAAACAATACAATTTAGAGATAGGTAAAAGACTAACATAAATAATGAATCTCCACAGATAACCAATCTTAGTTGTCTGTTGGATGGAAAATCTTGTTTCTCTGGTTCTGGTGAGTGTTACCTATTTCTTCTTTGTAGTTAATCTCTTTGAGTATTTTCTCTAGCGCTGGTTTTGAAGACATAAATTCCTTCAGTGTCTGTTTGTCATGGAAGCTTCTTATTTCTCCATCTAATTTGATAGAAAGTTTTGCTGGGTAGGAAATTTTTGGCTGGAAGTTGTTTTCTTTCAGAGTTTGGAATATGTTACTCCAAGCCCTTCTGGCTCTCATGACTTGGTTTGGGAAGTCTGGAGTGATTCTAATTGGTTTGCCTCTGAATGTCACTTGGTCCTTTGTTTTTGTTGCCTTTAAGATTCTCTGCTTGGCTTCCACATTGGTCATTTTGACAATTATGTGGCATGGGGATCCTCTTCTCCGATCCTGTCTAAAGGGAGTTCTATAAGTTTCCTGGACCTGTGTATCAACCTCTTGCTCTATGTCTGGAAAATTTTCTGCTATTACTTCCTTGAAGAGATTGTTGATCCCTTTGGTTTCACTCTTTTCCCTCCTCTATTCCAATTATTCTTAGGTTAGCTCTCTTAAGATGGGCCCATATTTCTTCAATGTCAGATTCCTGCTGTCGGATATTTTGTTCTAGATTAGAAACTATGCATTCATTTTTGGATTGCTCATCTTCTAAGAGCGAGATTCTGTTCTCCATGTGTTCTAATCGGTTGTTTGTGCTTTGAATTGAGGCCTTTACTTCATTAATTGCATCCTTTATCTCTTTTTGGCTCTCTCTGAGTTCTTTTCGAAGCACCTCTATTATTTCTACAGTTATTTTCCTGATTTGATCTTCTAGAAATCTCTGATTTTCTGTTTTATTGGGTTCTGATGTTGTGGGGTTGTGGGCGGTATTCATTGCTCCAGTATTATTCCTCTTTCCCATGATTTCGGATGCTTGTGCCTTCTCTGGGTTCTTCCCTTGGGTCACTATGACTTCACTTAAGGTGTTCTGGATCTCGAGTCAGTAGTATCTCAGACCCCACTACTCCTTTACTGGGTTTTATCACAGAGTCTCTGACCCAGGGAGTCGATAGAGGCTGCTTTAAACTATGGGGGGGTGCCAGGTTGCATGTTCTCCTATGGTGTGATATCTCTGCCACCACCACTCCCTCACTGGGTACAGTGAGGTACAGTACTGGGATTTCTCCTCTGTGGCCCGCAATTTGACTCACTGTTCTTGAGTACGCAGATGTAGCTGTACTGGATTCGGCGAATTCACTGCTGCTGCCGCCACCGGTGGCAATATGGTGCCGCAGCCACGCCCTCGGCGATGAGGCTGGCGTATTTTTTCTTTTCTGGTTTTGATTTCCACTCTGAATCCCTGCAGCGTGTGCTGAGCTCAGCCACTGGGAGCTTTAAATCCTCTCTGCGCCGAAAGATCCTGCCTGGCTGTTCCGCAGCGGCTCACCTTGGCTTGCTGTAGCCGTCCGATGAGTTCGCCGCTGCCGCCGGCAGTATGGCGCTGCTGCCGCATCCTCGGGCGCATGTGTCTCCTCTGTGGCCCTGAGCTCTGTTCTCAGTCCGCTTTCTCTCTGGAGCCTGGTGGATTTTTTGTTTTTCTGGTGATGGTGTTTTCTGGCTATGAAAGGCGCTGGTTTTGTGGTAATGGAGATTGGTTGTTAGCAGGGCTCTTAAGCCCCGCTTTTCTCGGTCGCCATCTTCCTTCATGCAAATTTTAAGACTTTTTTTCTATCTCTTTGAAAAACAACACTGGTATTTTAATAATAATTGTACTGAAAGCCAGTCGTGGTGGCGCACACTTGTAATCCCAGCATTTGGGAGGTTGAGACCAGAGAATCGCGGTTCGTGGACAGCCTCAGCTACTAAGTGAGGCCCTCTGCAACTTAGTGAGACCCTGTTTCAAATTAAAGAATAAAAACTAGGGCAGGGGGTATAGCTTGGAGGTCGAATGCCCCCGGGTTCCATCCCCCGACCTGCAAAAAAATAAAAAATAAAAAATAAAAAAGAATTGATTGTACTGAAACTGTAGATAGTTTTTGATAGAATGGCCATCTTGATAATATTTATTTTACCTATTCAAGAACCTGGGAGGGTTCCCGTCTTCTAAGATCTTCAATTTCTTTCATTGGTACTCTATAATTTTCATTGTAGAGGTCTTTTTTCTGGGATTTGAACCCAGGGGCATTCTACCTATAAGCTATACCTCTGGCCTGTTTTTAAAATTTTGAAACAAAGTCTCACTAGTTTGTTGAGAGCCTCATTAAGTTGCTGAAGCTGACCTCAAACTTTCAATCCTCCTATCTAAGCCTCCTAATTATAGGCATGTGCTACCACACCTGCTGACTTTTACCTTCTTGGGTAGATTTATTGTTAAGATTTCTTTCTTTCTTTGTTAGGCTATAGTGAATAGAATTTATATTCTTGTTTTATTTTTCAGTGGATTCATGGGTGGTATACAGAAAAGCAATTTATTTTTGTAAGTTGATTTTGTATTTGACTATTCTGCTGAATTTGTATATGACTTCTAGAAATCTTCTGATTGAGTTTTTTTGGTCTTCTAAATATAAGATCATGTTGCCGAAGCCAGGCGTGGTGGTGCATGCTTGTAATCCGCGCTTGGGAGGCTGAGACAGGAGGATCGCACAGGTTCGAAGCCAGCCTCAGTTACTTAGTGAGGCTCTCAGCAACTTAGTGAGACCCTGTTTCCAAATAAAATATAAAATGGGTCTGGGAGTATAGCCCGGAGGTAGAAAAAGCCCCTGGGTTCCACCCCCAGTACCACAAAAAAAAAAAAAAAATCATGTCGCCAGGCGTGGTGCTGCACGTTTGTAATCTCAGCATTCAGGAGGCGGAGACCTCAGGATATCGGTTCGCAGAAAGCCTCAGCTATTTAGTGAGGCCCTTTGCAACTCAGTGAGACCCTGTTTCAAAAATAAAAAGATTAAAAAAATAGGGCTGGGGGATGTAGTTCTGAGGTACAATGCCCCTGGGTTCTATCCTTGGTGCCATAAATAAATAAATAAATAAATAAATAAATAAATAATCATGTCATTTCCAAAGATAGATCATTTTACTTTCAAAATTTGATCCTTTAAATTTCCTTCTCTTCTTAATTGCTCTAGCTAATATTTCAAGATCTATGTGGTAACAGTGGGCATCCTAGTCTTGTTCCTAATTTTGGAGGAAATAATTTGTTTTTCCCGGTTTAGTATGATGTTGGCTTTGTCTTTATCATATATTATATTTTATAATGTTGAGGTAAGTTCCTCCTATCCCTAGTTTCTTCAGTTTTTTTTTTTAACACAAATGTGTGTTGGATTTTGTCAAATGCTTTTTCTAAATCTATTTAGATATTCATGTGATCTTGTGTTTGGTTCTATTTATGTAATGAATTACATTTATTTATTAATTTTATGTGGATCATACTGAAAATGTCATACATTCAGACAGTGCTTGGTGCCCTTCCTGCTCCCTTTCCCAACAATGAGTGTCCAAGTTGACCATGCTACATTCATACTTTTATACATATTCGAATGTAGCTCCTCCATTAATCAACCTCAGTCTTCCTTTCATACTCTTCATTCTAGCTTTGCTGAGGTTTCCTCTCCATTATCTCAAGTCCCTTTAGTATCCCTAATACTCCCTAGTGTGGGCATATTAGAGAAAACATATGTCTCTTCTCTTTTAGTGCTTGGCTGATCTCACTTAATGTAATGTTCTCCAGCTCTTTCCATCTTCTTAAAAATGACATGATTTTGTTCTTTATAGCTGAGTAGAATTTCATTGTGTGTATTTCCCATAATTTTGCAATCCATTCATCTGTTGATGTTGATACAGAAACACACCCACACACCTACAGTCAATTGATCTTTGACAAAGGGGCCAAATTCATACACTGGAGAAAAGAAAGCTTTTTCAACAAATGGTGCTGGGAGAACTGGCTATCCATTTGTGGAAAGATGGAACTAAATCCTTATCTCTCACTGTGCACAGGAATCAACTTGAGATGGATCAAAGACTTAAAAATTAGACCAGAGACTGTGAAATTATTAAAGGAGGGCATAGGCTCAACACTCCAACATAGAGGCACAGGCAGTAACTTTCTCAGCAAGCCTCCAAACACAGGAAACTAAATAAAGAATCAACAGGTGGGATGGCATCAAACTAAAAAGTTTCTGCTCATCAAAGGAAACTACCAAGAACCTAAAAAGAAAGCCTAGAGAATGGGAGAAGATCTTTACCAGCCACCACTCTGACAGAGAGATAATATCCAGAATATACAAAGAGATCAAAAGACTCTACACTAGGAAAACAAATAACCCAATCAAAAAATGGGCAACTGGGCTGGGCATGGTGGCACATGCTTGTAATCCCAGCATTGGGAGGTGGAGACTAGAGGATCGTGGTTTGTGTAGAGCCTCAGCTCCTTAGTGAGGCCCTTTGCAACTCAGTGAGACCCTGTTTCAAAAAATATAAAGAATGGCCGGGCGTGGTGGCGCACGCTTGTAATCCCCGCACTTGGGAGGCTGAGACAGGAGGATCGCACGGGTTCGAAGCCAGCCTCAGCTACTTAGTGAGGCTCTCAGCAACTTAGTGAGACCCTGTTTCCAAATAAAATATAAAAAAAGGTCTGGGAGTATAGCCTGGAGGTAGAAAGCCTCTGGGTTCCACCCCCAGTACCACCAAAAAATATAAAGACTAAAAAAATAGGACCAGGGGTGTAGCTTAGAGGTAGAATTCTCCTGGGTTCCATCACCCAGGTACCGGAAAAAAAGAGGGGGGGCAACTGAATTGAATAGGCACTTCACAAAAGAAGAGATACAAATGGCCAATAGACACATGAAAAAATATTCAACATCACTAGCCATCAGGAAGATGCAAATCAAAACTATGCTGAGATTCTATCTAACCCCAATCAAAGTAGCAAGCATAAAGAAGTCAAATAACAAATGCTGGCAAGGATGTGGAGGAAGAGGAACTCTTTTACACTGTTGGAGGGAGTGCAAACTATTTCAGCCACTAGAGATCAATGTGGAGATTCCTTAGAAAACTGGGAATGGATCCACCATATGATCTAGCTCTACCTCTCCTGGGTATCTTTCCAAAGGGTTTGAAATCAGAGAACTACAGTAACATATGTATACCCATGTTCATAGCAGCACAATTTGTAATAGCCAAAATATGGAATCAACCTAGGTCTCCATTAACAGATGAATGGATTGCAAAATGATGAGTTACATTTATTGACTTGCATATGTGAACCACTCTTGAATCTCTGAAAGTGAATCCAACTTCATTGTAGTGCAGAATCTTCATGATGTAGTTTTTTTTTTTTATTGGTGCACTGTATTCATACATCATAGTAGGATACATACTTTTGTAGACATACATGCACACTTTTCCCAGTCAGCCCCCACCCAATCCCCACCCCATTCTCTCCCTATCCCTCCCTCCCATGCTTGGCTTAGTAGTTGACATCTAGTATTATGGCAATTTATCTAAAATTAAAAATGATAATCTCACATAACAGTTTAATTTGTCTGATACCAAGCTTTTGATGACTTAAAGATAACATTTCAATATTTCTTTTTGCTTTCTTTCTTACCAGAGAATATTTTTTTTCTATTTTTTAGGTGAAACTATCATATATTTATATATTTATTTTTCAGAAAAAAATCTATCCTAATATGGAATATGGACTCTAGGTACCCAAAATGATCTTGAAAAAGAAAAAAGCTAGAAGATATATATTTTCTGATTTCAAACCATATAAAGCTACAATAATTGAAAGAGTGTAGTACTATTCTAAAGGCAGATATATAAACCATTGGAGTTAAATAAAAGCCTAGAGCTAAATTCTTCCCTATATTGTCAAGTTATTTTTCACAAGGTTTCCACGAACATTTGGTGGTGGAAATATTAATCTTTTAACTAAATATTGTTAAAAAATAATAATTACATGTAAAAGAATAAAATTGGACCCTTACCTAATCCCATATACAAATATTAACTCAAAATAGATAAAAGACCTAAATATAAATCTTAAGACTATAAACTTTTAGGAGAAAATCTGGGTCATTAAACCTCACAACATTGAAATTGGCAGTGATTTCTTGGTTATGATTTCAATGGCACAGGCAACAGAGGAGTATACAAACTCCCTAAAAAATAAAAAAAATATATATATTGTATATCCAAAGACAATGTAAACAGAGTTAACAGTTACTAATAGAATGGGATAAAATATTTCCAAATGCTATATCTGAAGGTATATTAATATTCCAACTAGAAATCCTAGAAATTAACAACAATAAAGGCAAACAATACCCTTTAGAGATAGGTAACAGACTAACATAAATAATGAATCTCCACAGATAACCAATCTTAGTTGTCTGTTGGATGGAAAATCTTGTTTCTCTAGTTCTGGAGTGTGTTACCTATTTCTTCTTTGTAGTTAATCTCTTTGAGTATTTTCTCTAGTGCTGGTTTTGAAGACATAAATTCCTTCAGTTTCTGTTTGTCATGGAAGCTTCTTATTTCTCCATCTAATTTGATAGAAAGTTTTGCTGGGTAGGAAATTTTTGGCTGGAAGTTGTTTTCTTTCAGAGTTTGGAATATGTTACTCCAAGCCCTTCTGGCTCTCATAACTTGGTTTGGGAAGTCTGGAGTGATTCTAATTGGTTTGCCTCTGAATGTCACTTGGTCCTTTACTTTTGTTGCCTTTAAGAGTCTCTGCTTGGCTTCCACATTGGTCATTTTGACAATTATGTGGCGTAGGGATCCTCTTCTCCGATCCTGTCTAAAGGGAGTTCTATAAGTTTCCTGGACCTGTGTATCAACCTCTTGCTCTATGTCTGGAAAATTTTCTGCTATTACTTCCTTGAAGAGATTGTTGATCCCTTTGGTTTCACTTTCTTTTCCCTCCTCTATTCCAATTATTCTTAGGTTAGCTCTCTTAAAATGGGCCCATATTTCTTCAATATCAGATTCCTGCTGTCGGATATTTTGTTCTAGATTAGAAACTATGCGTTTATTTTTGGTTTGTTCATCTTCTAAGAGTGAGATTCTGTTCTCCATGTGTTCTAATCGGTTGTTTGTGCTTTGAATTGAGGCCTTTACTTCATTAATTGCATCCTTTATTTCTTTTTGGCTCTCTCTGAGTTCTTTTCGAAGCACCTCTATTATTTCTATAGTTATTTTCCTGATTTGATCTTCTAGAAATCTCTGATTTTCAGTTTTATCGGGTTCTGATGTTGTGGGGTTGTGGGCGGTATTCATTGCTCCAGTATTATTCCTCTTTCCCATGATTTTGGATGTTTGTGCCTTCTCTGGGTTCTTCCCTTGGGTCACTATGACTTCGCTTAAGGTGCTCTGGATCTCGAGTCTGTGGTATCTCAGACCCCACTACTCCTTTACTGGGTTTTATCATAGAGTCTTCGACCCAGAGAGTCAATAGAGGCTGCTTTAGACTGTGGGGGGTGCCAGGTTGCATGTTCTCCTATGGTGTGATATCTCTGCCACCGCCCCTCCCCCACTGGGTCAAGTCCCAGGGAGTACAGTACTGGGATTTCTCCTCTGTGGCCCGCAGTTTGACTCACTGTTCTTGAGTACGCAGATGTAGCTGTACTGGCCTCGCTGAATTCGGTGCTGCTGCCGCCGGTGGCAATATGGCGCCGCTGCTACGCCCTCGGCTGTGGGGCTGGTGTTTTTCTTCTTGGTTTTGATTTCCACTCTGAATCCCTGCAGCGTGTGCTGAGCTCGGCCACTGGGAGGTTTAGATGCTCTCTGCACGGAGAAATCCTGCCTGGCTGTTCCACAGTGGCTCACCTCGGCTTGCTGTAGCCGTCCCGTGAATTCGCCGGTGCCACCGGCAGTATGGCGCTGCTGCCACGTCTGCCGCGTCCTCGGGCGTGAGGCCGGTTATCTCCTCTGTGGCTCTGTTCTCAGTCCGCTTTCTCTCTGGAGCCTGGTGATTTTTTGTTTCACTGGTGATGGTGTTTTCTGGCTATGAAAGGCGCTTATTTTGTGGTAATCTCATGATGTAGTTTTGAATGTGAATTGCTAGAATTTTATTAAGAATATTTACATTTATAGCTGGGCGTGGTGGAACATGCTTGTAATCCCCGTGCTTGGGAGGCAGAAACAGGAGGATCACGCAGGAAGCCAGCCACGCTGGTTTAGGAGACCCTGTTTCCAAATAAAAAAGTATAAAATAGGTCTGGGAGTGTACCCCAGAGGTAGAAGGGCTTCCAGGAACCCCAGTAAAACAAAGAAAAAAATTTACATTTATGCTCACCAGAGATATTGATCCATAATTTTATTTCCTTGAGGTTTCTTTATTCAGTTTTGGTATTGAGGTTATATTGGATTTATAGAATGAGTTTGGGACTATTCCATCTCTTTCTATTTCCTAAAATAATTTGAGGAACATTGGGCTTAGTTCTTTAAAAGTCTTGAATAATTCAGCTGGGAATCCATCTGGTCCTAGGCTTTTTTTTTGTTGGAGGGATTTTTATTATCCCATTCAATCTCTTTGCTTATTAGTTTAGATTTTCTATATCCCCTTGGCTCAAATTAGGCAAGTTGTATGTGTCTAGAAATTTGTCAGTTTCTTCTAGGGTTTCTGATTAATTGGATGTAAGTTTCAAAATAGTTCCTAATAATACTCTGGATTCTGTGATATCTTCTTTCTTACCTCTTATTTTATTAATTTGTATACTTATTTTATTTTATTTTTGTGGTAGGCTTGGGAGTGGAACTCCTGAGTTATGCCCCCAGCCCTATTTTATTCTTTATTTTGAAACAGGGTCTCACTAAGTTGTGGAGGGCCTCATGAGGTAGCTGAGGCTGGCTGCAAACCTGCAGTCCTCCTGTCTCAGCCTCACAAATATTGGGATTATAAGCATGAGACACAATGCCTTGCCAGTTGTTGTGTTTTTTAAAATGTGGGAACTCAGTGCAAAATTACCTTCATACTTTCCCATAGGTCTTGGTAAATTGTTTTTCCATTTTTATTTGACTAAGAGTTTTTAAATTTCTCCTCATATTTCTATCATACAGTCCTAATTCAAAAGCATATTGTTTAATCTCTATGTATTTATATTAATTCCTCTATACATTCTTCCTGTTGATTTCTATTTCATCCGTTATAATATAAGAAGATACAAGGTATTAAATCATTTTTTTGAATTTGCTAATACTTGCTTTGTGGCCTAGAATATGGCTTATCTTGGCAGCTGAGAAGAACGTGTTTCACTCAGCTGTTGCTGGGTGAAATATTCTGTAAATATTTATTGGGTCCATTTGATTTATAGTAGGTCTGAAGAATCTTTCCTCATCTTTTTTTAAATAAACTATATAATGTTGAGAGAGGTATGTTGAAGTCTCCCAGTATTGATTATAGGGGTCTGGATATATTTTTTAACTTTTAGAAATACTTTTATTGGTGTATTTTAAGTATACATCAGAGTAAGATTCAAAGTGAAACATATACAGGCATACATCACTTGGTGTATTTTCCTCCATATCCCATTCTGCCCACCCTCTCTTCCTCCCCATACATGTTAGTGAGATAGGTAATGATAACTTCATGTATGAGCATAACATTATTTGATTGTTTCCTTCCTCAAGATTCATTTCCATCTCACCACTGCTGTACTCTAAACCCTTCCACTACTCTACTGATCTCTCATTTGTTTGAAGTCCCTTTGTTTCCTATTATAATTCCAGCTTCCACATAGGAGAGAAAACATACAACTTGACCTTCTAAGAATGGCTTATTTCACTTAACAGAATATTCTATGGTTCCATACATCTTTCTGTAAATGGCATTATTTTGTTCTTTATGGCTGAGTAAAATTCCACTGTAAAATAGCAAATTTTCTTTCTCCCCCACCCCTCCTCTTTCTCTTCCTTTTCCTTCTCCTTCTTCTTCTTGTACTGAGGTTGAACCCAGAAGCATTCTACACCCCAGCCTTTTTTTTTTTTAAACAGGGTCTCACTAAGTTGCAGAGACTGTCCTCAGATCTGTGATCCTCCTTCTTAGTCTCTCAAGAACTGTGATTACAGGCATGTACCACTGTGCCAGGCTTATACCACATTTTCTTTATCCATCTTTTGATGGATATCTAGGTTGGTTCCATAATTTGGCTATCATAAATTGTGCTGACATAAACATGGGTATGCATGTATCACTATAGTATTCCATCTTTAATTCTTTTGGAAAGATATTGAGAAGTGGCATAGCTGAATCATATGATAGTTCAATACTTAGTTTTCTGAGGAGCCACCACTCTGATCTCCATAGTGATTATACTAATTTGCAATCCCATCAACAGTGTGCAGGAGTTCCTGTTTCCTTACACCCTCACCAGCACTTATTATTATTTGTGTTTTTGATGTTTGCCATTCCAATTGGAGTTAAATGGAATCTCAGGGTAGATTTAATTTGTATTACCCTGATCACTGATGATATTGAATTTTTTTTGTGTGTGTGTGGGTCTGGGGATGGAATCCAGGGGCATTCGACCTCCTAGCTACACCCCCTGCCCTATTTTTTATTCTTTATTTTGGAACAGGGTCTCACTAAGTTGCGGAGGGCCTCACTAAGTAGCTGAGGCTGTCCCCAAACCACGACCCTCTGGTGTCAGCCTCCCGAATGCTGTGATTACAAGCATGTGGACCACACTCAGCTGAAAAATTTTAATATATTTGTTGATCATTCGCTTTTCCTTTGATAAGTGTCAATTTAGTAAATAACCCATTTTTAATTGGGTCATTTGTTTTTTGGTATTAAGTTTACTGATTTCCTTATGTATTCTAGAAAATCTTGTGAAGATTTTCTCCCATTCTGAAGGCTCTTCTCAGACTCTTGCTTGTTTCCTTTGCTGCACAGAGCTTTTTAATTTAACAGCATCTCATTTATTGATTCTAAGTTTTATTTCTTGAGTGTTAGGGATCTTACTGATGAAGTCTCTACCACTGTCTATATGCTAAAGAGTTCTATATTTTCTTCTAGTAATTACAAAATTTTTGGTTTCATATCTAGGTCTTTGATCAATGTTGAGTTGACTTTTGTATGGGATAAAAGATAAGGATCTAAATTTGCTCTTTTAAATATGTATATCCAGTTTTCTCACCATCATTTATTGAAAATGCTATCTTTTCTCCAGTATGCTTTTGGCACCTTTGTAAAAAAAAAATCATCTGGTTATAAGTGCGAGGATTTGCCTGTGTATCTTCTATTTCTTTTATCTATATACCTGTTTTGTGCCAATATTATGCTGTTTTTATTACTATAGCTTTGAAGTATAATTTGGAATTGAGTACTATGATGCTTCCAGCATGGTTTTTTGTTGACCAGTATTGCTTTGTTTATTCTGGGACTTTTGTTTTTCCATTTAAATTTTAGAACTTTTTCAAGCTCTATGATATTCCTATTGATATTTTAACAGGAATTTCATCAAATCTGTACATTTTTTGATAGTCTGTTCATTTGACAATATTAATTCTACCTATCTAAGAACATGGGATATATTTTCACCTTCTAAGGTCTTCTTTGGTTTCTTTCTTCAGCATTCTATAATTTTCATTGTAGAGGTCTTTTACCTCTTTGATCAAATTTATTTCTAAGACTTTATTTTCTTTCAAGGCTATTGTGAATGGAATTGTTTTTCAGGTTTTATTTTTGAGTGGATTCATGGCTGGTATTTTAAAAAGCTATTGATTTTTGTGAGTTGATTTTGTATTTTACTATTTTGCTGAACTTATGTATGAGATCCATGAGTCTTCTGGTTGTTATTTTTGGGGTCTTCTAAGTATAGGACCGTGTCATCTCTAAAGCGATATAATTTTACCTCTTTTCCTATTTTTATCCCTTTAATTTCCTTCTTTTCCTAATTGCTGTGGCTAAGATTTCAAGAACTATATTGAACAGGAGTGGTGAAAGTTAGTATCCTGATCTTGTTCTTGGTTAAAGGAAAGACTTTGTTTTTTCCTGTTTCCTGACCCCCCCACCACATTCATTATTGGTGTATAGGAAAGTTACTGATTTTCATATGTTGATTTTGTAACTTGCTATGTTGTTGAATTTGTTTATTAGCTCTAGAAGTCTTCTGGTCAAACATTTTGGATATTTTAAATGAATAGAATTATTATCATCTGAAAACAGTGATAATTTGAACTATTCCTCTATTTGTATCTATTTTATGTTTTCTCTTGCCTACATTGGCTAAAATTTTAAGTATTATATTGAAGAGTAGTGTTGAACATGAGAATCCTTATCTTATTCCTGATTTTAGAGAAAATTATTTCCGTTTCTTCCCCATTTATTATGATGTTGGCCTCGGGTTTTTCATACCTGCAGTCTTTATAATGTTGAGGTAAGTTCCTCCTATCCCTAGTTTTATTGGTGCTTTTATCCTGAATAGATGTTGAGTTTGATCAAAGACTTTTCTGTATCTATTGAGATAATTTCATGATTTTTTGCCTTCAACTCTAGTCATGTGATGATATCCATTTATTGTTTGTATATGTTGAACTACTCTTGCATCTTTGAATGAAACCAACTTGATCCTGATGTACTCACAGCTATAAATTTTTTTCTTAGAACCATCTTCATAGTGTCCCAGAGATTCTGATATGTTTATACATCTATACTCATTTGATTCTAAGAAATTTTAAATTTTTCCTTTGATTTTTTTTCTATGACCCATTCATCATTCAAAAGTGTATCATTCAGTCTCCATGTGTTTATGTAGTTTCTGTAGTTTTTCTTTTTATTTTTTTGGAACCCAGGGATGTTCTACCTCTGAGTGACACCCCAGACATATTTTTTTATTCTCTGTTTTGAAACAGTATCTCACTGAGTTGCAAAGGGCCTCTAAGTAGGTGAGGCTGTCCGAAAACCGTGATCCTCCTGTCTCAGCCTCCCAATTGCTGGGATTACAAGTATGAGCCACCATGCCCAGCTTCTGTAGTTTTTCTTGCTGTTGATTTCTAATTTTATCCCATTATGATGTAATAATATGCAATAAATTATACTGATTTTTTATTTGCCAAGACTTCTTATGTGTCTTAAAATATGATCTGTTTTGGAGAAGATTCCATGAGCATCACTAAACTCATTTCTAAATAAACAGTGCTTAAAGGTTCTTGTTATCTGAGCTCTTGATATTTTTTTCTGTCTCTTATTACCCTGTCCTATAGTTGACCTCTATGGTCCATGGATGCTAATTTTGTTACTTCAGTAGGGCTCCACCAACCAAGATAGATATTGCTGCTTCACACAGAGTCTCTTGCCTTCTTAGCCACTAAGTTTCTTTCTAAGCAAAATCTATTCATTTATAAGCTTCTTGGGGGAAGTGGCCTTTGTATCTTATTGGCTGTGTTTGTCATTTACTCTGTACTCAGTGAATAAACAGGTAAATGAATAGGTGAGTTAATCATAGGATTGTCCACAGCACCTCATATTTTATAGTATTTTATCACTCCACTTGGAGCACCGAGGTAAGTGGGTTTTTTTTGTGTGTGTGGTGGTGGTACTGGTGTTCCTGGAAACCCTTCTACCTCTGGGCTACACTCCCAGACCTATTTTTATACCTTTTTAAATTTGGAAACAGGTTTGAAATTGCGTGATCATCCTGTCACCACCTCCCAAGTGCAGGGATTACAAGCGTGCACCACCACGCCCGGCACTAAGTGGGTTTTTTATGTCTCCTTGCCTATGAAAGGGAAAGACTTGAAATAGAATATGGGACTTTGGATGGCTTAGACTAAGGCTCTCTAACTTCTGCATTTGGCTTCAATTATCTATAATTTCTGGGACAGACTGGAGGATTTTGCCTTTAGTATCTTGGCCAGTATCATGTGAAGATTTTCAGCATTGTACATGAGTAGCCTTTTATATATAAACCACAAGAAAAATTGATCTAGGAACAGGGAAGAACAAGTTCTAGAAATCCTATGGGCAGAGAGCATGTTTTTAGAAATGCTTTTTATGTATTCTAGGTATTAGTGCATTATCAGGAGTAGCTGGTGAATATTTTCTCCCATTCCGTAGGCTTTGTGTCCTTTGCTGTACAGAATCTTTTAAATTAGATGCCATCCATTTATTGATTCTTCATTTCATTTCCTGAGCTTTAGAGGTCTTCTTCAGAAAGTCTCTACCAGTGCCCATATGTTGAGAGGTGGATCTATGTTTTATTCTAGTCATTGCAGTTTCCGGTTTAATTTCTAAGTCTATGAACCATCTTCTGTTGATTTTTGCACGCAATGAGAGATTAGTATATTTTATTTCATATATAGAAACTAAAGAGAAAGCAGAAAATGTAAGGAAATTTGGATAAACATGGAGAGAGACCAATAAAGTAGTGGAAGCGGATTGAGAGAGAGAGATGTGGAGAGGGGAAAAAGGAGGCTTGAGGGAGAAAACAGTTCAAATAATGTTTTGGCAATATATTCAGGTATACTACCAGTTTTGCTAGCATGTACGTGGAGGTGGAGGAAGTGGGGGGTAATAGGCTTGGCTGCAGAGGGAGGTACCAAAGCCATGTGCAGAAGAGCTGTGCACATGTATAACTGTATAATACTGAACCTTACTAAGTATAATGGCAATGCACTTATAAAAGTACATACACAAAAAGAGATAGCTTTCCATACTGAGACTGAACAAAAACCCATCTGGAAAGAAAGAAAATATGGAAGAATGTAGGAGGGAAAAGAGTAACAGGAATAAGAGAAAAAACAAATTCTTTTTCTTCTAGGACTCTTCTGCGCCAATCTCTGAAGGCCTTTCTGGCCCTTTTCCAAGGCCTCTAAATTTCATTCCTTTGGTTTAATACATCCATTGAATCTGTATCTCTTATTAGCCTTTGTAATTGTTTTCTAAAGATAGAATATTTAAACCATAAGCACAAATGGATACTTCTGTTGTGGTGCCTTTGCAATGTGGGAGCTGCTGAACATTCAAGGCTTCTCTTTGGTGAGTCTGGTAGGATGTGGAATTCCACCTTCCACTGTGGAAGTTGAACAGGCCAGATGCTCTTGCCCCCCTGGCCTCAGGTACACAACTGCCCCAAGTAGTGGCAGCAAGTGTCCTTGGTAGCTGCAGGGTGGCCCCGGCCAGGCTTCTGGCTGCACGACCCAGCCTCCCGCTCTCCTGACCCATGCGGGTCTTCCTAAGCTCCAGCCTTCCCCAAACTTTGCAAGCTGCTGGACGTTGTTGCTACAAATTCCCTTCCTGCTCATGTTAGCCGGGTGGGTTTCTTTTGATTTCAACCAAGAGGCCTGAGTGAGAACCCTTTTTTAGGCATTCACAAAGTACAGAGAAAAAAAATAGGCAGTCTTATCTTCTGGCACTTTATATCCAAGTCCGTCTCCCTCTGATATTATTCTTATCTTTTTTCTTCTGTCATTCTGTAGCGATCAGTACCTCCTTTCAGCTGCATTTCAGGTTCAGCTAGTAGGTTCATTATGCTAGATGTTTGTATTATATCTAAATCCTGAATAATGAGCTTCCTTCTACATGGGATTGGCAAGTGCGACCTACTGGCAATGTCTGCACAGAATGCAAACACACCTAATATGGGATGCCTAGAGAGACTATTTCCATGACAACAGGGCATTGGGGATTTTAAACATACAAACAGACTTACAATCATTCTCTCTCTACAATACAGGCAGTGAGCATACTTCTGAACTAATACCAACCCACACAGCTCATTTCTATAAGTCAATAAAATGTACTTAATCAGGAACTATTTTAAGCGTTATGTATTTTTTCTCCCATTGGGGGGAAGAGGTGTCAAGGTAGATAATTTTCAATTCCATCTGTCTAGCATTTATGTTCTGGGCCTCTGATTTTTTAACCACTTTGTTTCTCCACAAACAATGTGAAAGGTGTTTTTAGTACAAGTAGTTTTCAGAGCAATTATGGTGAGGCATGTTTAAAGATAAAAGATGTTTTTGCCTGGAAATCCATTTGCTCTCTGCTCCTCGTTCCCTTTGTTCCTGCCTCCCGTGCTGTGCTTCAGCACTAGCACAGGAAACTTTACGATGACTCATTTGCTATGTCTACACAATGTTCAACCTGCCAGGGCTGTGATCATTTAATTCCTGGTCAAAATTGTTTTTGCATTTAAAGTAGGAACACCTAGCACCTTGAGCACCATTTATGTGCTAGTTTCTGGACCAGGACTTTTTGTACATTATCTTGAATCCTCAAATAGCCATGCAAGGTGGGGTTAGTGTTCCATTTATATATGGAGAAATAATTTTGGTAAGATCAAGGAGTCAGGACTCCCCCCACCCCAGATCTGCCCCACTTAGAAGCCTGTGGCTGTTCAACTTGTCCATACGGCTGCTACTTGCTTAATGTAGAATTAAGGAGAATTTGAAGACAGCAAAACAAGTTCCCTTAACCGGTTCTTTTATTCTATCACACTGTTGTTTTTAAGCAGACTTAAAAACAAAGAAAATGTATTGCCACTGAAAAGCCAGAGACACCAGCAAAAATTAAGTCTTTAGAGCCTAATGTCTCTGCTTTTTTCTATTGGTTACAAAGTAACAAAGCAATAAGTGGCAAACTTGAGAATGACTACTTCCTGGGCCACCATAATAAAATAAAATTTCTGATGAATCATAGCCAACTACACTGTGGCTAGCAACACCATTAAAAGCAGCCTGTGTCGTGGAGGCCCTTGCCACTTTGCAGAGGGCTGGTGCTCAGGAAAGAGGTGCTTTTCAGCTCCCAGAGTGATGGTGCCACCTTTGGAGGTGGTGTAATGGAAACGGGCCCAAGCAACAGGGAAGGCTTTTGACAGTGATCTTGAATTTCATTTCCTTAATTTGCCTTTTATCCCCAAAGCCTGGCTGCCAGACTCAGCTTTGCCTCTAGGTTATTGCTTTGGAAAGCCTTTGAGCCTCCTCACAAGAACACCCACCATCTGCCTTTGCTGCCTGCAATCTCAGGTACTGACCGTGGCACCATCTCTTACCCATACCTCTAACCTGGCACGTTCCTGATTTGGGCTCCTGCCCAGCCTGTATCCAGAAGAGGTAGCTCTCCGCTCTAAAATCCAACTTGATATTCACAGATATTTCACTCTCATTTATGACTTGGTAAACTTCAATTTTTGGAGGATGAAGAGGTGTTTAAATCATCTAAGAATCAAAAGCATTTTATTTTAATCTCCTAGTGGGACTATGGGCTTAACCCATGGATAGAGGTTTCCCATGGCTCAATCCCCACCCCACCCCCCCCACACACGATGCTTCTGAACAACAAACACTTCTGCTTCTGAACAGCAAACATTTCTCGTTTTTCTTGGAGAAGTGGGTTTGGAGAAGCAAAAATGAGATTGGAAACTCTTTTGTTCCGAGAGACGAGAGACCGTCCTGCTCTGGAGAAGTCTGTCACTGGCTGGGGGTGGGGGTTCCCGGCTGCACGGTGGGGATGGGCAGGGTAAGTTCTTAGGCAGGATGCTCACTTCTTGCTTCTGGGCTGGGAATGGAGGCTCATCTGCCCAGTAGGGGAGGGGAGGAGAGGGGGCTGCTGAAGGCTGAGATGCCCTTGGGTGGAGCTGAAGTGCAGAAGCTCTGAGAGGCATCCCCTGGCCTCTACTCCTGTGAGTGACACCCTAGAGCATGAATGTGTGTGTCACAAGCTCACCCCCTCCCCTCGGCACCACTACTCACAAGCCACTGAGACCCCAACCAGGCATTTCCCTCTGCTTTACCTCTAAGCATAATTCACCATCACCAAAATAATAAAAAACAGGCAATGTTTATAAAGTGCTTATTCTTTGCCAGAGACCTTTTGAAGTGCTTTATATGGATGATCTCATTTCTGCCATCTGTGGTTGGTAAAACTCTCACCTCTATTTGCCAGATGAAGAAACATGAAGTTGAAGTAATTTGCCCCAGGTCATATAACTGGTCCAACATGAATAAACTACAGAAAAGCATGTCTACGCATGCAACTCGGTCCTCTGCATACCGAGTACCTAAAATCGGGGTTTGTTTGAACCCTAGTTTCATTTTTGGCTGGGTAGTCACATGTGTAATCTAGAAGGCTGTATGTAGCACGAGTACTTTGGGTTCCAGAGCGTACCTGTGGCGGTCTGTGTGAAGTCCTTCCTTCCTCCCACCCAGAGGACCAGGGGTGGTGGTTCCTTCTCTGCTCTGTTCGGCTCCCTGTGGTTGCTCCCTCTCAGATGGTAGGTTTTTCTTCCCAACTCTGGGCTGCCTGTGCCATTGCCTTCCTGTTGTAAAGGTGCCTCTTCCCTCTAGGGACTCCCCATTCATCTCTTTCCTTTAAGACTTTTCCATCACTGCTATATGCCCCATTCCTTTCTCTTTGGGGCCAGCATATATTTAAAACATTTAAATATATTTAACATTTTTATATATTTTTCACACTGTTAAAAGTGATCAGCTTTGTGATAAAAGGGTTTCTGTTCCTATCTCTGTTTGGAGTCACATTACAAAAATTATCCTTAACATCCTTAACATCACTATTTGGAAGGACACAGGACAAGACAACCACGGAACGGTCCCAGAACACATGTACACACATACTCTATCACACAGATGGCTGAGGGGAATTAGGGACATGAAATAGTCATTACTGGAATAGGATTACATGTGGCTTTTCCCCCCAAACCGTCCTTGATATTGTTATTAGCTCATTAAAATACTAAGTAATATTCCATCTATAAATGTTTATTTGATTCAAATGTTTATTTGATTCAGCTTTAATATATTCTATTATGCCAATTTCCTAAAGTCTCTTTTGCCCCAGGATTTTTCCAAATGTCTAAGCAAATGGAAAGCTAGACTGATTGTATTAAATATCAAAGGCTTACAAATGCAGTAGTGAAGAATTGTGGATTAAAAAAAAAATCCCATTTAAAGCCCTTCTAGTCAGTATGAAGACAGTAGCCAAGACGGCTTAATTCTCTCTGCTTTTATTGAAACAATATTTAAATGCTTTTTACATTCATAGACTAAAGCTTAAACATGAAGGAACAGGAGAGAGGACAGGATGAATAGGGTTCCACCTCTTCTTGTGCTTTAAAACACAGCTGGGTTTTTAAAGCACAGATGTCATGGCACACACCTGTCATCATAGTGCTCAGGAGGCTGAGACAGGAGGATCACAGGTTTGTGGCCAGCCTCAGCTACTTAGTGAGGTCCTCTGCAACTTAGCGAGACTCTTTCAAATGAAGAATAAAAAATAAGGCTGGGGGTGTAGCTTGGAGTAGAATGCCCCTGGGTTCAATTCCCAGCACAGAAAACAAATTAACAACAAAAAAACCTAACTGTAAACATAGGCTTGTCAGACTTCTTACCTGGAGATTATGTCTTGGGTTTAATGTAGGTCTTTGAAGTTTGATTTGTATTAAGTATTATCAGGTGATTCTTGTTGTCAGGAAACATTGGGAAATATGTGATAATAGCTGTTATTTATTTGGTATAATTTTATTCTATGCATGCTGGATTTTGGACAAGAATTTTTCCATTTAAGCCTTAAAATAATCCTGTTGTTTTGAGACTATAAGTTATTTTTGCATTTAAACTTGATACGATAGCTTCAAATTTTTTCCTCTTGCACAAAAACATTTATTTTGTTATGCTAAAAGAACCATTGTTTATAAAGTAGAGAAAGACTTAAAATGCTGGTATTTTGTCAGGCATATGGTGGACTCATAACCTCAGCACTAAGGAGGCTGAGACAGGAAGAATAGCAGGTTCTAGGGCAGCCTCAGCAACATAGTGAGATCCCATTTCAAAATAAAATAAAGAGATGGGGGTATAGCTTAGAGGTAGAATTCCTTTGAGATCAATCACAAGGACCAAAATAATAATAATAATAATGGTACTTTAGCTCAGGTTACGTGTGTGTGTGTGTGTGTGTGTGTGTGTGTGTTATTTGGAATTAAACTCAGGGGCATTTTCGTCTGAGCCACACCACTAGTGTCTTTTTAAAAATTTTTTTTTGTTTTGAAACAAGATCTCCCTAGGTTGCTGAAAGTCTTGCTACATTGCTGAGGCTGTCCTCAAATCTGCAATCCTCCTGTCTCAGCCTCTTAAATACTGTGATTACAGGCATGTACCACCATCCCTGGCCAGATTACTCTTTTTATACCCTTCACTAACCTTTCTCAGAATGATCTTCAGATTGGTAGTTTCTAAATAATTTCTGATCCCTAGAAACTTTAATGGTTTCATCCTAGTAAATCTATTCCATAGTGTAAACCATGTACAAAGTGGTTGAAAGAAAATTCTCACTTAAGCTTGTAGAATGATCTGTAGCGTTAGCAGGAGACATTTTGTTTAATTTACACTTTTATCAGTGTGTGGTTTATATATCATAATGAGATTCGAAGTGATGCATTCATACATGGACACGTCACTTGGTGTATTTCCCTCCATGTTACCTTCCTTCCCTTCCTCCCCATACATGTTAGTTATGTTGTAGTGATACCTTCATAGGTGAACATAACATGGAACTGTTCTGCCTTTTTCACGTTGCTCCCCAATCCTCTTCCACTATCCTACTGTACTCCCTCTCTTTCTCTTTCTCCCTCTCTTTCTCCCTCTCTTTCTCTCTCTCTCTCTCCACTTACCCAAAGTCCCTTTTTTTTCCTATTTTCTAACTTTCATATATGAGAGAAAACATACAATCCTCGACTTTCTAAGACTGGCTGATCTCGTTTATCATATATCTTTTAGTTCCAGCAAAGGATATTACTTTGTTCTTCTTTATGGCTGAGTAAAATTCCACTTTGTGTCTATACCACATTTCTCATCTACATTCATCTATCGATGGACTCCTAGGTTTGTTCCATAATTTGGCTATTGTGAATTGTGCCGCTACAAACATATATGTGTATTAGTATTCTCATTTTAATTCCTTTGAAAAATACCAAGAAATGAAATATCTGAGTCATAGTTGTTCTATTACTAGTCTTTTGAGGAACCTCCCTGCTGTCTTCATCGTGATTATACTAACTTACCACCCCACAGGCAGTGTCTCAGTCCTTATCTTCCCACATTCTTTACAATCATTAATTTTGCTTTTTGATGATTGCTCTTCTTACTGGAGCTAGATGGAATCTCCAGGTAGTTTTGATTTACATCTCTCTGCTAATAATACTGAACATTTTTAACATGTTTGTTTGCCATTTGTATTTATATTTTATATTTTTATTGGTGCATTTTAGTTATACCTACTAATGAGGTACAGGATGGTAGAGACATACATGCACACATCATTCATTTAGCCCTTACCCAATTTTCACCCCGTTCCCTCCCCCCTCCCTCCTTATAATGGTTGGTTACATGATTGACTTTGGCATGTTTATAAATGTATGTCAGGTACATTAAGGAATTTCCTGCTTCCTCTGTTCCAATCCCCCTCAGTTAGGTCACCTTATTTGTTCATCTGTGGTTCTTTGTCTAGAGTTCCATTTATGACCCTTTTTCTTCCTAACATCCACATATTAGGGAGAGCATCCGATTTTTACTTGTTGTGATGACTAATCTCACTTAGCATAATGTTCTCCAGTTATATTCATTTCCATGCAAATGACACAATTTTGTTCTTTATAGCTGAGTAAAATTCCACTGTGTACATATCCCATAGTTTTGTAATCCATTCATCTGTTGATGGACATCTTGGCTGGTTCCATAGTTTGGCAATTGTAAATTGTGTAGTTTTGAACATAAATACATATGCATTAGTTTGGTAGTTTGGTTTCCATTTTTGGGGGGTAGATACCCAAAAGTGGTATTGCTGGATCATATAGTAGGTTCATTCCCCTTCTTCTGAGGATTCTCTATACTGTTTTCCAAAGTGGTTGCACTAATTTACAATCCCACCAACAATGTACTAGAGTTCCTACTTCTTCACACCCTCACCAGCATTTGTTGTTTGTATTTTTAATAATTGCCATTTTAGTTGGAGTTAGGTAAAATCTCGGGGTAGTTTTGATTTGTATCTGATTGCTAATGATGTTGAATATTTTTTCATATATTTATTGGCCATTTAAATTTCTTCTTTTGTGAAGTGTCTATTTAGTTCACTTGCACATTTTTTAAATTGGGCTATTTGTTTTCTTAGCAATGAGTTTCTTGAGTTCTCTATATATTCTAGATATTAGTCCTCTTTCAGAGGAGTAGTTGGCAAAAATTTTCTCCCATTCTGTCAGCTCTCTGTTGAGGTTCTTGATAGTTTCCTTTGCTGTACAGAAGCTTTTCGGTTTAATGCAATCTCATGTATTGATTCTCCTTTTAATTTCTTGTGCCACTGGAGTTTTGCTGAGAATTTTTTTTTAACCTGTGCCCATGTATTGAAGTGTTGGACCTATGCCCTCTTCAAGGAGCTGCAAGGTCTCTGGTATGATTCCCAAATCTTTGATCTATTTTGAGTTGACTCTTGTACAGGGTGTGAAAGTGGGATTTATTTCCATTTTTCAGCATATGGTTAGCCAGTTTTGCTACACTTTTTGAAGAGGCTATCTTTTTTCCAGTGTATGTTTTGGTGCCTGTGTCAAAAATCAATTCACTCTAAGTGTATGGATTTGCTTCTGAATCTTCTATTCTGCTCCATTGGTCTATGTGTTTGTTTTTGTGCCAATGCCATGCTGTTTTTTTTTTTTTTATAACTATAGCTTTGTAGCATAGTTTGAAGTCAGGTATTGTGATGCCTCCTGCATGGTTCTTATTGGTGAGAGCTACTTTGGCTCTTCTGGGTTGTTGTTCAAAATGAAATTTAAGGACTGATTTTTTTCTATAGACAGATGTGAAGAATGATCTTGTTAATTTAATGGGCATTTCATTGAATCTATAGATCACTCTTGGAAGAATGGCCTTTTTTGATGATATTTATTCTGCCTATCTAAGAACATGGAAGATCCTTCCATTTCCTAAGGTCTTCTTTGATTTCTTTTTTCAATGTTTGTAATTTTCCTTGTAGAGGTCTTTTACCTTCTTGGTTAGATTTATTTCTAAATGTTTTATATTTTGTGGGAAATCACAAGTGGACGTATTTTCTGGATTTCTTTTTCAGTGGATTTATGGTGTATTTCTTTTTCCAGAAGTGTCTTCATTTGGCTCATAAAATGTCCTCTAACAGAGGAGTAGCTGGTAAAGGTTTTCTCCCATCTCAGAGGCTCTCTCTTCAAACTCTTTACTGTTTCCTTTGCTATGCAGAAGATTTTTTTAAACGTTTTTTTTTTTTTGCCATCTACTTATTGATTCTTGACTTTCTGAGCTTTAGGGATCTTGTTGAGGAAGTCTCTATTAGTGTCTATATGCTGAAGAGTTGGTTCTGTGTTTTCTTTTAGTAATTGCAAAATTCCTGGTCTAATTTCCAGGTCTTTGATCCATGTTGAGTTGACTCTTCTGCAGAGTAAAAGATGGTGGTCTGATTTCATTCTTCTAAATAAGAATAACTGTTTTTTTTTATTGGTGCACTGTATTCATACATCATAATGGGGAAAAAACTTGTGTAGACACATCGCCCAGTTAGCCCCTACCCAATTCCCACTCCATTCCCTCCCCATCCCTCCTTCCCATGCTTGGCTTAGTGGTTGACATCTAATATTATAGCAATTTATCCAAAATTAACAATGATAATCTCACATAACAGATTCATTTGTCTGATATCAAGCTTTTGATGACTTACAGATAACATTTCAATATATCTTTTTGCTTTCTTTCTTACCAGAGGATATTATTTTTCATTAAAAAAAATTTTTAAGGTGAAACTATCATACATTTATTATATTTCAGAAAAAAATCTATCCTAACATGAAATATGAACTCTAAATACCTAAAACAATCTTGAAAAAGAACAAAGCTAGAAGATGTACATTTTCTGATTTCAAACCTTATAAAACTACAATAATTGAAACAGTATAATACTGCTATAAAGGCAGATATATAAACCAGTGGAGTAAAATAAGAAGCCTACAAATAAATTCTTCCATATATGGTCAAGTTATTATTATTATTATTTTTATTTATTTATTTATTTATTTTGGTGGTACTGGGGTTCCTGGAAGCCCTTCTACCTCCGGGCTACACTCCCAGACCTATTTTTTACATTTTCATTTTGGAAACAGGGTCTCCTAAACCAGCGCGCGTGGCTGGCTTCGAACCTGCGCAATCCTCCTGTCTCTGCCTCCCAAGCGCGGGGATTACAAGCGTGCGCCACCACGCCCGGCAGGTCAAGTTATTTTTGACAAGGTTTCCACGAACATTTGGTGAAGGAAATAATTATCTTTTCACTAAATATTGTTGAAAAATAATAATTACATGAAAAAGAATAAAATTGGACCCTTACCTAACACCATATACAAATATTAACTCAAAATAGATAAAAGACCTAAAAGTAAATCTTAAGACTATAAACTTTTAGAAGAAAACCTGGATCATAAAATTTCACAACATTAAAATTGGCAGTGATTTCTTAGATATGATTTCAAAGGCACAGGCAACAAAAGAATAAACAAACAAACTTCCTAAAAAATAAAAAATATTGTATATCCAAAGACAATGTAAACAGAGTTAAAAGTTACCGATAGAATGGGATAAAATATTTCCACATGCTATATCTGAAGGTATATTAATATCCCAAATAGAAATCATAAAAATTAGCAACAATAAAAGCAAACAATACAATTTAGAAATGGGTTAAAGACTAAAACAATGAATCTCCAAAGATAACCAGTTTTAGTTGTCTGCTGGATGGAAAATCTTGTTTCTCTGATTCTGGTGTGTATTACCTATTTCTTCTTTGTAGTTAATCTCTTTGAGTATTTTCTCTAGTGCTGGTTTTGAAGACATAAATTACTTCAGTTTCTGTTTGTCATGGAAGCTTCTTTTTTTTTAACGATATTGAAGCTTTTTATTTTTTTTAATTTTTTTTTATTGGTGCATTATATTCATACAACTTATTGGGGTAAAAAAACTTGTGTGTACAAACATGTACTCATCGCTGATTTAACCCCTACCCAAATCCCACCCCATTCCCTCCCCGTCCCTCCCTCCCTTGCTTGGCTTAGTGATTGACTTTGATATGTTTAAGTACATTGTGAGCTTTAGAGATTTTCCTCTTCCCCCCTCATTTATCCTCCTTTAGGTTGTCTTGTTTGCTCCTCTTTTCTCCCTAACTCTCACATATTAGGGAAAGCATCTGATTTCTTATTTTTTGTGCCTGACTAATCTCACTTAGCATAATGTCCTCCAGTTCCATCCATTTCCCTGAAAATGATGTAATTGAGTTTTTTTGATGGCTGAGTAAAATTCCATTGTGTACATATCCCACAGTTTTGTAATCCATTCATCTGTTGATGGACATCTTGGCTGGTTCCATAGTTTGGCTATGGTGAATTGTGCAGCTATGAACATAGATACACATGCATTAGTTTGGTAGTTTGGTTTCTTTTCTTTTGGGTAGATACCCAGAAGTGGTATTGCTGGATCAAATGGTAGATTTGTTCCCATTCTTCTGAGGATTCTCCATACTGTTTTCCAAAGTGGTTGCACTAATTTGCAATCCCACCAACAATGTCTTAGAGTTCCCACTTCTCCACATCTTCGCCAGCATCTGTTGTTGTTTGTGTTTTGAATGATGGCCATTCTAGTTGGAGTTAGGTGAAATCTCAGGGTAGTTTTGATTTGCATCTCTCTGATTGCCTGTGATGTTGAGCATTTTTTCATGCATTTATTGGCCATTTGAATTTCTTCTTTTGTGAAGTGTCTATTTAGTTCATTTGCCCATTTTGTTATTGGATGCTTTGTTTTCTTAGTGTTGAGTTTCTTGAGTTCTCTGTATATTCTAGATATTAGTCCTCTATCAGTGGTGTAGGTGGCAAAAATCTTCTCCCATTCTGTTGGCTCTCGATTGAGATTCTTGATAGTTTCCTTTGCTGAACAGAAGCTCTTCAGTTTCATGCAATCCCATGTATTGATTCTCCTTTTAATTTGTTGTGCCTTTGGGGTCTTGTTGAGGAAATGTTTGTCTGTGCCTATGTGTTGTAGTGTTGGACCTATGCCCTCTTCAAGGAACTTCAAAGTCTCTGGTTTAATTTCCAAGTCTTTGATCCATCGTGAGTTGACTTTTATACAGGGTGAAAAAGTGGGATTAACATCCAATTTTCTGCATATGGTTAACCAGTTTTGCCAACACCATTTGTTGAAGAGGCTATCTTTTTTCCAGTGTATGTTTTTGGCCTCTTTGTCAAAAATCAATTGGCTGAAAGTGTGTGGACTTGTTTCTGGGTCTTCTATTCTGCTCCATTGGTCTATATATCTGTTCTTTTGCCAGTACCATGCTGTTTTTATTACAATGGCTTTGTAGTATAGTTTAAAGTCGGGTATTGTGATTCCTCCTGCGTGGTTTTTGTTGCTGAGAACTACTTTAGCTATTCTGGGCTTTTTGTTATTCCAGATAAATTTAAGGACCGATTTTTCTATGTCTGTGAGGAATGATCTTGGTAGTTTAATGGGCATTGCATTAAATCTGTAGATCACTTTTGGGAGGATGGCCATTTTAATGATATTTATTCTGCCAATCCATGAACATGGAAGATCTTTCCATCTTCTAAGATCTTCTTCGATTTCTTTTTTCAGTGTTTTATAATTTTCTTTGTAGAGATCTTTTACCTCCTTGGTCAAGTTTATTCCTAGGTATTTTATTTTTTTGTGGGAGATCCTGAGTGGAAGTGTTTTCTGAATTTCTTTTTCAGTGGATTTATGGTTGGTGTACAGGAAAGCTTCTGATTTTTTAAGATTGATTTTGTATCCAGATACCTTGCTGAATTTGTTGATCAGTTCTATAAGCCTTTTGGTTGAGTTTATTGGGTTTTCTAAATATAGTATCATGTCATCTTCAAATAGTGAAAGCTTAAGTTCTTCTTTTCCTATTTGTACTCCTTTGATTTCCTTTTCTTGCCTTATTGCTCTGGCTAGAGTCTCTAGCACTATATTGAAGAGAAGTGGTGATAGTGGACATTCTTGTCTCGTTCCAGTTTTTAGGGGGAATTCTTGAAGTTTTTCCCCATTTAATATGATGTTGGCAGTGGGCTTATTGTACATTGCCTTAATAATGTTGAGATATGTTCCTTCTATTCCAATTCTCTGCAGTGTTTTTATCATAAATGGATGTTGAATTTTATCAAATGCTTTTTCAGCATCTATCGAGATGATCATGTGGTTTTTGTCTTTGATTCTGTTTATATGATGAATTACATGGATTGATTTTCATATATTGAACCAGCTTTGCATCCCTGGGATGAACCCTACCTGGTCATGGTGAATGATTTTCTTGATGTGGTTTTGAATGCGTGTTGCTAGTATTTTGTTTAATAGTTTTGCATCCAAGTTCATCAGAGATATAGGCCTGTAGTTTTCCTTCCTTGAGCTGTCTTTATTCGGTTTGGGTATTAGTGTGATGTTGGATTCATAGAATGTATTTGGGAGAGTCCCGGTTTTTTCTATTTCCCGAAATAGTTTGAGTAGTATTGGGATTAGTTCTCCTATAAAGGTTTTATAGAATTCACTTGGGAAACCATCTGGTCCTGGGCTTTTCTTTGATGGTAAGCTCTTTATTGCTATTTCAATCTCTTTGGTTGTTATTGGTTGGTTTAAGTGTTCTATATCTTCTTGACTCAGTTTAGGAAGGTTGTATTTATCTAGGAAGTTGTCGATTTCCTCCAGATTTTCCATTTTGTTGGAGTATAGTTTTTCAAAGTAGTTTCTGATAATCCTCTGAATTTCTACGCTGTCAGTCGTAATGTCTCCTTTTTCATCCCTTATCTTCATAATTTGGGTTGATTCTCTCTTTTTTTTAGTTAGGTTGGCTAATGGTTTATCAATCTTGTTAATTTTTTCAAGAAACCAGCGTTTGGTTCTGTTGATTTTCTGTATTTTTATTTATTTTCTATTTTGTTAATTTCTGCTCTAATTTTAATAATTTCCCGTCTTCTGCTGGCTTTGGGGTTCAATTGTTCCTGCTTTTCAAGGACTTTGAGGTGTGTCATAAGGCTATTTATTTGACGATTTTCTGTTTTTCTTATGTGAGCACTCAGTGCTATAAATTTTCCTCTTAATACTGCCTTCAAAGTGTCCAAAGGTTTTGATATGTTATATCTTTATTTTCATTTGTTTCTAGAAATTTCTTGATTTCACCTCTTACATCTTCTATGACCCATTCTTCATTCAGAAGTGTGGTGTTCAATCTCTACATGTTTACGTTGTTTCTCTGGGTCTTCTTATAGTTGATTTCTAGTTTCATTCCATTATGGTCTGAAATGACACAGGGAAGTATGTAACATTTTTAAAATTTTCTAGTGCTCATTTTGTGTCCCAGGATGTGATCTATTTTGGAGAAGGTTCTGTGATCAGCTGAGAAAAATGTAAACTCTGCTGTAGTTGGGTGAAATATTCTATATGTGTCCAATAAGTCCATTTGATTAATGGTCTTCTTTAGTTCTGAGGCATCTTTACTGACCTTTTGTCTGGACAAACAGTCTAATGTTGTGAGAGGTGTGTTGAAGTCTCTCAGTATTATTGTATTGGGATTTATGTGTGACTTAATGTCACAGAGAGTTTGATTTATGAAAGTAGCTGCACCTATGTTTGGGGCATAGATGTTGATTATTGTTATTTCCTCTTGCTGGATTATTCCTTTTACTAGTAAAATATGACCTTCTTTGTCTCTTCTAATAAGTTTGGGTTTGAAGTCTAACTTGTCTGATATCATAGTTGTTATTCCTGCTTGCCTTCGTGTTCTGTTATCATGAATTACCTTGCTCCAGCCCTTTACCTTGAGTTAGTTCCTATCTTTACTTGTAAGGTGTGTTTCTTGTAAGCAGCAGATGGATGGATTCTGGTTTTTAATCCATTTTGCCACTTTATGTCTTTTTATTGGGGGAATTGAGGCCATTTACATTCAGTGTCATTGAGAGATAGTTTTTAATTCCTAACATGTTAAGATTTTATTTCAGTTTGAAATACTGTTGTTCTTTTTTTCTTAGTTGTCTGCTGGATGGAAATTCTTGTTTCTCTGGTTCTGGTGTGTATTACCTATTTCTCCTTTGTAGTTAATCTCTTTGAGTATTTTCTCTAGCGCTGGTTTTGAAGATATAAATTCATTCAGTTTCTGTTTGTCATAGAAGCTTTTTATTTCCCTATCTAGTTACAGATAGTTTTGCTGGGTAGAAAATTTTTGGCTGGAAGTTGTTTTCTTTCAGAATTTGTAATATGTTACTCCAAACCCTACTGGCTTTCATGACTTGGTTTGGGAAGCCTGGAGTGATTCTAATTGGTTTGCCTCTGAATGTCACTGAGCCTTTTGTTTTTGTTGCCTTTAAGATTCATTCCTTTGCTTCCACATTGGTCATTTTGACAATTATGTGGCATGGAGAACCTCTTCTCTGATCCTGTCTAAAGGGAGTTCTATAAGTTTCCTGGACCTGTGTATTGACCTCTTGCTCTGTGTTTGGAAAATTTTCTGCTATTACTTCCTTGAAGAGATTATTGTTCCCTTTTGTTTCACCTTCTTTTCCCTCCTCTATTCTGATTATTCTTAGGTTAGCTCTCTTAAAATGGGCCCATATTTCTTCATTTCCTGCTGCCATATTTTTTTTCTATGTTATAAATTATGCGTTTGTTTTTTGAGTGATCATCTTCTAGGAGCAAGATTCTATTCTTCATGTGGTTGAATCGATTGTTTATAGTTTGAATTGATGCCTTTACTTCAATGATTGCATCCTTTATTTCTTTTATACTCTCTTTAAATTCTTTTAAAAGGTCCTGTATTATTTCTACAGTTGTATTCCTGATCTGATATCTGGAGATCTCTGAATTTCTGTGTTATCCGGTTCTGAAATTGTGGGGTTGTGGGCATTCATTGCTCCATTGTTATTCCTCTTTCCCATGATTTCAGAAGTTTGTGCCTTCTCTTGGTTCTTCCCTGGGTCAGCACGACTTCACTTACGGTGCTATGGATTGTGAGTCTGTTGTAATCTCAGTTGCCACTACTACTTTACTGGGTTGTATCACAAAGTCTCAGAGCCAGGGAGTTAATCGAGGTTGCACGATACCATGGGGTGCTGGGCTGGGAGTTTTCCCATGGGGAGTTATGACTAGGGTGTGGTATCTCTGCCACCGCTACTCCTTCACTGGATTGGACTGCAAAATCTCAGACCCAGGGAGATTATCAAAGATGCGCAAATCACTGGGGGTGCAGTGCTGGGATTTCTCCTTTAGGGGATGCAATTTCACTTATGGTTGTTTTGTGCGCTGATCTGCAACTGTTGCGTGCATGGTGAACTCACCGTTGCCACTGGCAATATGGCGCTGCATCCACACCCTCGGCCGTGAAGCTGGTGAATTTCTTTTCTGGTTTTGAGTTCCATTCTGAGTCCCTGGAGGGCGTGGTGAGCATGGCCACTGGGAGTTTTAGACATTCTTTGTGCTGAAAGAACTGCTGAATTACACCTGAATGATCCTCAGCTGTTACTTCAGCTCCTTGTTTATCTTTTTTCTCTGGAGCCTGGTGCTGTCTCAAAATAGTTTCTGATAATCCTCTGGATTTCTACACTGTCACTAGTAATGTCTCCTTTTTCATGTCCAATCTTCATAATTTGGGTAGATTCTCCCTTTTTTAAAATTAAGCTGGGTAGTGGTTTATCTATCTTGTTAATTTTTTTTAGAAACCAACTTTTGGCTTTGTTGATTTTCTGTAATTTTTTAATTCTCTACTTAATTTCTTCTCTGATTTTAATAATTTCCTGTCTTTAACTGGCTTTGGGTTTAGATTGTTCCTGTTTTTTAAGGGCTTTGAGGTATGTCGTTGGGTTATTTATTTGAATATTTTCTGTTTTTCTTATCTGAGCACTCAGTGCTATAAATTTTCTTCTTAATACTGCCTTCAGAGTGTGCCATATGTTTTAATATATTGTATCTCTTTTGTTTGTTTCTAGAAATTTCTTGATTTCACCTCGTATGTCTTCTATGACCCATTCTTTGTTCCAATGTGTGGTGTTCAGTATCCACATGTTTATGTTGTTTCCCTGGGTATTCTTATAGTTTCTAATTTCATTCCAGTATGGTCTGAAAAGACACAGGAAAGTATTTAACATTTTTTGAATTTGCTAGTGCTCACTTTATGGCCCAGGATGTGATCTATTTTGGAGAAGTTTCCATGAGCAGCTGAGAAAAATGTGAACTCCGCTGTAATTGGGTGAAATATTCTATATGTTTCCAACAGGTCCATTTGATTAATGGTGTTCTTTAGTTCTGAGGCATCTTTACTGACCTTTTGTCTAGAAGATTGGTCCAATGGTGTGAGAGGTGTGTTGAAATCTCCCAGTATTATTGTATTGGGATTTATGTGTGACTTAATGTCACAGAGACTTTGATTTATGAAAGTAGCTGCACCTATATTTGGGGCATAGATGTTGATTATTGTTATTTCCTCTTGCTGGATTGTTTCTTTTACCAGTAAAAAAAAAAAGACCCTCTTTGTCTCTTCTCATATGCTTGGGCTTGAAGTCTAACTTATCTGATATCATAGTTGCCACTCCTGCTTGCCTTCAAGTTCCATTGGCATGGATTACTTGCTTCAGCCCTTTATCTTAAGTTTGTTACTATCTTTACTTGTAAGGTGCATTTCTTGCAAGCAGCAGCTGGATGGTTTTTTTTAAAATCCATTTTGCCACTTTATGTCTTTTTATTGTGGCATTAAGGCCATTTACATCCAGTGTGATTACTGAGAGTTGGTTTTTAATTCCTAATATGGTAAGATTTTATTTCAGTTTGAAATACTGTTGTTCTTTTTTTCTTAGTTGTCTTCTGGATGGAAATTCTTGTTTCTCTGGTTCTGGTGTGTATTACTTATTTCTCTTTTGTAGTTAATCTCTTTGAGTATTTTCTCTTGCACTGGTTTTGAAGATATAAATTCCTTCAGTTTCTGTTTGTCATAGAAGCTTTTTATTTCCCCATCTAGTTTGATAGATAGTTTTGCTGGGTAGAAAATTTTTGGCTGGAAGTTGTTTTCTTTCAGAGTTTGTAATATGTTACTCCAAGCCATACTGGCTTTCATGACTTAGTTTGGAAAGCCTGGAGTGATTCTAATTGGTTTGCCTCTGAATGTCACTGGACCTTTTGTTTTTGTTGCCTTTTAGATTCTTTCTTTTGCTTCCACATTGGTCATTTTGACAATTATGTGGCATGGAGAACCTCTTCTCTGATCCTGTCTAAAGGGAGTTCTATAAGTTTCCTGGACCTGTGTATCAACCTCTTGCTCTATGTTTGGAAATTTTTCTGCTATTATTTCTTTGAAGAGATTGTGGATCCCTTTTGTTTCACCTTCTTTTTCCTCCTGTATGCCAATTATTCTTAGGTTAGCTCTCTTAAGATGGGCCCATATTTCTTCAATATCTGATTCCTGTTGTCAAATTGTTTTTTCTAAGTTATAAACTATGCATTTGTTTTTGTAATGATCATCTTCTAGGAGCAAGATTCTATTCTCAATGTGGTCTAATCAATTTTTTATAGTTTGAATTGATGCCTTTACTTCAATGATTGCATCCTTTATTTCTTCAGACTCTCTCTAAATTATTTTCTAAAATCCTGTATTTCTACAGTTACATTTCTGATTTGATCTTCTGGAGATCTCTGCATTTCTGTGTTATCAGGTTCTGTTATTGTGGGCTTGTGGGAGCTCATTGCTCTGTTGTTGTTTCTCCTTCCCATGATTTCAGAAGTTTGTACCTCTTGCTTTTGGTAGATTTCTCTCAGTTGCTAGGTGTCAGCTGGTATATTCAAGGGAAAGTTGTATTGCATTCAACAGTGAAGGTTGAGTAAGGAGGGAAGTGAAGGAGTAAATAAAATAATAGAGTAAGTTCTCAGATACAGTCAAATAGTATGAGTATATGAGTTTGGTAAGGTAGTATATAGTAGAGATTAGACATGGTACAAATATAGTAACCAACATAGAGTTTCTGGTATAGTGGTATGAAGTAGATTTAATACAAGACAAGGGAGCGATAAAAAGATAGAAGAGGGATAGAGAGGAGATAGTAGGTATGTACAGGGGAAGAATTTGGGGAGGATTTAGGAAGAGGGTTAAAAAACAAACAAACACCCTCACCCCCCACAAAAAACAGCCAGGTATACAATGTCACACACACACACAAAAAAAAAAATTGTAAAAACCTAAACAATCCCAACAATGAATTAATGCGATTCTACAAATAAATGACTACCCAGCAGATAGTTCCCTTGCAGTCTCTCTATAGATACTGAGTGCTACCGGCACATTTCCCTCTGTGAGTCTGGTTCTCTGAGTCTTTTCAGTCTATGCAGATGGTCAATAACAATGGGGCTGGATTTAATATTGAGTGAAGGTCGCCCTCTCCACTTTCCACAGATATGGAGTCTAGGTCTCTCCCTGCCTCTGTTGGTAGTATATGCCTCTGAAGGCAAACTCAATGTAGGAGTCTCTGTTCTCCATAGCTAGAGCTGGGCTTGTCTGACTTTTCCCTGTTCACCACAATTGGGACGTCTGTGGTGTTCCCAGAGATCCTACTCACTAAGTTTAGTGTTAAGTGTAAGACTCCCCCCACACTTTCCACTATTCAGAGCCTGAGTCTGTCTGAGCTTCTGATATGATCAACAGCAGATCCCACTCCTACATTCTCTGGGTTCTTCTCCAGATCACCATGACTTCACTTATTGTGCTCTGGATCTCTGGAGCATGTGGTAATCTCAGCCGCTGCCACTTCTTTCCTGAGGTGTATCCCAAAGTCTGAGACCCAGGGAGTTATTTGCAGTTGCACAAGACCCTGTGGGCGCTGGGCTGGTTGGTTTCTCTTGGGGAACTTGGCTGGGGTGTGGTAATCTCTGTCACCACTACTCTTCCACTGGGTTGGACTGCAAGATCTCAGACCCAGAAAGTTTATCAAAGCTGCATGAGTCCCTGGGGGTGCAGTGCTGTGATTTCTCCTGTAGGGGCCACAATTTCACTTACGATTGTGGTGTGTGCTGGGCCGGAGTTCTCGTGGGCATAGTGAACTCGCAGCCACCACGGGCAAGATGGTGCTGCTGCCACACCCTTGGCTGTTAGGCTGGAGTATTTCTTTTCTGGTGGTAAGCTCCACTCTGAATCCTGGAGGGCATGATTGGCTTGGCCACTGGAATTTTTAGCCGGTCTTTGCGCTGAAAGGACTGCTGAATTACAACTGACCGGTCTGTAACTGCTCACCTCAGCTCCTTGTTTTCGTCCTTGGAGTCTGGTTCTGTGAGGCAAGATGGTGTCGGCACAGTGGTAGCCGCCACCGCAAGGAAGGCAGGTTTCTTTTCTGCTCTCTGGTTGTTTTTCTAGTCTTCTATTTTTTTGTCCCTTGTATTTATAGCTTTATTTCTCTATTGATTGTATTTTCTGGCTATGTAAGGCATTATATTTGAAGCTATGGAGATCAAGTGTCAGCAGTACTCATAGATGCTGCTTTTCTCAGTCGCTATCTTCTTGTTTGTCCTTATTCTTTATTTTAAAACAGGATCTCATTGAGTTTCAAAGGGCCTCACTAATAGCTGGGGCTGGCCATGAACTGTGATCCTCCTGTCTCAGCCTCCCAAATGCTGAATTACAAGCATGTGCCATCACGCCTAGCTTGATCAGATGTTTTTAAGAAGCTACTATACAGTCTTCAAGTATTAGAGGTAGGAATTCTAGGGAGAAGGTTTTTGTATTTATTCAGATGAGAAATGGGGAACTGAGGTGGTATTTGTTTGGATAGTGACAACTGAACAGAATAGGAGATAAGAAGTGGTCATGCTTTTGAAGTGGATGTTTTTGAAGAAGGGGAAGTAGTGATGGATGTCCCTCTTGTGTCTGACCCAGGCAAAGGGTGAACAGTGGTGCTGTTCACAGGGAAGGACACCTGAGCTGACTTCCTTTGAGGGGTTGGGCATGTGCTCACTTGTGGATGTAGGGAGTTTGAGGTGTCTATGCAGTATTTGAGGGGAGAGGCTTAGTAGGGTACTGATACCTGATATCTGAAGCTCAGGACAAGAGAACTGGGATGAAGATCTGGAAATAATTGGCATCTGAATGTTTGCTAACGTTTTGGGAGTAGATGAGATCACTTGGGAATTTTGGTCTATTCTATTAGTGAAAGGACAGATGGGAGAAGGGTTCAGTGGGGGCATCTAAGCAGGGGCATGCAGAGAGAGAGGAGAGCCAAACAAGAAGAGAGGATGAACAAAAGGTTGAGTGTTTCAGTCATTAACTAAAAGATAGGAGCCAGGCGTTGTAGTACATGCTTGTAATCCCAGCATTTGGGAGGCTGAGACCAGAGGATCATGGTTTGTGGACAGCCTCAACTACTTAGTGAGGCCCTCTGCAACTTAGTGAGACTTGGTTTCAAAATAAAGAATAAAAATAGAGCAGGGGGTGTAGCTTGGAGGTAGAATGCCCCTAGGTTCTATCTCTAGTACTGCAAAAATAAAAATAAATAAATAAAAATAAAAGACAGCGACCAAGTCCTTATGAGAATACTTTGATTTTTCAGCCACAGAGGCCTCGAAGATATACAGCTGGAAATATGACTTTTTATTCACAGGGAGGTAATGATCATGGTTAGTCATTTGCTTTGAAGTCACCTCAGTCAGGCTTGGGAGGGGCACAAACTGCCCATCCAAGTGGTAATTGTTTGTACACAGATAAGTTTCCAAGGACCAAATGGGACCCATAGATAACCAGGGGCCCTGACTGTTAAGCAAAGACCCTGACAGTTTCCTTGTTTATTCTTTCCTTCCCTCATTCGTCTGTGACTACTTTGGTGCTACTTTCTGACTCACCCCATGATTGCTTTGTTATTTTCTGTGATTAATAATTTTTTATAATGTTTTGGTTACAATCCTCAATAAAAACAAAATGCTAGTGGAAGGATGGTAGGAGTGGAGACATCCATCGCTCTCCTCGCTGGCCTCCCCAGCTGCCATGTTGACTCCATTGTCATTCATGTGAGAGACTACTTCTCATCAATCAACATCAACACCATCCGCTACACATGGTGTAAGATGAGAGTTACAATCTTGTTTCTACCACAGCTGGCTGTGGGACCTCCAAGCACCTCTGGCCCTACTTTGTTCATGCTGACTGGTGTCCATCAACAGTTCTACCTCCACTAGCAGCTGTTTCTTAGCTTGTAAATCATAGCAAGTGCCATGTTCAGTGGCATTTTTATCCTTATGCAGATGGCTTTAGAAAATGATTGCAGTTGTCAGCACGCTTCACTTATTTAAGAAATTGCTTTGTTAATAAATGAAGATTGATTCCTATCGTACATATCTAAAATGATCTTCATGGCCAGGTAACTCAGGAATGCTTCAGGTGTGGTCTCAGGTTTCCATGCTTTACAATTTCAAATGATGATCCTGATGTAATAAATGGCCTTTGCATTCATTGAGCACCTACTGTTTACATGCATGCCAAGGTGGGAAATTCCATGTAAGATCAATAGGCCTGGCTGCTAAAAGCAGTGCCTAAGCCAGCGGTGAGTCAGGCAGTCTGTCTGTCTGTCTGTCTGTCTGTCTGTCTGTCTGTCTCTTTTTTCTTGATACTGGAATGGAACCCAGGGGCATTCTACCTCTGAACTATACCTCCAAACCTATTTTTTATTCTTTATTTTAAAACAGTGCCTCACTGAGTTGCAAAGGGCCTTACTAAGTAGCTGATGCTGTCCTTGAACTGCAATCCTCCTGTCTCAGCCTCTTAAATGCTGGAATTACATGCATGCACCGCTATGCCCAGCTGGTGAGTCTCTTTTACATCCCTGCCTCTCATCCTTCCTCCTTCAGTGCTGACCACAGAATGCTTTATTCATGCTTCTTGAGATGCCTTATTCCTTCTAGTCGCTTTGGTCCTTTGGCCAAGGCATCTGTCCTTCACATATTTATTGAGTGCTTTATGTATATGAGGCTTTCTGCTGGGCCTTGTTCAGTTTACTTTATCAAGGATAATCTGAGAAGCATTGTTTTGTTACTGTTAATAATCATGGTAATCAGAGTAGTAGTATGTGCTGTCCTTACTCTGTATAGGATTATTTTGTCCCTTATATACACATTTACATATTTATTTATTTTTACATGTTTAATAAATAGCACTTCCCATATTGTCTTTTTTTTGTGTGTGGTACTGGGGTTCCTGGAAGCCCTTCTACCTCTGGGCTATACTCCCAGACCAATTTTTTTTTTATTTTTGGAAACAGGGTCTCTTAAGCCAGCAGGGCTGGCTTCGAACCTGCGCGATCCTCCTGTATCTGCCTCCCAAGCACGGGGATTACAAGCATGCGCCACCACGCCCGGCATGACCTATTTTATATTTTTAAAGTTGGAAACAGGGTCTCTTAAGCCAGCGAGGCTGGCTCCGAACCAGCGTGATCCTCCTATCTCCGCCTCCCAAGCACTGGGATTATGAGCGTGTGCCACCACGCCCAGCTATTGTCTTATTTTCTATTTAAGAACATATTTTGAGTGGGACATGCTGGTACTCACCTGTAATCCCAGTACTTGGGAAGCTGAGACAGGAGGATCACAGGTTCAAGGACAGCCTTGATAACTAACTTGGCTGGGGGTTGTAGCTTGGATTTAGACTGTCCCTGGGTTCAGTCCTCAGAATCAAAATACAAATTAAAAAATCTTGGCTGCTGGGTATGGTGGTGCATGCTTGTAATCCTCGCGCTTGGGAGGTGGAGACAGGAGGATCGCACAGGTTTGAAGCCAGTCTAGCTGGCTTAAGAGATCCTGTTTCCAAATAAAAAAAATATATAAAATAGTTCTGGGAGTGTAGCCTGGAGGTAGAAGGGCTTCCAGGAACCCCAGTACCACAAAAAAAAAAAAAAAAAAATCTTGGCTTTCTGACTAGGGGTGTGTGTGTGTGTGTGTGTGTGTGTGTGTGTGTGTGTGAGTGATTGAACCCAGGGGCATTCTACCTCTGAGCTATGCCCTCATCCTTATTTTTTATTTAGAAATAGTGTCTTGCTAAGTTGCTGAGAGCCTCAGTAGGTTGCTGAGGCTGGCTTACCTGTGATTCTCCTGTCTCAGCCTCCCAAGTACTTGGATTATAGGCATGCACCAACATGTCCAGCTCTAACTAGTTTTTTAAAGCTTTTGAGCCTGTAGGTTCTAGCTTTCATTCCTTATTTTTGACAAATAGATGTATCTCAGACATATATAAATATCTAGGATGGTGACTTGGAAACAATATAAACTAAATAGCACTTGAGTGTAATTTGAGGTATACTCATGCTCCCATATGTCCATATCCCACTTCCTTTCCTCATACATGTTAACAACTCTTTAAAAAAAATTATATGAGCTGCTGGGCGTGGTGGCACATGGTTGTAATCCCCGCGCTTGGGAGGCAGTGACAGGAGGATCGGGGTTTCGAAGCCAACACGCTGGCTTAGGAGACTCTGTTTTCAATAAAAATACAAAATAGGTCTGGGAGTGTAGACTGGAGGTAGAAGGGTTTCCAGGAACTCCAGTACCACAAAAAGAATTATATGGGGCCTGAATTTCTACATCATAATATTTTGCTTGAGCTAACTAAAACTGAGTTTTTGGTTAAGACACATGCTTTCACGTTTTCTGTTCTCTACCATTCTATAACATCTTGTCCCAGGCACTGAAGCATTTGGTATTTGAGCATAGCTTGCAGCTATAGGTTTGCCCCAGGGTAAAAGAGTGCTACAGCCATCACAGGACGTAGCCACCCTGGCTGACTGTGTAGCTCTTTTCTGTCATTGTTCCACCAGCAAGGTTTCGATTCAGCTGGAAGGATGGCTCATTTTTAAAAATTTGTTTATTGGTGCATTGTATTTGTACATCATAATGGGGTAAAAAACTTGTATAGACATAAATGCACACATCACCCAGCCAGCCCCCACCCAGTCCCTACCCCACTCCACTCCCTCCCCATCCCTCCCTCCAATGCTTGACTATGATATGAATAAGTACATCGTGTGCTTTAAAGAGTTTTCTTTTTCCCCCTCCCATCCCCACAGTCAGGTTGCCTTATTTGATCCTTTATAATATATCCTTTTTAAAGGATGGCTCATTTTTCTAGCACCAGTTGAGCAGGGGCTGTGCTGTGCACAGCTGACTCAAAGAATCATTTGAAGATGATCTGATGCCATGACTCATACCAGATGACTTTAACAACCTTCCTGTCACATGGCTTGGAATAAGATGGAAAACACCATAAACACGTTACCTGGCAGTTGGTAACAAAGCTCTCATAAAATTCTATGGAGGGGACTTGAGTTAGAAAGGTCTTCTTAGCAAGTCTTCACTGGGGGCGGATGTATCATAACCCTCAAAGGCAAACTGAAGTGTCTTTTATTCTGTATAGTGAGTCACTCGAGAGGTGCTGTTTCTCCTTGACTTTCACAAGATGCTTATCCTAAGCCATACTTGCTTGTATTTCACTCCATACGTCATTTATTTATTCCATACATGTTTGAGTGGCTATTGGTGCCAGGCCTTGTGCTAAATGCTGTAAATGTAGCAATGCGTAAGAAGGACAACAAACAAGCAATCAAGTAAACATTGTCATTAGCTGGGTGTGGTGGTGCACGCTTGTAATCCCAGTACTTGGGAGGCTGAGAAAGGAGGAGCACATGTTCATGGCCAGCCTCAGCAACTTGGCCCTTTGCAACTTGGTGAAACCCTGTTACAAAATAAAAAAAATCAGAAATGGGAGTATAACTCAGAGGTAGAATGCCCCTGGGTTCAATTCCCAGGGGAACTGAACACACAAACATATACGCCCATTAAATTCCCAGGGAAATTGAACACATGAACACGTACGTGCATACATACATGCATGCACACACACACGTGCACACACACAGTGACTATGGTGATAAATGCTATTAAGGTAATAAAATGGTGTTGTGACAGAGGACGATTTGAGGGGGGGGGCAGACAGCTTTGGAGACGATATCCAGAGAAGACCTGAGGAGTTGACATCTGGGGTGAGATAGAAGCTTCCCTGGTAGGGGAAACAGCAGATACAGGTGGGATGGGATGAGTTGACAAGGGACTTGGTATTTTTTTGTCACAGAAAAGGGAAAAAACTAGTATAGCCAGAGCTGTACTATACAGAACACTAACCTATACCAACATAAAGAATTTGCACCAGATTGTAAATCTATATGCCAGTTTCTTTTCAAGAAAGCCTGACTACTAAAATAAAAAAAAAAAGTTACTGGAGCTAAACAGTATGCTTAGTAACAGAGTCCATATGAATTCTGATTAGGGCTTCTTATTTCCCTGTAGACAGGCCACAGGATTCTGAGCTTGAGGCCAGTGCAGGTGCTGTATGCTTTACCACAGTGTGGTGAGAGGGAGGGAGAAGGTGGCAGTCAGTGTGGTCCGAGAGATATGCAGGAGTTGTACAGATGCAAGTAGAGATTGTCTTAGGTAAACTGTGAGTTAAAAAGCCAATAAGTCCTTCAGATTCTTATTGAGAATTCCAGTGTTTGAAATGTTGCACAAAAAACATCCATCCTGTGTTGAAGGGGGACGGGTGACAAGAAGTCCAGCAGACTGATGTGAAAGCTAATTTACTTAGTATATACATGAGCTTCACAGTGTATGATTAAACATCACACACCAATAAATTTTCATAGAATGATTCGGAAATGCACACATTTGGCAAATGCCAAGAACCAGAGGAGGAAAGGAAAAACTGGTGACCCACAGGTATGTTGTATTTGGCACATAAATATTGAGGAAAATTTGGAACCAGCTGCCTATCTTTTAAGAACTTAAAAATAAACTCATTCAGTACCATTATCTGCTAATGTCTTATACCTGGCATATATTAATTGGGATGGAGGGTTATGTCACAGTACAAAAATGACTGATACAACCCTGTGGCTTCTTAGAAAAGTTAATTTCTTACACTGCGTGTCCATGGGGGGTCAATGATGGTTCTGTTCCACATCATCTTCACCTAAGCATCAGGCCAGGGAGAATCCTTCTGATGCCTCACTGGCATTCAAGTATGAGGAAAGGGGGCATGAACAAAATCACCAGTTCAGGTGGAAGTTCAGGAAGATCACAGGTTCAAGGCCAGCCTCAGCAACGTAGAGCCTATTTCAAACTAAAACATAAAACAGGGTCGGGGAGGGTGATTCAGAGGCAGAATGTCCCTGGACTCAATATTCAGTACCACAAACAAAACAAAATTGTTACCTCCTAGAGCATCTGCTCTTTTTCCACTGTCCACAGCTAGTTCCATGGCCCAGGTGGAGGCTGTAGTGCTGGGAACTGTCAGCCCTTCTTAGGGAATGGTGCCCATATTAGGGTACAGTATGCCCCACAACAACCTTCTGTGTATTTTAGATGACCCGTCCGTCTCCATAGCCATTTGAGAGTGTGCCCGCTCTGCTCTATGGAACTTGGGATTCAACTTCATCATAGCCAAAGAGCTCCCTAACGCTTCCTGTGCCAAACTTCTTGCTGCAGGCTGTACCTGGGCAAGGCATGCCAACCAACCATGATAGCAGTCTTAGCTATCGGCTGTGGAGCGCTCGCCCTGTTGTAGTCTCTCTCCAGTGCTGACTCCTCGCCCACGAAGTGTGCCTGGACCCAGCCATCACATACGCCCTGTAGCATGGCTGAGCCTGGTGAGGCGATACTCAAGAACAAATATATGACAAGGCACATCAACCAAATACCATGTACTCTGTGTACTCAGCTCTGCACTGGGGCTAGGGAAAACATAGCCCTTGTTCTTGAAGCACAAGGAGATTGTGAGAGAAATCGTATGGATGCAAATGTGTGTGCTGAACATTCTAGCTAGGTTGCCCGTGTGGGCTGGCGTCCGTGGGGGAGGATTAGTAAAGAGGTCAGAATGGTGTGGGACTTGATGGGTGGAAGGAAGACATCTGAGTTCAAGGTTTATTTTTATTTTTTTGAACCCAGGGGCATTCTACCTCTGAGCTACATTCCCAGCCCTATTTTTCTTCTTTATTTTGAAACAGGTTCTCACTGAGTTTCAGAGGGCCTCCCTAAGTAGCTGAGGTTGTCCGCAAACCACGATCCTCCGGTCTCAGCCTCTCGAATGCTGGGATTACAAGCATGCGCCACCATGCCTGGCTTGAGTTTGAGTTTTAACTGGTTTCATGGAAGCCCAGAATCTCTAGAAGTGAGATGGGCTTATATTCTCAGTTAGTTGAAAATCTTTGAAATGTGTTAAAGGTTCAGGTTGAGGTATTTTTGTCCAGCACTGATTCCTGCTTAATCCTGGCCAGTGTGATCTGAAAGTGCAGTAGACACAGGTGCTTCCTCTCCTGTCCCTGCCGCCTTCCTTGGTCCCAGAATGCACACCTCTGACATGTTGCAGTGGTCTGGCTTCACAAGTCATCTAGGGGTTCCCTTTTGAGGAACCCTAGGTTTAGATTTCCCATAGGCTATTTGTGGTCTCTCCACTTTGAGGGCAGTAGGCAAAGAACTGGTGTACCCTGTGCCAGAGCATCTGAAGGATGGCAGGCGTTGAATACATGTTGTGGAGTGGGAGGGAGGGATGGGCTTGGGGAACTAAGTGATTTGTCTTTCTCTTTTCAGTTACTCAGTTGTTCCATCCACATAGTGGCACTGAGAGAGATGGGATAAAAATGAGGTAGACACTTGGCTTGCCAAAGAGAATTTTAAGCAGAAAGAATGGCATCCATTTGACATCTTTTCTTCAAATATGTCCAGCAGGGACTGGGCATACAAATGAATAAAACAGGTTGGGTCTTAGAGTTAATAGGGGAAAGAGGGAGAGCATGCTGGACAGTCAAACATATGCTTGTATAAAGGTGCCAGGTATAGCTTTTCTCCAGGTGATTAATGCCATGAAAAATTTCAGTAATAGCACTGTCACAGTTATAGATTTCAAAAAGAAAAAAAAAACCCTCAAACCCAAAAATTTCATCTAAAATCTCCTGATTTAAAAAAAAAATGTGTCTATCATGGCTTTCTTTCTTTTCTCTCTCTCTTTTTTTTCCTACTAGGAATTGAACCCAGGGAAACTCCACAACTGAGCTACATCCCCAGCCCATTAAAAAAAGTTTTTTTCTTTTTTTAATCTTGAGGCAGGGTCTTGCTAAGTTGCCCAGACTGGTCTTGAACTTGTGATCTTCCTGCCTCAGCTTCCCAAGCACCACTCTACCTGGCATGTGCAATGTTTTGTTAAACTTTGTATAGTCCAAACAAAACATCTCTACAGGCTGTAAGGGACCCAGAAGACTCTAGGATGTGATTATGGACCCTTCCGTCCTTAGCAACCCAGCAAGCACTTAGCAACACTATGGTGGGGGCAACTTTTTTTTTTTTAGAGAGAGGAGGATACAGAATGGATGCTCCACACTCTTTCCTGGTTTCTCTACCATGGTCCTCCCTCCCCCTACCTCCCCCTTCTCATCACAGTCAGTGATGAAGACTTCAGCCCATGCCATGTGAAAGATGTCCACTTCATCCATGTGACTGGTGTAAGTTATGAGACAATGGCACACCCAAATCCAATTGTGTTGGACCCTCTGCTAAGGAGTGTCATTCAATGGAAACTGGTCATGGAGGATGGTGGCAGAAGTTACATTTTAGTGAATAAGTCATTAGAATAAAAAGCTATGCCTCCCCTTTATATCCAACTTGGTTAAGCCTGTAAAGAAAATGGTGCATTCCCCAATACGATTTCTTGCTCTCTGATTTTTTTTGGCTCATTTATTTAGGCAGTCATCAAATATTTCTGAGCACCTCTAAGGTGTCAGGCAGTATTCTAGGCACAGTAGTCCCTCCTAAGCCACAGGGAATATGCTTCTCCAAGACCCCTCGTGGAGTTCCGAAACTGTGGATAGAAGCCGGGCGTGGTGGCACACGCTTGTAATCCCAGCATTCGGGAGGCTGAGACCTGGAGGATCGCTGTTCGCGGACAGCCTCAGCTACTTAGTGAGGCCCTTTGCAAGTCAGTGAGACCTGGTTTCAAAATAAAAAATAAAAAATAGGACAGGGGGTGTAGCTCGGAGGTCAAATGCCCCTGAGTTCCATCCTCAGACCCGCAAAAAAAAAAAAAAAAGAAAAAAACCTGTGGATAGTACCAAAGTCTATACGTACTATTTTTTTCCCTGTACATATGTACCTATGATAAAATTTAATTTATAAAATAAGCACAATAAAGGATTAGCAACAATAATAACAGAAATAGAACAATTGTAACATTATACCATAGGGAGTTGTTTAAACTTATTATTTTGAGAATTTTACATTTGATCATTTCAGACCACAGCAGATTATGAATAACTGAAACTGCGGAAAGTGAAACTGCAGATCGGGGTCAGGGTGGGGAACTGCTGTACTATGGATGCAGCAGGAGACAAAAGGACTTTGCTGTCCTCAGAGGGCAGAGTCTCAAGTAAGACGGATGCTCATCACTCCACCCAGCTTTCAGGAATATGCCATTCCTTCTGTGAGATGGCCAGAGAGAAGTGGTGACTGAGGCTGTTGGGGGAAATTAAACAGAGGATGGTTTGTTTCTGGGTATCAACAGGAAGTTCCATGGTAGCCCTAGAAGAAAGTCCTGGTGGTTCTCATTTTAGTATACTTCCCCCGCATTGGGGCTCGTCCCGTAGTCCTCTGAGCTTTTTCACCTTGCTTTTGTTATGGTGCTCCTCTGGACTTTGTGAGGAGTCCCAGGATGTTCTATTGGAAATGCAACCCTAACTTTGGAAGCACCAAGTGATATAGAATAAAATTTCTGCACTGCACATTTGCCTAGCTGCATATATTATACATAGCTATCAGTGAATGAGCACAGCAGATATAATGCTAAATTTCACCTTCTGTTTGAAGCATAGCATTTATTAAAGTAAAAGCTACCGGGCCTATTATAAATGATACTTATCAAAATCCACTTTTTTCTTGTTGTGTTACATGATTAGTGAGGTAAGCATGTAAATAAGTGACACCACTACTTTGTTTTTATTATTAAAAGAACCCTTGAAAAGTTTGGTTCTAGTCTCAATCTTGAAAATGTCTCTTTCTAGTCTATTTGATCATCCACTCATGACAGAGTGCTGCCGTAGGATTAGGAGATTACACATTTTTTAATATGCCAGGGCCTCTTTATCAAACTTAAGAATACCAAGACTCTCTCACATAGATCAGTTTTGGATCGCTGGCTTCAACAGAGATACTTGGAGATGAGTTACCATTCCTGTCATTTACTTCTGGTTTTCTCACGTGTCCCTGAGTAGAGCCAAACACAAGCTGATGTTCATAATAACAAAGGCAAGCAAACAACTTTTTTTGTTTATTTGCCATGGAAAAAAACTTCCATGTTTATGGCACCCCAAGATGATAACTAAAATGAACATGGTGGAACATTAAGGGTGAGCAGGATCAGCAGTCCTTACGTATGGAGGAAGGGAGGCTGGCTGGCTGCTTAGGTGTTCAATGAAGTAGATCCCTTCTAGAAGTGAAAATATTGCCATAGTTGGCAATACAGCAATAATACCCTTAACAAACTAGGAATTTGGAATATAAAATGGAAAAACAGTAATTTATCAGTCACAGTTCATTTTTTACAGCATTGTCAAAGAAATTCTTAAATACATTTTTTATAAGCTGGTAAGCCAAACACTATCATTAGGAATATATAACATATGCCCCATTTGATCCATGTATACACATATAAATTATATATATACATATATGCAAATAAAATCCTATTATATTTTGGATACTTATGAGCAAATTTAAGAACGTTTTCATGATCTGAAGCTTAGCCCAACACCTATCTCTACAGTCAGATTTTCAGGATATAAACATAACCACTTAATACCTAGAAAAGCATACATTGAGTTTCTAGTTCAGGATAACACCTTCTGTCAAGGGTGAGTCAGAAATTTGTTAACTCTTAGATGGACGTTAGGACACCTGCACTGTGGTCTTGTTTTACAGAGATTTTGGAGGCAAGTTATTGTAGTTGTGTGTGTGTGAGAGTGTGTGTGTGTGTGTGTGTGTGTATGTGTGTTTACTTTGTGGTGTGCATATCACCAGTTTGCGTATCATAAGATGATTTCGGTGCAAAAGCGAGGACTCATTTTGTTAGTTTGGAACACTGTGTAAATACAGTCTAGCTTCATTCTTAATGCAGATACGTTCTTTATGCTTGCTTTCTGTGTTGGTATTGAATTCATAGGAAGGATTCATTCCACTTGTCAATGCTATTTAATAGACAGACAGTATGTGACATTGCTGAATGCATTCATCTTACATGAGGACTATTAGTGTCTAACAGTACCTAATTCATAAAATGGCTGTGAGGATTGAGTTAACAGGTGCAGTGGACTTGCAGGCAGGTATACAGTGAGCCCTCCAGTGTTAGCACTGATTAGGGTTATTACTACTGCAACTGCTCCATGTTAGGCTCTGGACTAGAATAAAAGTTAAAGCAGCAATAGCCTCTGACCCCCAACTTAGAATCCTTAGCAAATGGGTTGTAAACTCCAACACCTACAAGGCTAGTCAGAACCCGCAAATATAAGAAATGGGGCTAGGGCTGGGAGAGTGTTACCTTTAGCTCATATATCTGGTTGAAGAGGGCAGGGAAATCCAGCAGATCATTTTCTGGGAATGAGGTCTACTGTTCAAATTTTGTTTCTCAAGAGAAGTCGAGAGACTTGGGTTATTACATGAAACTGCCTCCCGGGCGTGGTGGTGCACGCTTGTAATCCCTGCGCTTGGGATGTGGAGACAGGAGGATCACACAATTTTGAAGCCAGCCATGCTGGCTTAAGAGACCCTGTTTTCAAATAAAAAGTATAAAAATACATCTGGGAGTGTAGCCTGGAGGTAGAAGGGTTTCCAGGAACCACAGTACCACCAAAAAAAAAAAAAAAAAAGAAAGAAAGAAATTGCCTAACTTTTAAGTACTGAAAACCAATGTCAATTCAGAAACAAAATAGATACTTTATGGATTAAGAGCCACTGCAGGCTAGATGGTTCCTGGAAGAAGTGCTGGTTTATGACTTCTTGACATACTGGCTGGAATAACCCTTATTTCTTATTTCTTACATTTGAGGGGCAGGCCCAAACAGATGCAGGCAACCATTGCCTGTCAGTTTTTTTTTTTTTTTTTTTTTTTGTGTGTGTGTGTGTGAGAGAGAGAGAGAGAGAGAGAGAGAGAGAGAAAGAGAGAGAGGAGAGAGAGAGAGAGAGAGAGAGAGAGAGAGAGAGAGAGAGAGAGAGATAGATATATATATATATATATACTGGGGATTGAACCCAGAGGCATTCTACCTCCACACTATATCTCCAGCCCTTTTTGTTTTGAAAAAGCATCTCCCTAAGTTGCTGAGAGGTCTCCTTCCCTTGCTAAGGATGTCCTCAAACCTGCATTTTTCTAGTCTCAACCTCCCAAGTACTGGGATTACATTAACATGCTACCACACCCAGCTCATGAGTTAACCTTAAGTCTTGGTTCCTTCACAAAATGCACAGAATTACCGTAAGCTGTGAGTTTTCGGGTCAGGAATGAAAGCTAGGGATGATCTCTCTAGTGACTGCAAACAGGATGAGCAGGTGGACTGGTGTAGTCAGGACTCCTACGAGGGCTTTAACAGCTACCTTTTGCCAGAGAACACAAGGACACTGTAGAGCACAGATAGGTGAAGAGTTTAACACAATTTATTTTATGCTTAAATAATTGACTAGGTCATCCAGTGTCTGGTTTTTCATACATATGTCATTAGAGCTATGTGTCAATGAATGCTGATTTTATGTGAATATAATCAACAAATTAAAGAATTTCACCAAAACCCAAATAAAAACGCCCTTTAAAACACAGCAGCCTTATTAACCTAATATGACACTGCTAGGATGGTTACAAATGATTGGCTTACTGAAAGGTGTCTACATCTCATAGCCAGTACACAATACAGTGAGAATTTTACAGTGTGCTGCCATTCTACTAGCTAAGGGTTTCTCTTCAGTCCATTTTAAATACCCCAACTGGGGCCTCTTATGAGCACCATCCACCCCTACAGCGGCAAGCATTACCCCCTTTTAAGCACTAACAGCACCCCCCACCCCCTAAGCAACTACTGTATAGGGTTTTTTTTTTCCATTTTTAGGTCATTTCATTGAAAAAATTGGCAATAGCAACAAATAGTAGATGAAGGGCTTTGTGTTTACAGATAAAATCTTTTGTGTCGCAGTATACTGTAGTGTTTGCAAAATTGGAAAAGATTTAATCAAAATAAGGTGATACACATGCATCAAAATATTAGTATTCTGAAGAAAAAATTTTTCACAGAACTACAGAATTCCTCATTTGGGGAATTATTTAAATTTGCAGCAGATTTTAAAGATTTGTTTTTGTTCTTTTTTTTAAAATCAAGCTAGCAGTTTTGCATATACAAACATTATAATTGCTAATATACAAGAATCCATGAAGAGCCCCCCAACCCAGAACCCCTCCCCCCTTTCCTAGGGTGAAGTCACTTGAGACCCCTGTTATGTTTAATGCATTTGCAATATTGTTTGTGTTCTAAGAGGCAGTGCCTTATCAACATTTATTCTATTTTCCTGTTAGAATCTATACAGTGTTATTATTTACAGCAAAACTATCCATGTTTTAAAAAAGAAACAAATAGTGTTTATACCCTGACAGTTTGGGTCCAAGAAAAATAAGGCGAGCTGTTGTGGATTTAGTAATTTTAGTATTTCTCCTTGATTGGATCTTTTCAACTCCTTCTGTCCCTTCTGGCAGCAGGAATTTCTTCTTTTAGTAAATGACACCAAATTACTTGAGATAAACTGTTAACAGCATGGCTTCTTGTATATACACTGCATTGCTAATTGCACACGCGCCAATCCTGGGAATGAAAGTGAATTTCCATGCTCTGTAAATTGGCTCATGCTAAATTAAAATGTGAGTGGTTTTCTTTTTCTTTTTGCATAAAAAATCATGCCATTAATGTGTGGAAGCAGCAAACACACACACCCTTCTCCATAAAATTTTTTCTTCCTGCTGAAATTTCTTCCTTGAATTTCTCAATACTGGCAGTAAAAACACATCCTGTGGAAAGAAAAAGAGACAGTAGGTAGTGAGTTCAGCTTTCATTCATGAAAGAAAGAAAGGAAGAAAGGGAAGTCTTCCTTAATATTCAACAGAAAAGCCTTAGAGAATGAGGATTTTTTTTGTGTGTGTGATACTTGGGATTGAACCCAGAGGCATTCTACCTCTGAACTAAAACTCAGCCCTATTTTATTTCTATTTTGAAACAGAGCCTCACTAAATTTTGGAGGGTCTCACTCTGTTACTGAGGGTGGCTGTGAACTTGTAATCTTTTTGGCAGCCTCCAGTCCTGGCTGGGTCTTCTCTTTCTTAATGGGGTGGTTGGGCTGGTGCTAAATGCCTCAATGGATGTGGTTCTAGAGTGTTCTAGAAAGCTGTTGGGCAGCGGTAACCTTATCTAGGTGACCCTCTAACCTTCACAGAGCCTTACTCACTATGGTTTTGATTAGAGAGAGCACTGGAAAGTCCATCTCCTGGTTTTGTCTCTGATGCTCAGTTACTTAGCTACTCAAAAGCCATTTGCAGCCCTATGGACCTCAGTCTTATCATCTGCAAAACAATATGGCTGAGAGATGATAATGAGATTTCCCTCAATGTCAAAATGTAAGAGGTATAGAGCTTTCATGGGCACCCAGGGTCAAGCCTATGGAGTTAGGCTAGGGCATCACAGTCATTTATGTAGGTTTATAAGTCACCCCTAAAATCCAACTCATCTATCATAAAGGAGGAATAATTTCATCATTTTATTATTATGAAATTGCATTTACACATGCAAATTAAAACTACAGACTAACTTTCATCGTTGCAAAGAATACTTGCTTTCCTGCATCACTCCTGAGGGGATAATTTGAGGTTTTATATATTGGCTTCACTGAGAATGTCTTGTACACATATACATATATGTTATATATAATATATATGTTTTTATACATAAATTATATGTAATATTTAAATATACATTCCTTTTTATATATACATATATAAAAAGTTTTCAAAAATTTATTTTTGTAGTACTAGGGGTTAAACCCTGGGGCTCACAAGCACTAGGAAAGAACTGAACATACTAGGTCCTATATTTTTATATATATATTTTTTGGGGGGTTGGGTATGAAACCCAGGGGCATTTGACCTCTGAGCTATAACTTCTGCACTATTTTTTATTCTTTATTTTTGAAACAGGGTCTCACTAAGTTGCGCAGGGCCTAAGTAGCTGAGGCTGTCCACGAACCGTGATCCTCAGGTCTCAGCCTCCCGAATGCTGGGATTACAAGCCTGCGCCACCACGCCCAGCTATATTTTTATATTTTGCGACAGGGTCTCACTAAATTGTTCAGGCCAGCCTTGAACTTGGGATCCCCCTGCCTCAGCCTCCAGAGTAGTTAGGATTATGGGTGTGCACCACACCATGTTTGGCAAGGTCTTCACACTTTTGGGCAGTGCTGGTCTTGGTACAAATTCTTCTCTGTTGAACAAAGTTCTTTCTACAAACAGTTCTCCTTCCTTGTTGGGTGTGAAAACTCGGAAAACCTGAATGCCTGCCTGAGAATAAGACAGCTCTATGGGAATCCTGAGTTAAGGAAAGGACAGTTTCAGGAACAACACTGATCATTCATGTGCATACAACAAACTAGTTTTTGCAGATCCAGGAGAAGATTTAGGATTCTGCTTCTGTTGGGGCCCAAGAGTGTTCACACTGAGGTTGAGGTTGTTTACCAGTCCCAGACAAATTTGTTTCTCATTTGATGGATCACCCAAGACATCTTGTCTTATGTACACACGTTAGAATGACACTTCCTCTTGTTTTCCCACTAAGGACTTGGGCTTCTGTTTCTGTCTTAAAAGTGCTAGTGACTTTCACACCCCAGGTCACTAATGCTTGGTGCCAACACCACCCAAGTATGGATTCCTTCTCAGGTGATTTCTGCCCTTCTCCAGTGACTCTGCAGGGCTTCTAGAGAAGGAAAGTGACTCATTTGAGCAGATCACTTTACTGAGGGTGGGCAAATCAAAGTAAGATTGAGATTTTCACACCTCTGCTTCTACCATTTAATCCTAATCTTCCAGGTACCAGGCATCTTAGATGATCCTCTGATAATGTTACCACCAAGTGTTCTCCTTACCAAATGTTCTTGGGTTTCTTAGGAAGAGACCTCAGCAATTTTCTCTAGCTAAACTTTCCCCTATATTTTACAGCTTACTTCATACAAAATTTATGAAATCTTATTTCATGTATTAAAACGTACAACTTGATAAATTTTAGTGAATCTATATAGATAAGAGATCACTACAACCTAGTTGAAAATTTTAAATCTTCATTTCTTTTAAAAATCTGCCCAACTTCCTGTTAGTTTTTAACAAGAAATAAGATCTTTCCCTTCTACCTTAATATGAGCAAACATTATCTTTCAAGAAATAGCGGATATGTTTTTATACTTTTAAAAATGCTATTAATTAGGCCCATTTGTATTTGGGTATGTTTTGGGTTATAGCTTGTTTTTAAGTGATAGTTAAGCTATCCTTGTATCTCTCTCTTGTCCTGACCCATGCAATCAGAGTGTGTGGGTGCCAACTTAAAGGACAGCAGAATTGTAGAAAAGACTCTCTACCAAGTACAGTGTTGCACATAAAGCATGAGAACTTTGGCTAAATGACATTTCATATAAACTGTAACGATGGCTATCTGATGACAGTGTGAAGGGAAGATGCCACCAGGAGGACATTTCAAAAGTTGAATTTTGAATCATCTCCCCTTTCTGGGTTTGGGTAACGGATATGTGATAGTCACATTTGGATTTGAGAATCTTCCTTTGGGTTTGTATGCCTTTTTAAGTACAAAGGTAGGTGAAACTAAGAAAACCAATCATTCCTATTATTTCATGGTAATTATTTAATCTTAAGAAATATTTTATAATCCAGAAAACAGCAATTAAATGCATTTTTTTTCATGGCAGTTGATATATCTGAGATGAATATTGTACTTTGCAGATCACATTTTCAAGATGGGTGAAAGCTCAGGTGTAGAATTGAACTTTCCTAGTGGTTTTTAGTACTTAATACCCAGTGTAAAAAAGCCCTAAATCCTTAGCTTGGCATCTGAAACCCTTTGCAGCCCACTCTACTGCACATTGTGGGGGCTTAATTCCCACTGTTCTGCACTAAAAAGCTTTGTTTTACAGTCTCTAGTGGTTTTCAAACTTGACTGCATAATAGAATTATCTGGGAAAAGTTCAGCGGCCCCAACATCTAGCCCACATCCCATATGTGCTAACCAGAATTTCTTGGGATGGGGTCCAACACAAAACAATTTTAAAGACTTTTCAGATAATTCTCCAGTGTTCAAGCTTGAGAGCCAGTGATGTGTCCCAGAAGATGCTTCTTAAGGCTTAATGTGCATATGTGTCACCTTGGGCATCTTTGGATGCAGATATGGATTCAGTAGGTGAGTGACTCCTAGGTGATGCTGATAGTGTTGTCCACAGATGTGACTTTGAGGATCAATTTTCAATTATACGTTTTTTTCCAACTTCTTTTTAGCTCATGAGTTTGCATCCACCTTACTTCTCTGTCTTATAATTTCTGCAACTCTTCTGTGTTCCAAGCTTGTTAGTGCAGATCTTCTGTCTCTCTAACGAGCTCCACTCATCTTGAGATTCAGGGCATCTCAAGAGCTCTCACCCATGAACTTACTTCTGTTTTGGTTTGAGGAAAGCCTTTTTTTGTGTGTGTGGTGCTGGGGTTCCTGGAAACCCTTCTACCTCTGGGCTATACTCCCAGACCTTTTTTATATATTTTTTTACTTGGAAACAGGGTCTCTTAAGCCAGCGAGGCTGGCTTTGAACCTGCGAAATCCTCCTGTCTCCACCTCCCAAGCGCGGGGATTACAAGCGTGTGCCACCATGCCCAGCTAAGGAAAGTCTTTTTTTTTTTTTTTTTTTTTTTTTGGTGATACTGGGGTTCCTGGAAACCTTCTACCTCCGGGCACTTTTTTTTAATCTTTGGAAACAGGTTCTCTTAAGCCAGCGAGGCTGGCTTCGAACCTGCGCAATCCTCCTGTCTTCGCCTCCCAAGCTCAGGGATTACAAGCGTGAGCCACCACACATGGCGAGGAAAGCCTTTTTGACACACCTTCCCCACAGCCCATAAAAGACAGAATTCTTTGTTCTAGTTTTTTCTCCCCCTTTCCCCCAGACAAGGTCCTCTCTCTCAAGTTATAAGATTCATGGGGCTAAGAATATTTTTTCTAAGAAATAATTTTAATTACTACATGTAATTATAATAAACTACACTTTAGTCTTAAAATAATTCCCAATTCAGGTAGGCTTATTAAACTCACACCAATAAATGGGGCTTTTTGCAGTTTGTTCTTTGCTGGTAACTTGTGATAAAAGTTTGTGGGGGTGGGGGGGGAGACCATGCAGGAAAAAGGGAAAATAATTCATATTTTGACAGTGAAAGAAAATATAATTTATGTTTGCTGAAATGTTTATTATATGTCAGGCTCTGTTCTAAAGTGGTTAGCTCATTTATTCCTAATAACAATGAGGCACTACACTTTCCTCCACTGTACAAATATGAAAACAGAGCCACAAAGGTTAACGAGCCGCAGGACAGGTCGCTCTTGGGGAAGTCAGCACTGGAGGTCAGGCCAACTGGCTGCACAACCTTGCTCTTACCTTGGAACCAAGGCCTTTGATTAATGCAGGATTGTTTTTTTTTTATTTTTTAAAGGATAAAAAATAAGGGAAACACAGTATAAAAACATATCTATTCCATAGGAATCCTGGGAGACTATGCTTGTGGGCAGGGTCCTGAATTTGGAGTGAAGTAATTTAAACCATGAATTCTATAAGGCTGAATCCCAAGATGGAGGTAAAATCCAGACCTGTCATTAATTGTGGCCCCAAGAATCTTGCCCTTTCTGCCTCATTCATCCCTTAGTAAAAAAAAGTAATGAGAACACATTAGTAGGACAGTGGTAAGGAATAACGGAGAGACCACCCTCACTTGAAGAGCATGGTGACACTGCTGTGACTCCTTCACTGTGGTCTGTGCAGCATCCCCGGCGGCTGCTTAGCCCCCGGCCTCTGTCCCCAACTCTCCTAGACTATTCTTGGTTCTATTCTTAACACTAACAAGAATAGCTCACAGTTGTTGCAGGCTTGGCAGCCACTATTATTAATCAATTTACATGTATTAACTCAATTTTCTAAAAAACAACTCTGAGATATGTTCCTAATATCCTTTGACTGGGATAGAAGGCTCTTGCTATTCATGAGGGCTGAATTCCAAGCCCTTCATTGCTCTAATGGGATAATAATAGAGGTGATGAAATTAAGATACAGAAGTAACTTGGGAAAGCACTCAGGGCTGACAAACTGTTGAACAATTCCATCTACATTACTTCTAACCCTTAGTTCAAACTTATGATTGAAATCATTGACAAATATTAAGGACATCACATACAGGATTCACAAAGCCTGTTACCTTACTCATCCTACCATAATCGTCCATCTCCTTCTGTGGGCTTAGGTTTGGTATTTTTGCCATAGTTTACATGTAAGGTCCAATGCTGAGATCCTCACTCTCCCTCTTCCTCTAAGCCCCATTAGAATCAGTCTGCTTGTTATCCTTCCAAAATATTCTTCCATTCTACCTTCTCCTTCCCTTCCTCTTGCCCAGGTCAGGCCTCCTTCTGTTTCTCATGATGAGGGCCTTGTATTCAAATGTATTTCTGTTAACTTCCCTATGATCTTCTAAACGTCCCTGGAAATGTTCTTAGGGCCTATGCTCAAGTTTTCTGCTCATGTCAATTTTCTTCCTAGGTGGTCACATTCATGATTCTCACATCATTGTCCAGCCCCAACTTCTTCTCAGAACCCTAGACTTACCAAACAAAATACTTTCACGTCTCATAAGCACCTGAACTTGCCGAGTCCAAGCATGGATACCTGATACTCTAAAATCCTGTTCGTTTCCACTTTTGTTCCTTTCTTTAATACTCAGTTGCTTATACTATCACTTGGGAGTCATTCTAGACTTTATTCTTCTCCACTATAGTCTACAACTGTACTGTCAATCTTTCTAAAACTACTTCCCAGGTCCTGGACCAGGCACCCATTATGACTTTTTTAGGCTCCAGAAAGAACCTCCTAACTGATTGCTTTATTCATCTCTTTATCCATTCTCTACATTGTGTGATTTAAAAAGAAAAAGAAATAAAAATGGGTGGGAGAATTAAGTTAGGCTCTTGCTTAAAACCCTTTAAAGGCTTGGAATAAAATTTAATAATTTCCTGTGACTATCAGGGCTCTGAATGATGGTGCATTTCTCATTTCTTCTTGTGCCTGCCTTCCCCTCATCTCTCCAAATCCTGGCACACTGATCTTTGATTTCCTTAAGTATGATGGGCCTTTCTGTACCTTCAGGCCACTGTGCATGACATACCCTCTTCTCCATTCATTTCATGGATAGCATTACCTGTGAAGTCTTCACTTACATGTTTTGGCTTCAGAGGGACTTTCTCTAGTGCCCAAGTCTATGTTTGCATAGAAATATGGATCCTGGCCTTTATGTTGTTGGTGTTAAACATTGGTACCATTTCTTTCCTATGTGTGGACTGAAAAATCCAGAAAGACTGAACCATGGAGGTTTTATTCACCACTGTGTATCTAGTCCTTCCCTCTGAACCATGGACAAGATCAAGTATCCTTTGAAGGAAAGCGTGAAATGAAATGAGTCGAATTTTGGGCCTCAAAGTGCTTCCCTGGCAAGCTGAGGCTCTCCTGGGTTGCACGTGCTGTGAGCGAGGTCCTTAGCATCATTTCTAATGAGGTCTGGAATACAGGTACTTGTAGTGCCAGTCTTTCTTATGGCTTTCCTTTCCCTGGCCTCACTAATTGGCCCTCTAGTGGTATGTTAAGTAAAAATCCAGAGATATGGATGGTTTCAAAATTTGCTTTGTTTTAAAAAGGGTTCGAAAAAAAGAGTGTTTTCATAAAGAAACTTATTACAGGTTCCTTTTTGATTCAAAAATGACCATTTGAGTATCTAGAAGTTAAGAACTTAGGTTCTAGATGAGTTCAAATTTCATTCTGCTTCCTAACCTTGGTAAATCATTTAACTTTTCTAAACCTTGATTTCCTTCTTTCTAAAAACAACATTTTACAGCACTGTTTTGGTAACTATATGAAGTAACTTATGTAATAATTTTACCTAGTGCCTGGCATACAATAGTTATTTGACAGGAGATGAATATAGGTTTGGAGAGACAGTTTTTAAAATAGAAAGAACAATAAGCTGAGGGTCCGTAATCTTGCATTCAAGTCCTGGCTCTACATAAACGTCATCTGACCCTCTGAGCTTTAGTAACCTCATCTAGGAATGGTTGGAAGCAAAAGTCCATACAATGGGCTAAATAAGATAAAAATGTTAAAATATTTTCTAAACCTCAAATCAGTTTATATATACAAATATCTGAAGTCATTGGCTTTTTGCCTTAAAAATGGGCTGGCTATAATTCCACGTTAAAGAGTTTGTTTTATGCTGAAGTCATTTTGCATTCACATTTTGACTGCAAGTTAGCCCGACAAGCTTTCTTTCTTCCTAACTTAATTGTGGTATTGGGATTGAGCCCAGGGCTAGGCAAGTACTCTACTTCTGGGCCACATGCTCAGCTCTTTCTACTGTGAGTCAGGGTCTCACTAAGTTGCCCAGAGTAAAAAAACAAAAAAACAAAAAAAACAAAGGATGAGGCTTGAAAAGTTATCTGGGCCTTAGTGACCTCACATACATAACTGGGATACTGAGACTAGGTTATTTCTTGGTTCCTTATCTGAATACTGCAAATAGCAGTATTGTCACAAGGTAGGAAACAGATGATTAGTGAAAGGGAAACTAGCATCTGTCTAATGCTTTGACCATGAGCACAGGGGATGAAGATGAGTGGTTCCTAAAGAAATGATTCTGCTTACTTTTTTCCATGGAGGATTTTCCAAAAACGTTTTTCATCCTATATTTATTTTTACTTTTGGCAGTAATGGGGATTGAACACAGAGCCTTTTACGTACTAGCCAAGCATTTCACCACACAGTTAACAACCTCAACCCCTGCCTCCCCCCTTTTGTAACTTTGAGACAGGGTCTCACTAAATTGCCCAGGCTGGCCTGGAACTTGTAATGCTCCTGCCTCAGCCTCCTGAGCAGCTGGCATTACAGATATGCTTCACCATTCCCAGCCTCCAAATGGCCTTTTAATTGTAGCTAAGTAGAAATAAGATGATATAAAATTCAGAAAAATGTTAACGGAAAATAATGTGATCTGTAAAGAAAAGACCAGTCATATTTAAACAAGGGTCACTTACTAGATACTTAACTTAAAAGATAAAGAGCATTTTTATTTAATTTTTTGCTTTGATTTACATAAAATAGTAGTATATAGGATTTTACTCATTTAATTTAGACTTGGCACTACCAACCAAAGTATATCCTCAGACACTCTTTTCCTAAAATGGTGAAAGGCTGGATTAATACAACTCTCAGAACATATTTAGTTAGAGGAATTATTTGTTGCCAAAAGGCTTCCTGTTAAATTGTATATAGCTACTTCATTTAAATTTTTTTTTTTTTTTTTTTGGTGGTGGTACTGAGGGTGGAACCCAGGGGCTTTCTACCTCTAGGATATACTCTCAGACCTATTTTATATTTTATTTGGAAACAGGGTCTCACTAAGTTGCTGAGAGCCTCACTAAGTAGCTGAGGCTGGCTTCGAACTTGTGTGATCCTCCTGTCTCAGCCTCCCAAGCGCGGGGATTACAAGCGTGCGCCTCCACACCTGGCTACTTCATTTAATTTTGAGCCCATGCTCTTAAGAGAACAGGAGATTTATTTTTATTTATTTATTTATTTTGGTGGTACTGGGGGTGGAACCCAGAGGTTTTCTACCTCTGGGCTATACTTCCAGACCTATTTTTTATACATTATTTGGAAACAGGGTCTCATTAAGTTGCCGAGAGCCTCACTAAGTAGCTGAGGCTGGCTTTGAACCTGTGTGATCTTCCTGTCTCAGCCTCCCAAGCACTGGGATTACAAGCGTGCGCCACCACGCCCGGCTAAGAAAAGGAGATTTAAAAATCACTATTGCCGGGTGTGGTGGTGCACACCTATAATCCCAGTACTTGGGAGGTTGAGACAGGAGGATTGCAGGTTCAAGACCAATCTCAGCAACTTAGCAAGACTCTCAGCAACCTAGTAAAGTCTTATTTCCAAACAAAAAAGTAAAAATGGCTGGAAGTGTAGGTCAGGAGCTAGGTTCACTTCTGGGGGACAGTTGTGCCTATTTGAGAAAGAAAGAAGGTATAAAATGCTCTGTTCCCCACCGTCCCCCTCAGGGATAGCCATGTCCTGCTCTGGGCTCAGCCTTCAGCTCCAGACACAGGGTAGGACACAAGGACAGTGTTTTGTACCAAAACAAAATAAAAATCACTATCGATAATTTGCTTCTGCAAACATCATTTACATTTAAATTCCTACCTAAGTTGTTAGGAGAAAGTCTGTGGACCGAACTAAAGTCATGTTTAATCTGAGTGTATATGTAGTATGTGTGTACGCATCCACAAACATAAAGTGAGCAACTTCATACTGGATTTTTGAAAGCCAAAATTCAGTAAAAAAGAGGACAGGGAAGATCTGAATCACTTCTTTAGGGAAACTGAGAAGGTTCACAGGAAGGGGCAGGAGCAAACTTCACACCTTGACTGACCATTCACTGTTAGGAGTGGCTCTTCTTTTCCACGTGCCGGATTTCTTTCTTTGTCTTCATTTTATAAGCTTCTCCCTGCTTCAAAAGGAATGTATATATTAAGATTTTGTGGTGAAAGAGGTTCAGTGGTAAAAGGAATTCCCATTCTGGTTCCTGGAGGCTGGACTAGGATAAATGCAACCATATACAGTTCTTTGTTACTTAAAGTCTAAAAATACATACAATCTATTTGGTCTAACCACACAGTTTAGCATCATCTAGGCAAGCAACAGAGACAGAGCATCTGTCAAAGTGAGTAGAACGTAACTGTACTTCACAATAATCTAGCAGGTTAGTGATAAATTATATATATAAAGAGCAGCCTGACCATTTCTTATAATAAAATAGAAGAAATCATCACTAAAGCACACAAGGCCCCCCAGCTCCAATTAAAGAAAAGAATCAATAAATCATAGTTTGACATTTTAAGCCAACAGGACTTTAAGTGATCTTTTGTAATGAGACAGTGATTTCTCATTAAAGGGTGAATTGAGAACTAAAAAACCAAGAGAATGCTGCAGACTTGCATGGCCCCCCTCCCTTTGGTCTGTGGAGTTATCCACACTGTCCTCTCCTTCCTAGACAGACCAAGAAGGCATCGTTTTCCAAAAAACAAGACTTCTCTTTCCTGAGCACCATGAACACACTCCTCTGAGAGGGAGGCCATTGCACAAATACTGTTTTTACTCTATACACGAGGAGCCTTTCCAATTTTCTGACCTAGTCCTGAGAAATTTTCACGCTTTCCTTATGTAAGCACAATCAAAGTTTCTGTCTCTGAACAGAAACTTTTAACAGGCAAAGGTAAAGTTCTGGGAAACAAAAATAATGATGTGTCCTTTGAGAGACGGGGCTTCCCTGGTGAATAATGCTGCTCAGGGATGGGTTTGAGTCTGTAATTGGCCCAATGGAGATAGACAGGGAACTCCAAAGAGGGGGGCCTCCTCAGGGAAAGATGGGATCCAGATTTCCCTATGGAATATGTTGGGAAGGGGAAACATATAGATCTGATGTAAGAATTGTGAACTGAGATATTTACCATCCTAAGGTTCAAGTCCTGTCCTTGTGTCCTACCCTTCATCTGGAGCTGAAGGCTGAGCCCAGAGCAGGACATGGCTATCCCTGAGGGGGACGGCGGGGAACAGGACATTTTACCTCCTTTCTTTCTCAAATAGGCACATTCTGTCCCCCAGAAGTGAACCTAGCTCCATGAAAACTCTGAAGACAGTAAAAAACAAACAAACAAACAAAAACCCCCCAAAAAACTAACATTCAGGGATGTTCGGAAGAAAAGTATTTCCTTTGGCCCTGATCAAAAGACGCATATGTCAAAAGCAACACACGCTTCACACTGCCACACTGCGGGTGCCAGTCTGTTAGCAGCATTTCTAGGGAATGCACAAAAAGCCTGTATTTTCTATTTTCTCTTTGGCAATCCCTCTCCATTACCACTTCATCCTGTTTTCTTTCCTGTGGGATAATTCGTCTTATTACTTTCCGAGTGATCTGTGGAAAGCAACAGTGAGAAACAGATTTTTTTTTTTTTCCATTTAAAGAGGTGACATGATAGCATTTAAATCTGAATTCCAAGAGAAACATAAAATCTCATCGGTGATTACTTTTCTGGTGATGAGGGTGCCTTCTTCATCAGTGAACTGCTCTTCTGTGACAGATTCACCAGGAATGTTTTTTGCTTCCTCTCCCTAAAGGATGTGGCATAGAGGTTAGCAACATACTACACAGAGAGACCTCCAAACCACTCCAAACAGCACACGCATGCTCTGGGGTTTTACAAGGAGGAGGATGGAGTTGGGAGGAGGCTCACATCACTGGCGGTTACTTAGCCACCAACAGCCTTCAAACAGTAAACCTCAAGCACATCTAGAAGGACAGTTAGCAGCAGATACCAAGAAGGAAGAACTTGAAAATATATAATCAGATAATGCAATTACACACAGATAAGCCAAAAGCTTCATTTGTTGAACAATAACAACAAAAAGTCAACAATCAGAGTTGTGACTGGATCATCTCACCCTGAGCATGGTGTTTCTTCATCAGTCCTACTGTATCTCTAGAGATTTTTGTGGATTTGAGTTTTCTCTTTGAATTAATACAGTACCTTAGTTGGGCATGATAATTATCACTCTTGTTAGTTCCATTTAAGAATTCATTTGCTAAGGGTAATATATGCCTTTTTTGAGACTGAAAATGTCTAGGGTACAGGGAAAGTCTTACTTTTAGACTGAGTTTTCATAGGTCTTGAAATAAAATGACAAAAGCTGTGTCCTGTGAACAGTTTTATGTGGTTGCTGTCTCCATTGCCATAGGCCAAGTGGTGGGAGAGATCATGTGTTGTGTGTGTGTGTGTGTGTGTGTGTGTGTGTGTGTGTGTGTGTGTTTCTGGGAATTGAAACTAGAGGTGTTCTACCTCTAAGCTACATTCCCAGTCCTACTTTGTTTTTGAAACAAGGTCTAAGTTGCTGAGGCTGTACTTGAACCTGTGATCCTCCTGCCTCAGCCTCCCATGTACTGGGGTTTCAGCCATGTGCTACCATGCCTGGTGAGATACAATCCTAAATCCTTTGGTATTGATTTTTCTCTTTCAGTTAGTAACAGTTCTTGATTTAGAAGGGGAAACTGCTAAAACTGTTCTTCTGATTACAGTGCAGTAAATGGTCAGGTCCTAGGACAGGCTTGTATTTTCCTGCTCACACACAGCTTGGTGGATTAAAATGGTTCCTTGATATCACTTCTCTAGTGCTATGCTTATATAAAAAGACAAACCACTCAGAGAGCAAAAGTGAAATGGTATCTACAATACATTACTTTCTCTGATAGTGTTCAACTTTACATTTGTGCTACTTAGATTTTGGGGGAACAAGGATAAATATCCTAAGTGTGGATTTATATTTCAGGGATCTACTAACCTGTCAAAATTCTTGTTGAAAAGGCGAAATGGATAATGTTCCAATGCAGTGTACAGATGTAGTGTTTTTCTGGGAGAAATGGCAGATCACAAAGACAGGTGCATTCCAACCTTCTCTGTGTTACTGGCATGAAAATGACAGTGGTTCTGACCATTTTGACAGTGCCACCCAAGGGGGAGAACATCCTAATCCTATGACTGCCTCAAGTTCAACCACTGGCAAGGTGGCTCTGGGTTTGAAATGACAGAATGAAGACTAAAACTCTCTCCTGTTTTGCTAACAAAATTCTGATCCCATTCTTTTTCCTTACTGCAAAGTGTCTTTGTATTCTTAGATTGTGGGTACGTGGGTCATAACCATGGGGAAAACAAAAGACATACTTTACCTCACTGCGGTGTAGGTGGGAAGAAAATGCTTCTCGCTGCTCATGTTTAGTTCTTTCTCAATCTTGCTAGGACTAGTTTCAAGTAACACAATTAAGAAAGGGAAGAAAAGTGGAAAAGTAGGAGGTCTCATATCTAAATGAACTAGAATCTAGACCAAATGTTTTATGGGGATGTTACTTGTGTTTTCTATGGTTGTTTTTGTGTATTTGGAGAATAATACAATTTAGCTTTAAAAATTAAAGAAAAAAGATGGTATATTTTGCAAAAAGTCACTAAGTTTTACGTAAGTGTAACTTATTGTTTTAGTCTACCTGAATTTGTGTGTGTAAATAGATTCTGTATATTGGTATATGTTTATAAAAACAATCTGAACCTTACAAACAGTGGTTGCCTCTGAGAATGAGAATGGGTAGAAAGAATTTTATATACTATTAAGCTGGCTGATTTGAGGAACCATACATATAAACTCTTCTTTAGAAAGCCAGAAAACAGTGGGAAAAAATGAAATTAAAAAAAAGCAGTTGCATTATATAGTAAAAAGTCAGTTTTTTTTTTTTTTTCAGTACTGGGGACTGAACTCTGGGGCATTCTACCTTTGAGCTACACCCCAGCCCTATTTTATTATTATTTATTTTTGAAAAAGGGTTTTACTGATTTGTAAAGAGCCTCACTAAGTAGCTGAGGCTGGCCACAAACCTGTGATCCTTCTATCTCAGACTCTTCAGTACTAGGTTTACAAGCGTGTGCTACCATGCCCAGAAAAATTCAGTTATTTGAATCTTTTGTGTGTGTGTGTGTGTGGGGGGGTGGTACTGGGGATTGAACTCAGGGGCATTTTACCCCTGAGCTACTCCCCTCCACCAACCCTGTTTTTTATTCTCTATTTTGAAACAAGTTCTCACTAAGTTGCAGAAGGCCTCACTCAGTAGCTGAAGCTGTCCTTGAACCCAAAATCTTCTAGTCTCAGTCTCCCAGGTACTGGGATTACAAGTATAAACCACCATGGCCAGTAGTAATCTGAATCTAACAAACTTCACAATCATTTAGCTGTGAATTGGCTTACACTTTTAACCTTTACAAACAATGAATTTGCTAGGCAAATAAAGAAAACAAGCTCACAGAACTTGTCAGTAGCTTATAAGCCTTCTAAGCATATAAAATCACTATGAAATTATCAGATTATATAGAAATAAATTAATATACTCAAAGTGTCAAAAGACCATAATTAATGGGATAATGTATACTTGGCTCTTTCCATAGGATTTTGAAAATATTAAATGAAAAAAATATAAAATAGTAAAAACTTCAGAAAAAAAAACAAATGGGTCCGCCGGGTGTAGTGGCGCACGCTCGTAATCCCCGCACTTGGGAGGCAGAGACAGGAAGATCGTGCAGGTTCGATGCCAGCCACACTGGCTTAAAGAGACCCTGTTTCCAAATAAAAAAGTATAAAAATAGGTCTGGGAGTGTAGCCCAGAGGTAGAAGGGTTTCCAGGAACCCCAGTACCACCAGAAAAATAAATAAATAAATAAATAAATAATAAATAAATAAATGGGTCCACATGTGAACATAAAGCAAAAATATCAAACTTGTACTTAAAACCATTTATTATGTAAATTGAATGCTAAGAAGACTTGCCTAGACTTGTGGCAGTGGAATCCTGAGCCCCTATTGCTTCCTTTGGGTGACATTTTCCAGCCAAAGCTATTTCTGAGAGGATGGAAGAGCCCCAAACAGTTTTTTCGTACTGAGATACCAGTACTAGAGCCGTAACTGTGGCCACCAATGTAACTCTATTGGTTCAGTTCAGGGTGGGTCAGCATCCATGAAGGAGGTCAAATTCCAGCCACGGCTCCCTAGTGTTGCCCTCTTCTGTGCCACGGGGAAGGTCTGAATGGCCAAGTGCCTGGTTTAGTCTAGCCAAAGGTACCCCTTTCACTTGGGAGAAAAATACAGCAATGTGGAAAAAGCACTTCACTCAAGGACTTTGGAGTCAGTTTTAGTCCAAGAGCTGCTTCTATCCATCTGGGTAATTCTGAATAAATCAATGAATCTCAAATATTCAGTGCTGTCATCTAAGAAAAGGGGCAATTTCAGTTGTGATAACCCCATCAGAGCCAGATACTCCCATGTCAGAGTTACTGTAATGAAGGACACCACCCTATGGAGTAAAGAGAAAAGCAAGAGACCGCTGATTCTTTTCAACTACTACAAAAACCTGACCACAAAAATATTACCCAGAAAGGAGCCTATGTATGTAATTTGCTTTTCTGTTATACTTTGAATGATGCTTATAGCTATTCTTTAGCTTTTGATTTCCCCATCATACGTGAAAGAGATTTCTCAAAGCTTAGTTCTCCCTCAGTTATAAAACCCTATCCCCTGATGATGCTACTCAGTCAATCTAAAACTACACGGATGTTTTGGAGATGAGTAGTCTCTATTCTATGAAGCCAATGACATCATACGGTAGTTTGGTCTTTTAAACCTAAGCCCTTCATAAACACATTGATGCGTTAACTATTAAACTAAAAATAAATAATTTACAGAAATACCGTGGTTTTTTTTTTTTTTGTGGTGGTACTGGGGTTCCTGGAAGCCCTTCTACCTCCGGGCTACACTCCCAGACCTATTTTTTATACTTTTTTATTTGGAAACAGGGTCTCATAAGCCAGCGCGCGCGGCTGGCTTTGAACCTGTGCGATCCTCCTGTCTCTGCCTCCCAAGCGCGGGGATTACAAGCGTGCGCCACCACGCGCGGCATACAGAAATACCGTTATTTAAAAGCTGATTTGATAAGCCGGGCGTGGTGGCGCACGCTTGTAATCCCAGCATTCAGGAGGCTGAAACAGGAGGATCACAGTTCGTGGACAACCTCAGCTACTTAGTGAGGCCCTGTTTCAAAGTAAAGAATAAAAAGTAGGGGAGAGGGTGTGGCTCTCAGGTTGAATGCCCCTGGGTTCCGTCCCCAGACCCGCAAAAAAATAAAAAAGTAAATAAAAAATCTGACTTGCGGATGCACGTCTAGATTTAAGCAGACAAAAAGAAACAATCCTCTTTGATTTGAGGGGTGTTGATGTTATTTTGTCTGGCTTCTTTAGAGTAACACTTATTTACTCCTTGCTTCTCAGATTTTTGTTTAGTTTTTTTTTTTAAGATTTAAAGAAGTTTATTAGAAAAACAGAAATACAGAGAATAAAAATACAGCCCCATGCCAAAATGGCATGAGGGGGTGACTCGAAATGAATACACCCTTTGTTTAGTTTTTGCATGATTTTTTTTTCTTGTCTTAGATAGAATAGCATCTACCTCTCTAAGGGTTAGCTATCATAATGCCATGAGGTAAGTTTCGATGCAACTTAAATATATCATATTTTAAGCATAAAAAGTATGTCTGTGCACTTTTTCTTGACATTTTACTTGGAAATATCATTTCTAGAAGAAACTGGTTATGTGACTAGCAAAACCTGAGAAAGGGTTATTGTCTTCAGAAAACCTGAATCAAGCACCCCTTTTATCCCAGAGAACATGTGAGATGTGGCTATGGGGATTTTATAGGAAGCAGGTTGAATACTTGCAAATATGCTAGACAACAATTAATAATTTGGCTTGCCTATGTAGAATTTCCAAAGAAGTGGCTGATGCTTTCTTGAGAGTATCTGTTGAGCTCTCAGTGTTTAGACAAGGACTTCTGTCTTCGTTTCCAGTCTTAGAAAAACAGTAGCAGAGTGTATTTGACAGAGTGATTTCTCATCTTTCATTGGAACTTTATGCAAGTACAAAACTTCAGGATTAAGAAATTTTGGGCCAGACGTGGTGGCGCACGCTTGTAATCCCCGTGCGTGGGAGGCGGAGACAGGAGGATCGCGCATGTACTCAGTTTTCCAGTTGTGCTATGTTGGAAGTGGAGTTAACTTTTCATTTCTAGCAAAAACTGCCTTCCATACTTTTTGTGGTACTGGGGTTCCTGGAAGCCCTTCTACCTCCGGGCTACACTCCCAGACCTAGTTGTACATTTTTATTTGGAAACAGGGTCTCCTAAGCCAGCGCGCGGCTGGCTTCGAACCTGCGCGATCCTCCTGTCTCTGCCTCCCAAGCGGGGGGATTACAAGCGTGCGCCACCACGCCCGGCCTGCCTTCCACACTTAAAAGTCCAGCTTAATATGTTTTGTGCATGTTAGTATAGTTAACCTATCTCAGAAATTTTTACTTGACTCACATTTTGTCACACACATTCATGCCAGGCTACTATGAAAATTCTCAGCCACTGGGAATGAAGAACTGACTTCCGTCTAAGAATTAAGGAAGCAGGTTTTTGAGAGAGAAGCCTTTTAATTTTTTCATTATCTTTCTTATCTTACCTGACACCTCATTTGTCTCTGAGGCTCTAGCTGAATATTTTATTTGCTATGAATTCTCTTCTCATCAGGATATAAATGGCCCCAATTTTCAGATAAATGACAACTGCCACATGTCAAGTGGGCCTACAGAATACTCACTACCAGGCAACATGGCTTGCTTTTGTTTTTTAGAATAAGTTTTAAAGTGTGCAAAGAAACAGACACAGAGCTGTATAGTTATCAAGCAGGCTGAGTTTTCAAAACCACATGAAAGGACTTTACACAGCAGCGCCTGTAATGGTCCAGTTGTGGGATACCTTTATAATCAAACGCCGGCGAGTAACCCGGGTAGTGACTCTCCGCTCCTCCTCTGAACTTGAATCACTTTCACTGTCTCTCAAGTCCTGATAAATGCATTTTTAGTATAATTTTACCATCACATTTAAAATAGAAAACATTCTGAGAAGGGAAATTAAGAAAGAATTACATTTACTTGCTGTTTTCCCCCCACTGAGGAATATTATGACATGTTTTTGTAATTATCTTAGAATAAGTGTAAGTGAAAGGAAATGAGGATTTAAATAATCATGTGTATGTATGTATGTATGTATATACCTATATATACACATGTATGCATATTTTAGGTAAAGATCAATATAATTAAATTATAATTTCTTAAAATAATTGCAAAGCCTTTTTGGCTTCTGAAACTTAATGCTATTAGTTTGAAGAAACATTTATATTCCCTTCTAAACTGGTTTTAAATATATATCCACTTGACTTTAATGGAAAACTTGATAGTTTGGGCCATATTTCTCTTGAAAGAGGCATATTTCTGATTTTACAAAATTTTGGTCAAATTCAACCAACTTTATAAAAAAACGAACTGAAATTTACATCAGCCTAACTTGACACGTATATTTGTATTAGGAGACTATTATCAACACAGCTGACACTCAAAGTATATTCACAAGAATGAAGAAATATGGTGAGAGTGAAAGCTTTTGTCTTCTTTACAGACCTGATAAGAAACTAGGATATAAAATGAAATACTACATAGATAAAATATAATAACTGCATGAAATATTAAGTAGCAGGGAAACTTCTCAAATTGCTATAGGAAGTATAGAGATTATATAAAATAATTTTTGAAATGTTAGTTGTATATATAATAACCTATGCAAGTTTTTTCACCAAAGGTAAATCTCACAAGTGTTTAAAAATGTACAAGTAATAGCAACTTTGATTTCATATGAAATTTTATCTGAACAAAATATTCTATGGAATAATATGGGTTTGAAAGGAAATAGCAGCCAATATCTTTGCAAGGAATAAGAATTTGAAGGATAAGTTACTTATCACATATTCTAAATTTTTCAGAAAAAGATAATTAAATTCGGAAAACTTAGAAGGGGCTTAATAATGTCCTATGAAAGGAAGTCCCTAGTGGCTCAGAGAGGCAGGAAAAGAAAAGGTAAGAGGAATTAATATCGTTAAAAGAAAAAAAATTGCTCATCAGCATTCCAAGTTTAATGGGTTGGATGAGGCAAAAAAGAAAATTAAATTATCCATACTTGGAATCTTATACTGGGAAGGGGTTTCATTTGGGTAAATTCAAAAGCTGAAGAACCTATGTTACTGCAAGTACCAACAACAAACCTGGACATCAATTAGATAATAATCCTATTAAACACCCTCTGAGACCAGCTCCTTACATAGAGAAAAAGTGGAAATGTGGCCAATTTTTTTTCTTTTTCTGCCTCTGGCAGCCTTAAGGTGAAAGGTAGAGAGAAGACAGTGGTAGAATCTCTGGAGGATTCCTTTAAAAGAACTCTCTAAGAATTGGTAAGGCGGAAACTTCAGTAATTCTCTCAGTATTCCTGCAAATGAGCTGCTGCATAAAAAGGGGGAGGAGGAGAGCAGAATTTTACCTTGTAACAGCAGGCAGTCATCCGTGTAAAAGCCGCACCCGAACTTTTGACCTGATATTTTGGGGGATAAAAAGGGGGCTGTTTTCTGAGATCATACATCAGATGGCCTACTTGGTTGCTACTGTACTATGGTGGAGCCACAAAAAAACACATCCTGAACAGGTCTGGATTTCTTGTAAAGTCATACTTGTAGCTTCCCAAAGCTTTAAGCCCATTAGGGATTTTTATGGTCCTGAAGTATTTACGGGAGTGGAGGAGGACTGGTAACCAATACCAAGGGCACAGACTCATTTTTAAGAAATCTTGAGGATACTTTGTAATAGTAATTTTGCCCATTACTAATGAACTCAGCTGAGCTCTTTTCTTTCAACCCTCTTTATGCTGATGCTACCATGGCTCCCAGTGGCCAGTACATAAGCACATGTGCGCACATAGCAGTGCACACTTATGTCATGTGGCTATTTGCTTTCAGAATTTGTGTTCATTTTTCAGAATACATCTTTACGGATAAAATATCAGTATGTCACTGTTTCTCCTTATATTTTGTGGGTTCATCTTAGAAAAGAACATAATTATATAGCTTTTTTGTGTGTGGTTCTGGGGATGGAACCCAGGCGCCTTCTACCTCTGAGCTACACCCGCAGTCCTATTTTTTAGTCTTTATATTTTTTGAAACAGGGTCTCACTGAGTTGCAAAGGGCCTCGCTACGTAGCTGAGGCTGTCTGCGAACCACAATCCTCCGGTCTCCACCCCCCAAATGCAGGGATTACAAGGGTGTGCCACCACACCCGGCTATCATATAGCATTTTAAATGGGAACATTCCATTCGAACTCATGTTGTTAAACATACTATGAGTCAAAGACTGAAATCAATATTCAAAACAAGGAAGGAAGTCAAAAGCCTGAGAAAGCCTTAAACAAAAAAGCTTTTAAGAAAAAACAGGCTCAATTCAGTCAACAGTGGTGATAATCATTTGCTTAAGTGATATTCTAAAATAATCAGTAGCTCATTTAATTGCCTTCACCAAATCTAATTTCAAAGATTGTATCAAGGAAAAAGAGAGATGGCTTAATATTTCACTTTCTCTCACTTTCCCTTTTAACAAGCAGGAGAAAAACTAAAAGATAGTTTGTAGAAGAGAAAAAGAAAGGATATGACTGGTTGATAGATCAATAATGAGCTAGTGAGTGGCTGGGTATTTATCATAAGCTTCCTAAACCTCACATCAATCAGGAACTCATTATTTTAGACAAGACTGGCTTCTTTCTCCCAAAACACTGCAGTGAGTCATAAGGTACTCACAGCTCAGGGAAGAACTGACGACAAACCCAACTATTCCACCGATATATACCTTTCAATCTATGTCTACTAGAGCACAGTGGACAGTAAACTAGTGTAGAAAATGCAGCTCATTTTTATTAAATATTAATACCTAAAAATTGTAAGCATAAGAGAATTTATTTATTTATTTATTTATTTATTTATATATTTTGGTGGTACTGGGGATGGAACCCAGGGGCCTTCTACCTCCGGGCGACACTCCCAGACCTATTTTATATTTTATTTGGAAACAGGGTCTCTTAAGCCAGCTGAGGCTGGCTTCGAACCTGCGTGATCCTCCTGTCTCAGCCTCCCAAGTGCGGGGATTACAAGCGTGCGCAACCACACCCGGCTACAAAAGAATTTTTAAACCACCTAGGTGGTACCACAAAACATTTCAGTGTAAAGTTAGAACAAAATAATACTTCTGTCATAGTAAGATTTACTAGAAACTAATATTAATTATCAATTTAGATATCAAAATTATTCTTCTAGCTTTAATTTCTGACTGCTGCCCACCCATCTCTTCTTAGGCCTACTAGTTGTGTCTTTTCAATTTTAAAAATTTTTCAGACAATAGGCCTTAGAGAATAGAACTCTTAGATGAGTTAGATGCTAAATACTCTTTAAATTTGCCAAAAAGCCAGGAAGGTCAGAATTATCCTCCACTTACCCCCCCCCCAAAAAAAAAAACCTGGGTGTGGTGTTAAAAAACCTAAGTCCCAGATATAATTAATACTGACCTAAAATGGATTACTTATTATCTCTAGTTACTTAATAGCTCTCACAAGTGGCTAGAGAGATACTTAATTCTTTTTCTTACTCAACGAATAAAGGTCTGAGCAAATGGCCCAAGTTTTATTCATACCTTTGACCATCAGTTCTACAACTTCATCCATGTATGATTTAGAAACATAGAAGAACCTTGAACCCAGCACTGTAGGGTTAGTCAAAAGCAGAACATCAATACTTTTCAATGTCAGCCATCTGGTGACCAGGTGACGTACCTTTGGCTCTGACCCGCTGGATCCCTCTTCTTCGTGGAGGTTCAGCCTGGGCTTGCCATCAGCAGGACAAGTCCTAGTCATCTTTTTCATACTGACAGGCACACAGGGCTTAGGCTCTTCTATTACAAGCTTGCTTGTTTCTTCCAGAGATTTCTGATATGCTGCTAGTGGTGATGGTGCTTCCTCGGCACGACCAGATGTGTGTATTTTTGGTTTCAGAGTTTCCTTAGTGCTCTGTTTTGCTATATCGTTTTGGGATTCTGGAAAGTAAGATTTTGTCTTTGCTTCTGCTGTGACTTCTGCATGGCTTCCATTAGCTTCAAATTTTCCAGGTTCTCCTTTGAGATATGAGGTAATGGAATCTCTGCACTGGTCAGGGCTGCAAAAGAGAGAATATGCAAATTTACATAGCAACATGTGGTTGTAGAAGCTCTTGAGTTTTAATAACCCTGCTTTTAAAGTTCTTCTGAAGGCATGGAAAATCTGGTGGCTGGATTTATTTATTTATTTTTGCTTTTTTTTTTTTTTATCATGGTCTGGGGATGGAACCCAGAAGCATTCTACCTTCGAGATATACCCCCAGTACTATTTTGAACAGGATCTCACTAAGTAGCTGAGGCCAGCCGCGAATCTGCTATCCTCCTGTCTCAGCCTCCCAAGTACTGAGATTACAAGGGTGTGCCATTATACCCAGCTGGTGGCTGGATTTAAAATATTGAGGGCTATCAATGGTGGTGGGGATATGAGGACGTATGCCTTGGCTCCAGCCAGCCCCCATACACCAAAAGGGCGGACTAGCTTTACTGACATCCTATTTTTTTTTTTTTTTTTTTGGTGGTACTGGGGATTGAACCCAGGAACATCCTGCCTCCAAGCTATACCCTCCCGCCCTTTTTATATATTTTCTGATTTGAAACAGGTTCTTGCTAAGTTGTTGAGAGTCTTGCTAAAATGCTAAAATAAGAGGCTGGTCTGGAACCTGCAGTTTCTGTCTCAGCCTCCCAAGCACTAAGGTTACAGGTGTGCCCCAGCATACTCAGTTTTTTATTTATTTATTTTTATTTGCAGTTCAACAGCTACTTAAATTATACATGTTGAAATTGTTTATGATATATTAACAGTTCCATCCTCACCAATCTATAAGGGAAGGATATTTCAAAATACTATTATACCACTAGTAAAAAAAAAAAAAAAAAAAAAAAAAAAAAAAAAAAAAAAAGCATTCCTTTACAAAGAATGCAATGAATTCCTGAACCTCTAGCAGTGCCACGGACCCCAATTTGAGTTCTCTGTGTGTGTTCAATTATGAATCCAGTCGTCACACTTTTCCAAGCATAGCACTTCTACCTGAACCTCATCCTCTTCTGCTCAGGACCTCACTGGTTATCAGTGCTGGTGCACACTCTCTGCTTCTACTAACTGCAAGGCCTTGTCTCCTTAACTAGTAAACAGTTTTCTTTTCCAAAAATTTCCTTTAAATTGACTTTTATTTTTTTAACTAGTTTCAATATAGACTGATTCTGTAGCTTGTATATTATTACTATCTTTTATTATCTGTAGAAGACAATAAGTTTTTATATGTATAGTTTTTATATGTATAGTATATATAAATGTATGTATGTCTATTTTTTTAAGTCAAAATCTGATTAGCTGAACACTTATTTTAAAAAATACTAATAGCACACTGTATGTGTAAAGACAGACAATCTTGGTATATTGTGAAGATCCTATAACCTAGGATACATACCTTCATAAGACTTCTGTTTGATTTTCCATTCCACAATGCTTATTACCTCAGCTCTCCTAGCTACATGTGCTTAGACCAGAAGTCACTGTCATTTCCCTCATTTTATAGAACAGGACTCAGTATATTTTAAACAAGGGATTTCCGCCAGCTTACCAACAATTATCACCTTTTCCTGTATTTAAACCTATTTCCTGATAAGCAACTATAAATTATATAACTACATTTGAACACAGGCATCAAAGTTATTATTTGTCTTCTTCATAGTAGTTTCTTCGGTAGGCTGGATAGAGAATTTATTGGTGATCTCGGTTTCCAAAAGTCGTTTTATAAACTTCTCTTCGTAAATTTCATAAAGATCTTCTTTGAGAACTTTTATCGAGTAAGAGATTTATCAGCATTATGAAAATATTCCATGTGGTTATGAAATATTATAATTTCTCTTGCATCCAACCTAATGTTATTACTAGTTGCCTTTGAAGCAAAATATATTTTAGCCTAACACATGGGTAAATAAGAATATGGCCTACCTACTAAGAGATTACTATTTTTACTAGTCATATGATATATCCCAGATCTTTTTTATTTTGCCACAAGGTTTTCCGAAGTTGCTAAGGCTGGTGGTGACCTTGAAATCCTCCTGCCTCAGCCTCCTGATTAACGGGGATTACGAATGTGCACCACCACACTTGGCTGTGTTTTGTATAATAAATATATTTATGTTTATAGTTAGAAAATGAATATTTATAAAAGATATAACTATAATTTTTAAACTATTGTAAATGAGAATTAATTGCTGGCTATGAGAAAACATAATACAGATGGCATAGTGTCACACACATGCAATCCCAGTAATTGGAAGGATCGCAGGTGCAAGGCCAGTGTGCGGTAACTTAGTGGGACCATGTTTCACAATAAAAAACAAAATGGGCTGGGGGTGTAGCTCAGTGGTAGAATGCCCCGGGTTCAGTACCACAAAAATAAATAAATAAATATAAAAAATAAATAAAAGGAGACACACACTAATACAAGTAGAAGCTAGAAAAGTGTAGCTTTGTTTTGATACTGGAGCTTGAAGTCAGGACCTCATGCATGCTAGGTAAGTGCTGTACCAATGTGCTATATTCCTAGCCCCAAAAAACATAGTCTTCTAAGAAAAGACTACATGTAAATCTTTAGCATATATGTACATTCTTTTGCTTTTAACTTCAGACTCTCAATGGTTTTGAGAAGTATGTCTAAATTTAAATTTCACTCCCCCCAAGCGTGGTGGCGCACGCTTGTAATCCCCGCGCTTGGGAGGCAGAGACAGGAGGATCACGCAGGTTGAAAGCCAGTCGTGCTGCCTTAAGAGACTCTGTTTCCAAATAAAAATATAAAATAGGTCTGGGAGTGCAGCCCAGAGGTAGAAGGGTTTCCAGGAACCCCAGTACCACCAAAAAAAATTAATTAATTAATTAAAAAAATAAATTTAGCCTTCCTCTCCAAATTAGCATAATGAACCAACCTTCAATGTAGATATTATCCCCAAACTAAACTGGTAATTTAGAAAAAGAATACTGCTAAACAGCATCTATTTAAGGCAGGAAGTAAACTACTGCAGTTCCCTTTTCCTCGTCAGGGTCATACCTGTCATCCAGTCGATCTAGTAACCCACTGGTTATCCTTCGTGCTTGTGCAGGGGACTCTAGGTTTCCGCTTGACGTCTCATTCTGCCAACCTGCAATTGAAGACATTTCCAGTTCTGCTTGCTGAACATGTTTAAGAATAGCCTGTACTCTTTCTTCTGTCATCTCCTCAGACTCTACTCCTTCTTCCAGTTGAATGTCCTCAAACAGAGATCTGAATTTCTCTTCCATCATCTCATCAGGACCAGATTTTCCTCTCTCCTGCTGCTCAGAGCTCATGCCTATGTTCCTAGTCTTAAGATCTTTTGGTACCCCAGCCAAATTTCCGAGGTATTGAGGATACTCACTCAGACACACATCCTCCAACTGGCTCTCATCTACATCCACTGCTTCAGGCATTTCTGTTAAAGGCACTGAATCTTCCATTTTGCTGTCTTCTAAGGAAGTGTCTTCAGCAGTTACAACAGGAGGTCCATCTGCTGAGCGCTCTATGCTGCCCTGGGCAGGCACTAGCCCATCACTCAGTCTACTGGGGGTTCTAAAGGGAGACTCTATGCTAGAGATATCACTAAAGTAATCGTCTTGCTGGAAAGGGGTGGGTGGTGTGTAGTGCAAAGCTGTGGGGGTCTCCAGCTCCACTTGAAGGGAAGGATAACCTATGAAAGACAGTACATTCGGACTGACTGGAATGAATTAGAAGACAACAAAAACACATGGAATGACTCAAATTATACCAGGTATGAAAATGCATGATGAGTTACAGAATCACATGGATCATTTATTGGTTTAGTTAAGAGCAATATAATGATATAAAAAGCCGAGAGCAAACTACAATAAAATAAAATACTAACTTAGAGATCAATTATTTCTATCAATTTGGGTAATGTAAATACAGTTACTTAAATATGTAGACTAGTTGAATTCAATATAAAGCTAGTTGTCGTTACATAAAACACATTTTTTTCAGGGCCAATTTTATTATCTTTCCAATTTTAGCATGCAGAATTTATACTGTGGTAGACTGAATACAGCAAGCCACAAAATACCAATTTTTAAATTCATTACTTATAACTTATTTTAAAATACTATACATAGAGCAATGCAATATTGCCTGACTTTCATTTTTACTTGCTTTATGTGAAATTTACAGAAAAGTGAATTTAATCATTGGTAAGAAATGATCATTAGATTTTAGAGCAGTAGCACTAGTGTCTAAAAGGATGTTAACTGAAAAGATATTTAAAAAGTAGACAGAAGCTGGGCGTGCTGGCGCACGCTTGTAATCCCCACACTTGGGAGGCTGAGACAGGATGACTGAGCAGGTTCGAAGCCAGCCTCAGCTACTTAGTGAGGCTTTCAGAAACTTAGTGAGACCCTGTTTCCAAATAAAATATAAAAAAGGTCTGGGGTTATAGCCCGGAGGTAGAAAGCCTCTGGGTTCCACCCCCAGTACCACCAAAAAAAAAAAAAAGTAGACAGAGCAGAAAAGACTCCACATGAAGTTTCTAGGTATCAAAACGTGACAGAGATGAAAGGTTGGTGAAGTTGGTGATATGGTCCAATCACAATTAGGAATAAAAAAAAAAGATACACACAGGGGTAGAAGGGAAACGGTCTGTCAAGAGCTCACTGAATATGGAAGAATTCACGAAGAGCATGATGCTATGGAACACGGAATTTATTAACCAGCTGCATAAAAATGGAAGAAAGTTGCTAATCCCTTATTTGAAACATTGCTGTATGGACCACAGAAGTGTATTTTTTCCTTATAACAGTCAACAATAGTCTGGTCATGGTGAGGGAAGGAAGTTTTACAAAAGTTCAGCTAAGAGGAGAGACAGGCAGAAGAAAAACAACCATGTGCATTTTCTGAATCAATGTTCTACAAAAATTTCCAAAAATGCATACTGTGTTGGAAGAAATATAACCAGCCACGAGAAATCAATTTTATAATTAATTACCTATAACATTAAAAGTCTAAGGTAAGTATCATGTAGCTATTGCAAATTCAATTTGCTATCAGGAAGCTGATATTTTTCATGGTCACCTACATATCTGAATCTTGTTGAAATATTGCCCAAGATTAGCTAAGGTTTATAATTTCCATAAATGGGAATTATTTCATTCCTGAATTTCCCTAAGAACATTTAAAACAAGAAATGTACAATATTAAGACATAGCAACAAAAAGCCCTGGTAAGCTTATTTTAATGATAGTCTGATTTTAAATATTAGAATTAAATGATGCTTTTGTTATGTTTTGGTGATCTTCCTTTAGAGCTACTTTTCTTAGTTTTTCTTTCCAATAAAGAATATTAGAATTTAAAACTATAATATCAGCCGGGTGTGGTGGTGGACACTTGTAATCTCAGCATTTGGGAGGCTGAGACAGGAGGATCAGTTTGAAGACAACCTCAGCTACTACTTAGTGAGGCCCTTTACAACTCAATAAGACCCTGTTTCAAAATAAAGAATAATAGCTGGGCGTGGTGGTGCACGCTTGTAATCCCAACATTTGGGAGGCTGAGACCGGAGGATCGCGGTTCACGGACAACCTCAGCTACTTAGGCCCTCCACAACTCAGTGAGACCCTGTCTCAAAATAAAAATTAAAAAATAGGGCAGGGGGTATAGCTCAGAGGTCAAATGCCCCTGGGTTCCATCCCCAGATCCGCAAAAAAAAAAAAAAAAAAAAGAATAAAAACTAGGGCTGGGGTATTGCTTGGAGATAGAATGCCCCTGGGTTCCATTCCCATTACTGCAAATAAATAAATAAAACTATAACATCAATAATTCAGAGTTTGCTATAACAATTATAGCAAACTCTTTTGTCCAGTGACAAAAGAGTTGGATTAGAAATATATGGCCACATGTATAAGACAAGGCCTTGAAGAGAGTTTTTTTCTCCCAAGATATTATTGAAGAGAGTTTTTTTCTCCCAAGATATTATGGCATTTATAAGCTTTAAAAAAAACTTTTTTTTTTCAGTACTAAGGTCAGAACCCAGGGGGGTGTTCTACCTCTAAACTAGACATATAGTCCTATTTTATTTTGAAACAGAGTCTCACTAAGATGCTGAGGTTGTCCTCAAACCTGCAACTCTCCTGTCTCAGCCTCCCAAGTACTGGGGTTACAGGTGTGTGCCGCCATGCTTGGCTAAAACAAAACAAAACTACTTTTAATTACTAGTCACTGTGCTTATATTATGTATTTAAGTAGATATGTTTCAAATTTTCTCTTGACTTTAAGGTTAATAAATAAAAACTAAGGACTTGATGTCTGTTCCCATGTAATATTTATAGAATTAGAAGTTAATAACTTATTCTTATCTTTTCCAGTTTAAAAATGGAAAATAATCACCATATTTTTCAAAACTTGTAATTGAGAGAGATATCCCTGGCTCCCCTTCTTGCCTCCATACCATCACCAACATGGCTGCTCAAAATTCATTGTGGGAAATAAATTCCGATTTATGGAGGTGAGAGAGGACGATCTCGGAAGACAGCAAGATACTTATTCCTCTTAATACTTTGGTGAAAAAGTCCCAATTTATATAATGAAGGGAAGATGACGATATTATATAAATTGAGCTATCCAAGTTAAGCATATAATCATATAAATTAAAGTAATACAAATCTGGAAGAGTTATTATTTTGCTATTAGTGACATCTTTGCTCATTGTACTAGAAATTCTGCTGCCTTCTATATGCCGTAGATCAGATAGGGGTTTTCAAAAAACAATGACAGCATACAAAGTTAAAATAATGCTAACTAACTAAAAATCTTTAACACACTAACTTTTCCAGCTTTTGCCTAACTACTTGTTCTTAGCACAGTAATTCACACTTTTACCCTAACAATTGGTACACTATGTGATTACCCTTGACTGCATATCTCCCTTATTTGGTAAAACTTGGCTCACAGTTTGGTTCCACCTACATCTGAATCACTAGATTTTTAAGTTAATATGCAAATTAAAATGACAAAAACAATGCATTTTCTAGGATTGAGACTTTCTCTTATTTGGTCCATAAAATATTAGAAATATCAGCTCTTTCAGATAAGTTGGGCTTTCATTATTTGCACTGTATATTATAACAGAGACATTTACCAGGTTTGCCCTGATAGCAGAGTGCTTATTTGCAGACTCTGGCAGAGAGAAATGCTGTGAAAATGAGAAATTAAGTCAAGCAAATCACAACTCAGTTGGTTTTAAGTGACTGCCTTGTCCGAGTGCACTTTTGAATTTTATCCAGTGGTTAAATAAATATGAACACTAAATTCAATTACCATCAACAGGGTCATGGAAAACATTGTTTTCATCTGCAAAACTTCGGGTGCCTGAAATATTTCCATAATCAAATATTGGTCCTTCTAGCAGAGTCACTATATCTATTCGATTAATTTTTGTCAGGACTGAAGTTAAGGCATCAGCTGAAAAGGAAGAAAAAGAGAAAAAAAAGTTGAAAAGCCAATTAAATTATTTGGTTTGAGTCAGCACAATACCCACACAAAGGACTGACTTTTGCACCCTTGTGGCACCGTACCTGGGCTCCTCTCTCCTCCCTACTCAGGCTCTACAGGCTCACCCCCTCAGGGTGCAGGATGCTGGCTGCTACAGGGAAGCTGGGATCTTGAGAATCACTTGTTAGCAAGTGATGGCAAAAGCATTTATTCCACTTAACAGAGCAGAGTGGGCCGGAAACTAGCTAGACTCCCCTTAGGTAGAGGAGATCTCACACAACTTCAAACAGGTTCTTTCTCCTTTCAGAATGTACAGATAGGTCATGTTCATATTTAGATCTCAGCACTTTAATGAGCTTCTAAGATCAGGCTGACACAGGCAAACCCACAGCATCTTGTTCCACACTGCTGTAGGTTTTAGCATCGGCCATTGTTGCATCCCCTGCCCTTAGTCCAAACCCAACAATACTAGAAAATTCTCCTTTGCCACAGACCCAGCTGAATCTAACTACTTGCTCCCCTAATTTGATTCCTGTCTGTACTTCCTTCCTGTCTGCCTCTGGCCATAGCAGTTAACTTTGGTGTTTCTGATGACTGCCCATGATGTAGAAGCCAGAATTGTTTTTTAATTATTGATGGTCACAGAAAGAACAGACAAAATGCAAAAAACAAAAATTCCTACTACTTCTTTCCAAAAAGCTTTCTAACAGTAGATCTTTAAACTGTAAGTTAGACTAATAAACAAAACTAAACAAGTATAACTTTAAAAGATGTGCTATTGCATTATGATCATTCTGCTTTTATTTTCTATATTATGTAAAATTGACAAAAAACTTAGGATATCTGAATGAACCCCAAAGTAGGAGTATGTAAAGTACAGGATAGATGCAGTTTTCAAAGTTAAAATAATTTTAGCGTACTTGTAGCATTCTTTCCATCTCTGGTAACCCACTTTTTTAATAACATGAAGCTTTGAGAAATTAAAGAATTTGGATTTTCCACACGTATTTGATTGATTTCATCCACTGAAAAATTCAGTTCCCTTGCCAGTTCTGTAAAAAGAAAGAAAGTTACTAAGATTGCATATTCTACTTTTATTGCATACATGTCATAAACGTAATTCAATTGTTACCAAGAAAAAGAAAAGAAAATTTTTTTATAGAAGAGCCCAAGTACAGCCTTGGGTATTAATCTTCATACACTTGATTTCACAAGGAAACTAGTGATTATACTGTATCAGCCTGTGACTTAGCTCCCCTTCGATAATTCCTTATAATCAAATATCCTGTAGAGATCATTTTATAAAGATTCTTGGTATTTATAGAGGATGTTGCCTAATTCCTCTAATTCAAGCAAATCTTCTGCTATATGAACAGACTATATACAGGATAGGTAGGGACATACAGTTTACATGGCTCAAGAGACAGTGCTGGGGTTACCCTAAGCAATCCTTGTGAAGTGAACCTTATTTATTTATTCTGAAGGTTGAATTCAGGGGCATTCTACCCCCTACCTACACTACTGGCCCTTTTTATTATTTTTATTTTTAAACAGGGTCTTGCTGAGTTGTTGACACTGGCCTTGAACCTGCAACCCTTCTGTCTCAGCCTTCCAAGTACTGGTATTATAGGTGGGTGCCACCATGTCTGGCATGAAGTACATCTTTCGCTCACAAAATATTCCAGTTTACAGTGTTTTCAAGTTTCATAAACTCTACTCTGGAGGCAAAATCTCTCCAGGATAGATAATTGTGTATGCTATACAGCCACTTGTATAAAAGATAAAAGGGAGATAAGCTTTTTGTCCACGTATATACTCACACACTCAGTCCTGTAAATAGAGTGTCTTTGGAAAGATGCATATGGTCTGAGTATTAGTGGCTGCCTTGAGAGATGGAAACTTAGGAGACTTTCTTTTCACTCTTTTTTTTGTATCTTAAAAAAATTATCATCGGTGTACTACTTGAAATAATTATAAAAATAAATAGGAAAATATGCTCACTGAATCTTCCCCGAAAAGGGAAGATTTGGCAAGATGAATTTGGCAAGATCCTAGTACTTGGGAGACTGAGAGGAGAATTGCAGGTTCCATGTCAATTTCTTCAACTCAGTGAAGAAATAAAATAGGGCTGGGGGTCTAGCTCAGAGGTGGAAGTCCTTGGGTTCAATCCTTAGTACCAAAGGGGAAGAAATTCTTTAATTTTTAACCAGGTAAGTTACATCTTGAAATTTATTTTGACAGTGTATAAGAGTTGTGTAGAGTAATTGGTACATGACTGTATACCAGACTTGAGCTACTGAAAAATCAAACAATCCATATGTTGAACAAAAGGAGAAAAGATAACTAATGTAAGACAGAGCTTGCAAATTGTTGTGATCATGGCCTACAGTTGGAAACACATGTATATAATGGTGTTTATATAAACAAAACCATATCTCTATGAAGCAAAATTTAGATTTAGTTCATGTAATATATAGGTACTTTCTCTTAAATCCCATTTAAAAACATAACAAAACAGCATAAATTGGTTTCATGATGTGTGAGTGCATTGTGCCCTACATCTAGAAAAACACCTTAAGGTACATTTATAGGATATACTATTTATCCATTAAAACCAAGATCAGAAAATATATGATTTTGTAGAAAACTATAAAATTTGTAACATAATAAAAAAGTAGAGCCTAGCATGGAGGCACACACTTGTAATCCCAGTACTTCGAAGGCTGAGATAGGAGGATCGCAGGTTCCCGGCCAGCCTCAGCTACTTAATGAGGCCCTCCACAACTTAGTGAGACCCTGATTAAAAATTAAAAATAGTGCTGGAGGTGTAGCTCGGAGACAGAATACCCCTGGGTTCAATCCCCAGTACCAAAAAAAGAGAAAGAGACAAATAAAAAAGTAAATTACAAAAACAAAGTACATTAAAATGTTAATGTATAGCTTCAAGGGTCAGATTCAAATTTGGTTTTCTTAAATGTTTTAATTTTCCTAAAAATCTTCATTGAGCATAAAGCAATACTAATTAGGGAATTTAGTGAATAGATGTTTAAGTTCTTCATCTTTTTGTGTTTTAAGTAATAATATTCCTAATGCCCAACAAGCCCTCAGAACCAAACTCTTGTTTGGAGACTTAATGAAGAACTACAACACTAAGAAATTCAGTTTAATGGTTTTATGTCTGGCTCTTATGCCGCCACATCTTCTCCAAAAATGTATGCTGGTAAACTAAGGACTGTATTGGTTTAAGGAAAATCTAAGAGTTATAGGCACTTACTACCATAAAACCAATATTTGTTTCAGCACATTTTCAGATTAGTGTCCAATGTTAAGTATAAATATAAATTTGATGATACTTGTTAGCAAATATTTATACCTAACAAATTGCTCTTAATTCTCAACCACCTGCAAAGGATCATTCAGACCACCTGTCTTTTCAGAGCTCCTCTGGGCTCATGGTCATCAGCAGCACATCTCAGAGCAAGGCCTGGGTGGCTGGAGAGAAGAGGGCTTGAGGTGTGCCGGTGGATAGGCTTGGGGGTCAGGAGGACTGAGTTAGATGAACTTGTTTCCCATGTGTGTGTGTGTGTGTGTGTGTGTGTGTGTGTGTGTGTGTGTGTTACTAAGGATTGAATCCAGGGGCATTCAACTTTGAGCTACAACCCTAGCCCTTTTTATTTTGAAATAGGGTCTTGCAAAGTTGTAGAGGTTGACCTCGAACTTACAAAACTCCCATCTCAGTTTCTGAAGTATCGGGATTACAGGTGTGTGCCATGGTGCCCAGCTATAATCTCCCTTTTTATTAATGAATAATTTTATTGGACTTTAGTTGCTGATGGCAAGTGAGGTAACTTTACAATGACAATAGTTAACATTTATTATTTTAGCTATGATGTCTTTTGGTGGTACATTAAAAATACCATCAACTTATGAAACTTAAAATTACTCAGATTCAGATGAGGCAGGATTTTAGGGGTCCTGTTAAGATAAAAACTACATAACAGAATGACCAGAACCTCATCTTTGTCTTTACTGAGCAAAATGAGTTCAGATACTCCTTTTTAACACACTGATTATAAACGGTTTCACAGAACTCAATTGCTTTTGTGAATTGAGTTTATTTACTTATATCCTATTTTAAAATTTTTTAAATTCAGAATTTAGACTGTCATTCCTCTGTTTATATAGATAATACAGATAATTCCCATTTTCTACTGTCAAAGTGATACATAAAAGTGAATCCACTTAAGGAAAGCATCAGGTAAATAAACATGTAGATTTTATGTGTATATCATAAAAATTGTACGCCAGAGCTGGAGGTGGTGGCGCATGTTTGTAATCTCAGCATTTGAGAGGCTGAGACAGGAGAATCATGGTTCATGGACAACCTCTGCTACTACTTAGTGAGCCCCTTTGTAACTCAGTGAGATCCTGTTTCAAAATGAAGAATAAAAAATAGGGCTGGGGATTTAGCTCAGAGGTATAATACCTCTGAGTTTCATCCCTAGTACTGCCAAAAAAAAAAAAAAAAAAGGAAAAAAAGACCGTAGGCCAGGCATGATGGTGAATGCTTGTAATCCCAGTACTTGGGAGGCTGAAATAGCAGGATTGCAGGTTTGTGGCCAGCCTCAGCTACTTAGTGAGACCCTCTGCAATTTAGTGAGAGCACATTTCAAAATAAAGAATAAAAAATATGGCTGAGAGTATAGCTCAGAGATAGAACGCCCTTGGGTTCAATCCCTAGTATCTCAAAAATAATAATAATAAATAAAAATTATGAGGATGAGCCAAGTTTGATGGCACACACCTGTAATCCAGCTGTTAGGGAGGCTGAGGCAGGAGTATCATAAATTTGGGTAACAGTAATACTCTGTCTCAGAAAAAAAAAAGAAAAAAAAGAGCTGGGCATGGTGGTGCACGCTTGTAATCCCAGTACTTGGGAGGCTGAGACAGGAGGATGGTGCAGGTTTGAAGCCAGCCTCAGCTACTTAGTGAGGTTCTTAGCAACTTAGTGAGACCCTGCTTCCAAATAAAAAAAATATAAAATAGGTCTGGGAGTGTATCCTGGAGGTAGAAAGCCCCTGGGTTGCATCCCCAGTAACACACACACACACACACACACACACACACACACACACACACACACACAGAGTATAGGTTAGTGGTAGAATGCTTGCCTTGGGTTTAAAAAAAAATGACTCATGAACTTATGAATGACCACAATTTGTGAATTCTAGGTAGGCATGGGTTGGTTGAACTATTGTCTAAGGTAACTGTTAAAGATTTTGAGTTATTGAAAATTTCGGCTTTTAGCTATGTCTTCCTTTATGCCCCCAAATAAAGTTGCTACCAGATAAAATATTACTCGATTACAACAAATTGTGAAAAAAAGACTTAACTTGTGAAAAAAGACTTAAGTTTAAAGTAAAATGAGCTGGGCGTGGTGACACACGCTGTAATCCCTGCACTTGGGAGGTGGAGACAGGAAGATAATGTAGGTTCAAAGCCAGCCTTGCTGGCTTAAGAAACCCTGTTCTAAATAAAATATAAAAAGTAGGTCTAGGAGTGTAGCCCGGAGGTAGAAGGGTTTCATCCCCAGTACCACCAAAAATATAAACAAATAAAATGAGATTTACGTTTCCATTCCTCATCATATATATACAGAAAAAACACTTTGACAAGTACAAGGTACTATCATTAATTATCTCTGATGGATCAAACTATGGATGACTAAGTTTTTACTAGTTGTTTTATTCTTTTGTTTGTGTGGGTATGTGGTACTAGGGACTGAACACAGGGCCATTCAATCTCTGATCTACATCCCCAGCCCTATTTTTTGTTTTTTTATTTTGAAACAGGTTCTCACTAAAGTTGCTGAGGCTGGTCTTGAACCTGTGATCCTCCTATCTCGGCTTCCTGAGTACTGGGATTGGAGGCATGGGCTACTACCCCTAGATGTTTTATTGTTTGAGTAAATGTGCAACAAGCTGCATGTGAGTAAGACAGAGAAATTAAGAAGCTGTTGCTTGTTCACTCAGGAGTGTAAACACTTACCTGTCCAACTAAGTCCCAGGTGATCGGCTACTATTGCCATCCTGATATCTGTCCGTTCACATGGACTCTGTGGACCTACGATTTACAATTTCTTAATTAAAATAATCATCAAGAAAGATACGACACTGGAAAATTGCTTTTAGTAGCAGTCAGATTTTACAGAGAGACTAACGCTAACACTGTACACTCAGATGTGTCCTAGTCACCTACATGAACACTGATTTCACTTGTTTTTTCACCTGCATCAGGCCAAGTGTTAGACTACATGGATGCTCAATGTAATGGGATTGAACATGCTGACAAGCTAGCTACTTCACGACAGAGGATCGTGTCGGTGAAAACGCCATGGTGGGCTTTCAACGTCTGTGCTTTTAACTTTGACAGGATCAAATCCTTAAGCACATTTAAAGAAAAAAAAAAAAAGAGTTGTTCATCTTGAACGACACCAGTATCTTCAGCATGCTTCCCTAGCTGGCTACGGTGTGGTTGGATTAAAAGGAAGGAGAGTAGAGAAGACAGCACACACAGATGACAATGACAGAATGAGAAACTACGGTTAAGTCACTCCACAGGCAATCACGACAGTTCATGCACTAGGGTCTACGAGTTGGAAAGTGTTTACAAACTATGCTGGTTCTCCAGGTTGTGAGCAGAGAGTGCTCGAGAAACCTGACTGCCTTCGTTCTCACCAGTCCTCCTACTGCTCCTTCTCTCACTGCCGGCCTTTTCCCTCTTTGATTTTAAAGGCGCTGCCTCTGTTTTCTTATCTCTAGCGGGCTTCGTGGCTACTGAAGGCTGGCCACCCCGGGAAGTCTCGGACAACGACGTGTTTCTCGAGGTACTTTCTTCCTCATCGGACAACTCCGACTGCATCTTTTTGTCTTCTTCAGAGAGGCGGTCCACAAGCTTTAAGGTCTCACCACTAATTCCCTTAAAATATTCAATGGAATGTTTACACACTTCCTTAAGCTGACTTCTCCTAACTTTCACTGTGGTGGGAGTGGTGGTGGTGGAGGTGGTGGGAGTGGTGGTGGCGGTGGTGACGCAGGTAGATCTTACCTTTACTGGCAACTTGGATGGAAGCTGTTTGGCCTGGCCTCGCTCTGGCTGCCCTTGCTTTTGTGTGACGCATGCTTTTCTAACTGAGACTGGGTTCTCCCTGTGTGTATTTTTTACTGGGATTCTGGACTTCACATCTACACATGAAGAAGAGGTGGTCAGGGCTTTGGTTTTCTCGCATGGACTAACCTGCTTCGTCTTACTTGCTTTAATGTTGGGCGTATGGGTTGGTGGGAAGATATCTTTTGGTGAAGTGGCCTTTATGGGAAGTTTGGATTTTCGCCTAATCCCTACGGGTTCCTTTGTCCTTGGCTGCTCTCCAAGAACTTTATGCTTATCTCTGGCACAGTGTCCTTGTAGTACCCCTGTCTTTTTTCCTGACGAGCCTTTCAATGGATTAGCTTTCTCTGTGGTACAAGTGGGTGCAGAATGTTCTGTCAGGACTATGTTACTTGTAATGTGATCTGTCTGCATAGTGGAAGGATCCAAATTGTTGTTGTTGTTAAAGTTATCTTTTTGGAAATCATGTTTCTCTTGGGGCCTAGTGCCCATCTGGCTACCGGCTGTGTTTGAGACCACTGTTAGGGTTTCATTTTCTAATCCCTGAAAACTGGTGGTCACAGCGTCTATCTTATCTGTCACTTCTCCAGGACCTTCTTTCTTCATGGTCATGGTGGATGCTGAAATTCCCATTTTTATAGGCGTGCGCAACTTGGGGTCAACTTTGGAGGTGTTAGTGGCTGCTGCAGATTTCTCCAGGGAGCCACTACCGGATGTGCCTTCCTGACAGTCTCCGCTGGTCGGGATGCTGGGGTTAGGTTCGACTGCAGGTGCCTCTACACTTCTCTCTAGATTGGTCTCTACAGGGGTGTCCCCTGACTGTGGCTGTGGGGTGGCAGTGACCATACTGTTATCCCCGTCCCCCTGGTCCCCTGCCTTCCCTTCAGAAGTATGCTCACCAATCTGGAAAAATTGGAGCCTCTCTTCAACAAAATCCCTCTTGCTCATGTCAATTGCACCACTGCGAGTCATCTCAAACATTTTTCCTTCATGAAATGGGAAGGGGTTAGGCTCACTAGTTGGGGTACTTTCATCGGTTGGCGTTCGGGCTGGCGTGGTGTCGGGGGTGGTCGCTGGAGAGCGGTCCTCCACCGCCAGACCAAAGGGCTTAGTTTCATCTTCCCGTGATTTACCATCAAACACTTCATCATCCCCTCGGTTATTAGACCAAGGATCAAAGTCTAGGCCTTTGGTAGCTACCGTTTTAAAAGGAGTGGCAAACTCTTCGTCTACTTTGTAACTGAAATACGTGTCGGGAAACACTGATCTGTCCGGGTGTCTGCCTTCTAGCGTGAAAAACTGGGCCCCTGACTTCTGATCAGTCTTATCAGGAGTCCTTTCAGATGAAGAACTTTTAGAAGATGGCTTATCTTCATCTGGTCCCACCTTCCCCTCCTCCTCAATAACTTCCAGTTTACTTTGGCTGAAAGAGCGGTCAGCTGGCTTGAGAATACCCTCCATGTTCCAGACATCCTTCTTGATTTCCATGGTTTGACTGGGGAGCTTAGAGTCACTCTCTGTCAGACCATCATCTTCATCTTGCAGGTCGTAGCCATCCAGGGAGTCGATCTCTGTGGCGTCTGTGTCATGAGAAAACTCTGCGGTGGTGGCGATGGAACACTCCGTGACCGACTGGTCATTGTTCCCATTCTGGGCAGTTTCATTCTGAGGCGAGTCCAAGCCAAATTCACCGTCTCTTCCAGATCCGTTATTTTCCACTTCTTTCTGGTTGGAAGCCTTTTCTGCAGACGCCTTGGGTTTCGTTGAATCTTTGTGTTCCTCGTCGACTTCCTTCAACTTGAAGGTGTACTTTTTGACTGGGACCGGCTGGTAGATGGACTCATCATCGCTGGAATCACTGGCATCAGCCCCGGCAGGAACTGGCGAAGGTGGTTGAACTCTGATGACTGGTTCAGCCAGCTGGTACTTGTCCTGCTCGTCCTGCAGGCTAACTTCGATCATGTCAACCTCCCTCTCAGGGAGGTAATGATGCTTCTTCTCTGACTCCAGCTGGTCCGCATCCAAGGGTGGTGGAGGGGGAAATTCAATATAGGCCACTCTGTTGCTCTTGGGCCTTGGCACAGAGTCCTTGCTCACGTCACTAGGCTTTTCACGCTCGACGGTGGCTTCCTCCACGGTCGTTGGCTTCAGGGAGGTTGACCTGGCCTGCTCCTCCTCCTCTGATTCCTCTGAAACCTCGGGGATTGGGCTGGGTTTGCCTGGTATATAAGCTATGAGTGAGTCTGGGGTCTTAGACGTAAACTCATAACTCACTTCCTCTGAACTGGGGGTTTCTGGGGTTAAAGGGCTCTTCCCAGAGCTGTCTAGGAAGGACACTTGCTCTAAAGTATCATCTTCTGGACTACCTTGGGGAGAAGGAGGCTGCTTTTGTTGTCTAGTTGTATAAAAGGTTCCCCTGGTTTCTTGGACTGTCTTACACTCCTGACTTATGATTTTTTTGACGCCTCCTTGCTGTATCTCCTTTTCGTATTGTTTACCCACTTGTACAAAGCTGACATAAACAGGAAGGGTTTTGATCTCTTTCCCCCCCTCTGTCTGGGCCAGTGGTGCAAGTTTTCCCAAAACATCAATGGGACTGTGGTCGAACACATCACTAGAGGGAGAGTCCTTTCCTGGGCTAAACTCTAAAGAATCAGGAGACTTGGTGGGGGAAGTCTCGGTTTCATCAAGAGGTGGGCATAAGCCTACGTAACTCTGATGTTTGGAAACTTTGCTGATTTCTGAATAGGTAACTTTTTCATCTTCTAGAGAATTAAAGTGCTGTGTCTCAACTGTCTCTTTACTCGGAGTTGACTGGGGCAATTTTTGTGATAGTTCATGTTTAGGAAATGTCGACTGCTCACAAAACCCATCAGGAATACTAGAAGACAGTGCCCTCCTCTCCTCGGCCACTCTGACTGGGATGTGTGACACTGCCGAGCTGTCACTTCTCCTGGGAGGCTGGTCAAGAGCTCCACCTGGACGGTCCCCTTCTTTAACAACATACTCCCTGTATAAAACCTTTTTGGAGGGTGATTTTACAGTCATTTCTTTAACTTCTGAGAGAGAGCCATTTGTTAACACTTTGTGCTCTCTCTCAGTCACAGACAGGAATTCGTGTTTTGGATCAACACTTTTACTCTCAGGGTGACCAATGTGATTCTCTCTCACATCATGAACAAGCACATGTGAAAGTTTTTCTTTCTGTGACTTATTGTTAGTGGCTCCAGAACTTTCCCACGTTCTAAAGACCTTTTTGTCCCACGGTCCCTTGGTTGCTAACTCTGAGGTGACATGGCATGCCGAGTCTTTGGACTGTTGCTCAGAGAAATAGTCAGGCCCTGCTTTACTCGGCATTTCAGTTCTCTGTTTTTTCACGTCATCAGAGACGGAATCGTTTACAACGATCTCGTTGCTTTGGGCACGCTCGTCTTTAGCTTTTAATACCATAAAATCTCTTTGCACAGACACGCTTTCCTCTGAGGGGTCTACGGCCTTCGGCTGTTTTTCTCTAGTAACAACTGGGTAGACGGGGAGCTTGCTCTCCTGTATTTTTTTAACGGGGATTCTGGATTGGCCGTCTGGCCTTTTGTCCTCTTGAGATGCATCTTTGCTTTTCGCGTGGGCGCCTTGTTCAAATTTTAATCTAATGGAACTGAGTTTGGACTGTTTGAGTTGGAATCCAGACTGGGGCCCATCTGGTGCTCTGCTCTGTGAAACGCCTCCCTGGGCCTCCACGGAGGACTTGCCATCCTCGCTCTGCTGGGAGAGGACCCTCTTCTCCGGGCTGCTGGGCAGACTGGACGCCCTCCGCTCCTCTGCCCTGGGGAGGCCTTGCCCTTCAGGGCCATGCTGCCTCGCCTTAACCCACTCATCGTTGGACACCAACAGTTCCGTCAGTACTTTCTCAGGGCTGCTACTGCTGGAGCTCTGAGAGGAGTACTCTTTGCCGTTTTTGGGCCGTGGCTTTTTCTCTGGGGACTGCAGTTCATCGTTCAGCTTCTCGGTTTTGTCACGAAAAAACTGTGACACTTCAGTCAGTTTCTCTTCAGCCTCCTTCACGGTCCTGTCCACCCTATCTTCATATATCAACTTCTCTCTACCTCTCTCTAATCTGTCCTCAGTAAAGCGCATCCACATGGCATGTTTTGGACTACTAACATCGCCAGAATAGTGCAACACTGTCACTTTATCAAAATGCTCATCTTTAGACACTTTCCCTACACCATTTTCGGACATATCTTTATAGATTTTGGAGAGGATTTCTTTTTTGGGGGCAGTAGCTACTTTTTCTCTGGGCCGCTTATCAGACCCCTGTAACTCTGAGCTAGGGGGTCCTGCATGATCTGTAACTGATTCCTCGGTATCAGAATGAGACACATCTAGCTTCTCTGACAGAAGCATTTTCTCAGCAAACCTGTAAGACTCCCCTCTTAGCTCTGACAACTCATCATCATGGTATTCTATGGAGTGTTGACTCAAAAGTTTCAATGTTTTATAAGAGTCATCGGATAGGAGTTGCGCAGAACTAGGGCGGCTATCTTCTTCCTGAGACACAGGAGTGTTCACTCTGGAAGACTCCAGATAAGAAGGTAAAGACTCTTCTGCCGTAAGTTCTTCTTCTTCTTGCTGACCCTGTTCCTCTGGGCAAGGAAAAGCATCGGGTTTTTCTGGCAGAAAATCTTTTAGGTTAATATCTCCCCGGGATAAGTCTTTCTGATACACATACATTTCCTTTTCTGGATGCTTTTTGGTTTCTCTAATAATGACTTCAGTGGGTTCAGCTTGGTTACCTTTTTCGATGTGGACTTCTATTATACGCTCCAGTTTGGGTTTCATTTGGTTGTCCTTCTCTGCGTGCTGGGCTGAGGTTTCAGCAGCAGACTTGTGAACGTCTGGGGACACTGCCGACTTATGTTCAAACAGACCTGCCAGTTCTTTGGAAGGGTCCCGGCCGGACTGAAAGGCCTTCATGATGTCATGGACTGACATGGTTTCTTCGATTCTTTCTGAGGCACCTTCGCTGCCTGGTGGGGAATGATAAACCATTCTGGTGGTTGTGGTTATGTGAGTCTCTTCTTTCACACGCATACCTTTGCCCAAAACCCGACTGTGCTCATCGTCCTCACTACTGGCTTTCATTTGAAATGCTTTAACTTTTTCTTTAATACTAGAAGTGGTGGTGGGCTTTGGTTCCAATTCCATAAATGTAGGTGAAGGTTTCGGGGCTGCGGGCTCCTCTGGTTGGGACTGGGGAATGTCCCCAGCTGAGGGTTCGTAGCTCCTAATAACGTGAACTACTTCAGTTCTCGTTTCTGTAATGACGGGAGGGATGGGGACTTCGTGGAAAAGTGGTTTGGGGCCCGTGCTCTCGGCACTCTGCGGGGCTGAGGGGGTTTTTTCACTTCTGGTTTCAAAGCCACTGTCAGACAAGGGACTTTTATCCTGGTCGTGTTGAGAAAAGTCATCTGGGGACTCCAAAATAGTATCTGTACCAAAAAAGGAGTCGGCCATCTTACACAAGTCCTTCTCTGAGGTGGATGGCCTCATGGAGGCTGGTGGCATTTTGAGTTTGTGCTCCTGCAAAGCGATTGCGGGCTTTAAAATTCTTTTCTGTCTCTCCTCGCCGTCCTTCTTCGCATCCTCAAACTTGTACTTGAAGTTGGTCAGGGAACCGCTCCCGATATCGTTCGTTAAGTAATCAATCACTTTGGTCAAGTTATAATCCTTCTCCGAGGCAGCCCTGGCTTTCACTTGTACCCTCTCCGGCAGAGATGGAGGATGGCTGGCAGCGGCTTGCTGTCTCGCTTCTCTTATTTCTTCAGAACTAAATTCGATCCAGTCGTCTTCAGGCGAGCGTCCTTGGTCGCTCTTCGGTGACTTGGGCGGTCCTTTGCTATCTACGCACACATCCTTTTTGAGGATTTCGCTGACTTTCACTAAGTCTTCTTTCACCTTCTCAACAATTTTGAAGGGCTCTTCATCATCAATTCTCCCCTCTTTGGGGAGATCAGGTTGGAATGGCTTCTCCTCCGGCACATCTGTCTGCAGTATCGCGGTCATCCGCATCAGGTCCTCCTTCATTTCCGCCACGTCTTTTAAGATCTCCTGACTGGAAGATAAAGAAGATGGAGTTGACAGCTTAAGGGCAGAAGGTGTGAGGAGCAAAGATGACTTTACTGGAGAGGAAGTTCGAGTGAAATGGGGCTGAGGACGTGTTTCCGTAGTCAATGTTTTAACGGGGGACAGCAAGGCTGCTGCCGATTTTGTAAGTGCACTAGAGTCTGGAAGTTTCTTTAATGCTGGTTCTGGCAAAACATTGACTACAGAGTAGACTGGCACTGTTATTATTGATGAAGTTACAGATGAGGTAGTTGCAGCTATTGACGACCCAAGGGAAGTGTAGAGCACACTTGGGGAAGGCGTTCTGAGAGACTGGAAAGCAGACGGTGCCGCAGAAACGTATGACCTGAGAGGGGAAAATGGGGTCGCTGCCGTAGTGGAAAACGCTTTCTCAACTGCGTCCGTGGCCGCGTTCACCACAGTGCTCACAGAGTTTGTAGCTGTAGATATTTTGTCCTGTAAGGTGGCAGTGGCTTTGCATCCATTAATTAAAGTCGAAGATGAAGGATATTTCAGAGGAGAAATAGATCCATTGACTAACGCTACCTCTGCATGTCCAGACATCTGTTTCAAGGGCGACGAGAGAGCTGATGTCATCGTTGCTTTAGCTGACGAAATGACGTCAACCGCTGATTTCGCTGGAGACACCACTGACTTTAAAGGTGAAGATATTAGCGGGGCTGCCGATGTAATAATTGACTTAAATGGCAAACTCGAGGAATACATATTAATGTTTGACTTGGGGGAAGCAGGGGGCGTCATAGTAATTGATGACCTCTCCAAAAGAGACCCTGCTGTAGTCACGGGAGAGCTTCGAGAGGAAAATGTTGAATTGGATGCCAGCCCTTTTAAGGGCACAGCCTCCGTCATGGTGGGGGCTCTACACAGGGTACCAGAGGCAACTTGGATATTGTATGGAGATTGTGACACCACTGTTTTTATTGGCGAAGAAATTGTCCGAAAAGATCTAATTGGAGATGCCACGTCGCTAATGGATTTAACTGACGATGTAGTTGACGCGCCTAGTGTGGATTTGATTGGAGAAGGAGTCGAAACCGACCATATTGATTTTAGTGGAGAGGCTGATGGCGTATTAGAGGAAGAACTTGACAAGGAAGTAAAGCCTGACTTGGTTGGCCCGGGCACTGTGACCGGAGCTGTTGTCCAGGACTGGTATGGTCTTGTAGAAAAGAATGGCTTGTATGAGTAAGTGGTGGGGAGGGATCTTGTTGCTCCTGCACTCCGTTCAACTGTTTCTTAAATTTTAAAATGAAATCAAACACAAAAATCAACAAAAATGGTTGAGAAACAGAGAGACCAGAGAAAAAAATTGGTCAGTAAACTTTGAAATATTACAAAAGCAAGTACAATTGTTTGCATGATTTAGAATGGAAGAAGCAAAAAGAACAATTAAGTAAAAGAAGAAAAATAAATTTCTACAGACAGAACTGATCCAAAGTTATAAGAGAAGGACAACGAAATAAGTAAATTAAAAAAAAAACAGAGCAATGTGAAATGAAAGACGGAAAAAGCACATTGCAACCAAAGAGGCCAACAATGAAAAACAGAAAACACGAGGAAAGAATTAATGATGAGAAAAATAACCACAATGGAAAATGGCTCCCTTACTTCCTATTGACTTTCTTATGTGCTGGTTTTGAAATTATCAGTAGCCGTTCTGTTTTGCCTGTATAAAGGTATGTTTGTTTTGTGCAACCATATGACTCTTCATTTTAATAATTTCAAAGTTTCCCTCTCTTCTAGAGCCTTTCCATAATACAGATTGCACCTACTTAGAACCATTTCGATATGTGAATCTATACGTTAAATATCTAAAATTCTTTTTTATAAAAACCACTCAAGCCTATTTCATGCAGAATCCAAAATAACTATTAAGAGACAGGCAACTGATGTGCGAACTGTGAAGGCACTGGATTTTAAATCTGTATCTTCCATGCACAATTCGGTTACGCTTCACACCCATAAAAAGCCAATAAGAGCAAGAAATTTTCTGAGTCAGAATTTTAAACAAAATAACAATGAAAAAAGAAAGAAAAGGAATGTTTGCATTTATCATTTTCATGCAGTATATTCCTTTTGATGAGGGGAAAATAAAAATGTATTATGAGATGATCTTAAAATGCATGTATACACATACACACAAAATAAAAAAATCAGAAAATATGATTCATGGTTACCATAAGCAAGCGAAGCAACTGAAAACATTTTATCATGCGCAATATATCATGGCAAACAAGCCAATGAAGTAATACAATTTGTATGCTATATTATGCACAAAATATAACCTTTAATATATTTTCATAAGAGCATTGAGAAAGAAGAGTACACTTTTTCCATGAGAGGTGAAGTCTTGGTACCTTTTGAGATTTTAGGAAAAATACTTAGTAGTCTTTGTTATGAATAAAAGCGCATAGTTTATAAAAAATTTCATCTATTATACTTTAATTCTCAAAAGGTATCATGGGAAAATATAAAAAGCACAGTCATTTTTAATACCCCATATTTAAGTAACTTTGGTGGGATATGGTATATAGGTGTGTACAAAAATATATATAGAGATATATTTATCAATTACAGAGGTATAAATTGTGGTACCTTCCCAGAGTATTCATGGGACTTATGGTGCTGGAACAGCCATAAGTTAGACCTATCACTAGGAAAGATGGATGGAATATCAGCATTCTTATCTCAGTGGGGTAAGAAACACACAAATGAGGTAAGCACACTGGCTGGCGACAGCAAACACACAATTAGACCTCTCTACTTCTACAACTCAAACAAACCCAGCTGGTCACAGAGATTTGGAATGCCTGCCAACGACTAATGTTCTACATCAAAGTTGAATGCGGTGTCACTCCAAGAAAGCAATGCTTCAGAATAATAGTGAAACTTGAAGAGGAAATAGGATTCTGCTTCGTCTTTTATGTTCTTCTTCATGCTGTGTCACTGCTACAATCCAGGCCTTGGATTAGCAGCTACTCCCACAAGGGTGAAGATATTCATTCCTAGTGTACATTTAAAGTCAGATATTCAGAACATACCCTTTTCTAAGCTTAGACATTATTCTAAAGAAAGTGGAAGAAATAAGGAAAACCTCACACAGTCATCACCCCTCTTAGCCATAATTCCCCACATTATACTGCTTAGCTCTTTTAGGAAATGCCATATTGCAAATGGATGACTTGGGGATTCTTTCATCGATTTGGGCTCAGTCTAGGTTTGAAGAGAAATGTACTTTTGTAACTAAGAAAAACTGAAGAACCACCTCTCTTTTACCACTGAAGGCCGGCTCCATCAGTTAAAGAAGTCTGTTGAAGCATATCTATGGTTCTATACTGTGTGTTGAACAGCCAATTTACCAATCAGTCATACATTTTATGATATTCTTTATAACCAAGGGGAAAGCTAGGGGGGTAGGCAGTGAACTACACCAGAATCTTTTTTCTTGGAAGTCCAGGAAGGGGCAAATGATGAAGGAAAGGTGGAGTTCTAACACCATCTTGGATCACAACATTTCCTTAGTTTTCTTTTAGTCCCTTTTAATTTGGTTCCATTCCTCTGTTCACCATCCTTATGTGATGGCTCATAAAACAGAGAAAAGTACCCCCTTCCTTCTAGCCAAAGTCAAGGAAGACAAGGTGAATATCTCTAACTGAAGTTAACCCCAAAGTAGTGTTTCATTAAGTTGTTTCCCAATTCAGTTGGCACAGGCGGGAGCTTATAATTCTTGTGTGCCCCAGATAAACTGAACACCTTAGGGACCAGAATAAGATGGAAAGTTGCCTGCCCAATGCGCCTCTGACCTAACATAACTGGTCCATCAAGCTTGTCTATAAGGCTACTGCCTGGAGAAGTGGAGGGGTCCCAAACAACTATGCAGTGAGAATATATAGGAAAACCAGGTAGCTACACTCACACACACACCCTTTCCCTGCTCTGTAGCATAAAAGTTAATTTTGGCCCTAAATTTCTGAATTAGGCATTTCTGCTAGAGAAAACTCACATCTAAAGGGATGTTCATGAGTGTGAGAGTGTTTCATTTCGCTCATAACCTTTTTGTTTTTGAATACAAAAGCTTTCAAGGGGCTAGATTCCAGAAGACTCTGCCCAGACCATATGAGCTAAGTAGTAATTTCCTGCTATATATTTCATGAACTAAGTTGGTTGACAGGAATAAGAACCTAGGAAAGATGAGGAAGACCAAATTCGTGACTCTTACTGATAAATTTCCAAAACTCAGTCAACTCAAGTTGACCAATGAATAAAGTTAGGAATGACTAATAAAAAAAAACTATCCTGGAATAAATCCTTTTCATAATGAAGCTCTCTGATGATTAATGTGGCATCACTCCATCAATCGGACACAGAACTGCTCTCTGTACTTTTAGTTCCCTTGGCGGATTGAAGCAGTGATCTCCAGGGTTCAGGTGGTCCATAGATGTGACCATTACAAGGAAAGGTAAGGGGGCGGGGAGACAGAGAGAGAACGACTATGAATGAGTCTGTAGCTCACTTGCCAGCCAGTTAATGAGCCAAAACAGTCACTGAGAGAAAAGGGAGTTTTACCAGGCTAGCAAAGACCAGGTTAGAACCAATATTTAATAAAGGACAGAAGGAAGGAGAAGGGAGGAGGGAAGAGATAAGAAATAAGCAAATAATTACTACCTCAAGGAGGTAAGAAAATACAATTCTTACAAAGTATAAAGAAAAGAATTGGGACTACTCCATAACACCTTCTCTATATTAAGAAAAATGAGATGATAACCGAAGTAACTTTACCATCCTTTCTACCAACCCCAATATATAGGAATAAATATTTTGTCTTCTCAGCACAAATTTAAAGTGACACTGGTTTTTATCTCTTGCCATAGTTAATAATCAAAGTAAAATCAAACTCTTAAAAGTAACACATGTTAAAAGTAACAATCAAAAATAGTTAATGGCTTCTAAAAACTCTGTTTTCAAACTGCGACCTAGGGATGCTTGTACCTTATATGTTCAACTATGTACAATGTATTAGATTTCATGATAGGGTTTTCCTGAAGGCAATTTTTCTTTAGACAGTGGGTTTCCAAATGGCACCAAAATTTAGTTTGTACAGAAAAAATGTCTCTTCTTATACAAATCCACAAATTAGTAAATGTGTTAGAAAACTCACTCATTCCGGGCTCAGTCAAGTAGCTGTAGCGCTTACGTAAAGCTAAAGATGCAAAACTCTGGCGTCTATCGGCTTTCTCATTCTGAAAAAGAAAAGAAGAGAGAGAGACTCTGTTTCCAACTTCCCTGTGACATTTGTACAATTTTGAAACATTCTGTTGGGCAGCCTGTTGATATCTTGTTTATCTTTATTTCCCTTATGTATTTTTCCTCTGGGAAATGTTAATTTCCTACTGGGATTCTATAACCCCACCAGGACCAAGGAATCATGACTGAGCAAATATCAGAGTACCAACACAGCGGACTACAGGAAGCTACAAATAGAAGACGAGCATCACAGAGACCCTGATGCTGAGCAGTAAGTTTCCCTGATTTATTCATATTGAAGCACATATATCACAAAATACACTCACTTTGTGAGTACACTCAAGGAAAAAGAAGGCACACAAAGTTTACTAGTCCAGTTACTACTGTGGTGTCTGCGGGTTAATGGGGATAAGGTATAGATGAGGACATTAAAAACTGGTGAGTGGTTTTATTAACAGTAATGTTACTGAGTCTTAAAGCTGCTGACTCCATTACTGATGTGGATGTTTTAAAAATCCAGCTACCATATAACTTAGAAAAAATTCTTTCAAAACGTAACTGAACAATACTCTTAACAAATGGCCATGATAAATTTTTTTATTTAGCTAGAACAGCAAATATCTATCAACAGCCAGTGAGCATATACAAAAATACATAATAAAATAATATAATAAAATTTCATATATTAATCATGATCCTGATTTTTTTTGTGTGTATATGTGTGGTGCTAAAGACTGAACCCTCTAAGTTACACTTCCAGCCCTATTTTTAAATTTTTATTTTGAAACAGGATCTTACTAGGTCGATGAGAGTCTCACTATTTGCTGAGGCTGTCCTCGAACCTGCAATCCTCCTGCTCAGCCTCCCATATACTGGGATTACAGGCGTGTGCCACCATGCCCAGGTATGATCTCGATTTAAATGTTATAACTCAGCATGTAGCAGGATGGTCCCAGATAGCAAAATATGCATGTGAAACTAATATTTATACATGTCAGTCTGTCACATTTCAGAAGGTTTAAATAAATTTGTTCTTCTTTTAAAGTCACTAGCTGAATTGCAATTTTGTGAAATATACTGAAGTACTGCTATATACATACAGAGGAAAAGTAAACCATTTTTAAGAAAAATATACTCTTTACCTCACTTAGACTAAGCCCTACAAAATATAATTTATAAATGACCCCACATTTCAGCCCCCTACAACTTCTTCTATACAAATCCAGTGTCTATTCTACCTCTGACAGAATAAAAGCAGAAGTGTTCATATTACCTCATCATCTTGATCTGACTCTGTCTCCTTTTGGTCCCAAGATGCATTGCAGAGACAAGGAATATTATAATGGACAGCAGGGAAAAGAGTATCAGGATATGAAAAGGACTGAGCAGGGAGCACAAAATGCAAGCTGGTTTAGGAAGCAGAGCAAATCAAAAGAAGCCAACAAAAAAATATCAAGAATCATACATCTATGGGAAACTAATGCGTGATGTCATTTGAAAGCATTAAAAAAAAAAATCTATGAGCTACCAGCAGAAGCGATCAACAGAGGACTCCATCATACAAACTATCAAAATTCAACACCACAGTAACAAGACTTAGTCAATCTACACAAGAAGACTAATAAAACATGAGTTTCAAGAGCTTTAGTTGTGTTATAAAGCATTCCTTAATTGCATACCAAGGGCCCACTTCTTCAAGACCAGGGCAAGTAAAAATGAACTGGTATTAAAAAGATACCTTTTTATGGGCTGGTAGGGTGATATTTAAGTTGCAAACAGCTGTTTGAGGCAGTCCTTTTGTTGTCTTTGGTTCTTTCAGAAAAGACAGGCGACCACAGGGCTCTTGGCTGGTGTCTCTGATCTAGAAGAATTTAGGTAGGTGACAGTTACAGACAGACTTTTCTGTGGATTCTTTCCTATGTAAGATTTTATTTCATGAAACCCCTTTAGAGGCAGGAAAGGTATGAAGAAAAATAACGATTACATATCATCCCAATGGTCACATTCGAACTTGGCATGACTTACGGGCCCAGTTTCTAGCCTAAATAACAGGACTGTTGTGTCTGCTTGTCTTATCCTGAAATCCATAGTAGAGTCTTAATACATGCTTTTTCTTTCTGCCTAACAATTTCTCAAAGCTCCAGTTTTTGCAGCATATAAGAGCAAATAACAACATTAAAACAGCTATTCTATCTACTGTTCTTTAAGAAGGCAGAGGGTCTCTTGAGAATGTCTCTGGATCCTTCAGAAAAGGAAATGAAACTTGAGTACTGTATTTCATCCATTATTTGATTATTGAACATTCATTAGAAACTGTATTTTATTCGAGATCATTTAGTTCTATAAATATTTCCTCAAGCAAACACTTAAAAAAAAATTCAGGTTTTTTATGAGTCATAACACTTTACTGGCTCAAAAATACAGTCAGGTAAAATTAGGACAAAAACTTACCTTGTTCTTATGAGTTAAGGTTAGGTAGGATGTTTCAAACTCAATGAATTATTAAAAGTTATTGTTTTATTCTCGAAAAGATTTTATTTTGAATTCATAGAATCTCTGTTAGTGACGATTTACCTTAATGGAAAATGGCAGTCTGTTTTCTTTGAAAGCATAAAAGTTAAAAACAAGTTGCTGTCCTCCTTTGGTTAGTGGGGCCAGATTTCCATAACAATCAACATAAATAGGCTTTCCTTCCAGAACCTTTTAGAGTAAAAGAAATACATCATTTATCATGAATTTGGGTCAAAAATTTTTGAGATTTTTATGTCATATAGTCCTAAACACTGACACGTTTACATGTCACATTTGTCTATTAGGAAATACTTCTATGGTATTGTTCACCATAAAAATAACTCTGTGGGCTTACGATTCAACAATTGTGATTGGAAACCATTATCATGGACATGTACAAAACAGAACTATATATTTACATTCTGGCAACTTTTTTCTCTACTTGAGAAAGCGCCTAATGTCACCTAGTCATAGAGAGTTTGAGAGAATTTGAGTCTTGGATATTTACATGATCACTGGGTTTGAAAAAGGAGAATCATGGTAATGTGTACAGACAGTCACTATGCGAATAAAAAACAAGTAGCCACAGAAAAATGAAGACTATAATCCAGACTCATTAGTACTATATTTTCACCAAGATAACCCCTTAAACTGAGAAAGAATCTTTTTTTTAAAGTTCTTAAATGAAAAGTAAAATCAATAATGTGCTTGATATTTACAGTTGAGTGCTATCTCAAAATAAAAACCCGTGTGCATGTATGTCACTGTCGACATGATTTACATTATGATGGCCATAATGTGCCAATAAAAACACCAAAAAATACATAAAGTCAATAAGTAGATAAATAAATAATAGCCTGTATCTGGAGAATGTGTTTAGATGAACTTGTTTTTGTGAACAAAGTACCTCGATATCTTTGCTTCTTGCAACTTCCTCAAAATTTTCCTGCTGCTCTAAAGTTTTGTCCACTTTGTCATCTGTCATGCAGAAACATCGCAGGGAGGATTCTACAGGATCGTTCATTTTGGCAAAAACAACAAACTTGGCCATATATGGAACACATATTAATTCTCTATACAGTTGTGTGGCTAACCCAACAGTTTCTAAAACTTGATGGCAGTCTGCAAGCCAAAATCTGAGAAAAATAAAAAAAAAAGAAATATGAAAACTATGTAAAAAGTAAATCTCTGACCCTCACCATGATGCTGAGGATTGAACCCACAGGTATTCTGCCTCCGAGCTACACCCCCAACCTTATTTTATTATTTGGAAACAGAGTCTTGCTAAGTTGCTATGAGCCTCACTAAGTTGCTGAAGTTGGCTTCAAACCTGGGATCTTGCTGTCTCAGCCTCCCAAGTACTGGTATTATAAACATATATCATCATGTCTGGCTTAAAAGGTACATCGTAATAAAAATGATTTAAAAAATTAGGGCTGGCAATATAGCTCCATAGTAGAGCACATGCTTAGTACCTGCAAGGTCATGGGTTTGATTCCTAGTAACAAATAAATAATCAGATTACTTAATAAGGGGAATTAAACCAAAATACTACTTATTCATTTGATAGCAACGATTTTTACTGTCTCTGTCAAACAGAAAATTTCTGTTTATCATTTGGTAATGATTTTGTTAAGTAAAAATTAAAATTAAAAGTTTTTTCTTTTCTCACTCACTCAAAAAAAAAAAAAAAAAAAACACCTCACACTGGTATTGAGCACAACATTTTTAACAAAAAGCGCTAGTTTCTTAGTGCTTTGGGAATTTTTATTTCCATACCTGGCTGAAACATTGGTTGTAAAAGAGACACAGTCCTTTATAAATGTCAGCGGAGTCGTTCCTGTGATATCCTCCCATTGAGCAGGTGAGGTGCCCCCTGAGAGACAGCAGCAGATACGTCACCTTTGCTGTGGCAGGTGCCCTGTCAGCTTTCATCGTCACCCTGTTCTCCTTCCCACATGGCTAGTAACTCCCAGAACTTCAATCCTTTCAATTCAGTGGTATGTACTAAAGGTACATTTCCTCTCTACTCTCTTTTATACTTTTAACAGCTTACTGTGATGACTATTATTACATTTTGCTGCTTTGGTTGAATTTTGGGATGGGGGCCATGCTATGCTGCCCGGGCTGACCTCAAACTCCTGGGCTCGAGTGATCTTCCTGTCTCAGTTTTCTAAGTAGCTGGGACTTTAGGCACATGTCATATGCCCAGCTTCCATCTTACTAAATTTTTTAAAAAACTACTTTTCTGTTTGGGTAATAATGGACTGTTGAAACTTGGGGACCTGTGTGTTTTATAAGTACAATTTTTCAGTGCAATGATTTGGGGGTTTAGATAGTTAAAATAAGTCTAAAACACAGATAAAAATTATCAAAAAAATTAAGAAGCAGTTCATTTTTTTTTTTGTCTGGAAAAAACCATTTACTTTTCCAGGGTAAAAGGAGAAACTGGCCATTAAATTACTCCTTCTAAAACAAAACAAAACCTATTATTAATGATTTTGGACTTATAATTTAAAAAATCAGATTAAGATAATATCAAAAGAGGAATTAAGGACTGAATTCCAGGTGCTTATCACAAAAGGCATTATCCTCAGCCTTATCTATTTATTATACTGGATTATACTGACGAGTAGAGTTAGGTAGGAATAATCACACTTCCTTATTCAATGCTACCTTACTGGTAGTCCTCCGTTGGATCTATGTTTTCTCCAAAGTCCATCCAATTTCCTGGTAATCTAAAGGGTTACTGCTAGTTCTACTACCTCTGTCTAGGTCACCAAAAATTACTTGGATGCTCCAATAGACTCAGTAATTCCTCAAAAATCCTCCACAGGCTCTATTACTACAGTTAAACTTAATAGCAAAAGGAGGCTATCCCTAAGTTTAAAATAAGTCATGGACCAGCATCTTAAATTATTCCAGGGATAACAGAGATGAGGTCATCAGTAATGGGTTTATTACTTGTTTTTTACACTCTTGCAATAGCATGGCTATTTCAAAGGTATCATAACTTTTGTATTGAATCACTGCACATCAATAGGAAGAATAGCAGTGACTAAACCAAACCTGTAATGCTACAGAGAAGGCGTAGGTTGGGCGTGGCATCCCCCTTGTATCCATTGGATACACCTTCTCCTGAGGGTGGGGGCACCGGAATGGTCATTGTGATTGGTTTATGAAATTTCCTCCTTCTTGGTTCCACAGTGACAATTGGACTAAATGTTGCTTTGTTTCCAAGGATCTTTTTCACAATTTCATCTGGAACAGGCTGGGCCTAGAGATGGAGAAAGGACTTTAAATGAAAATAGACATTTTTTTCTTTCATCGGAAATTTAAAATTTCAGGTGAGAAAGAAGAAAACGAATCTGACAACAATACTAATGACAAACACATCTTTAAACTTTCTCTCTATTTAGGAAGGCATGAAAAATGAAAAAAAAAAAAAAAAGAACCTAACATGGTAGCAGGAACTGGTTGGCCTACTTTCTCAGCAGAATGCAGACAGAGCTGGCTTTTATGACAGAGAGAATCAGATCTCCAGCAGAGAACCTTCTAAGTCCACTCCAAAGTCAAGGAAAACAAATATTTAGCTCAGTATACTTTAAACTTATGCAGGACATTCCATAAAACCTCACAACGTCAACTTGTACCCATGTTAAAATGGAGGCTTTCAGAGGCAAGAACAAAAAGGCATTCAAGATTTAAGAGGATTTGAATTCTAATTTACCAACCCTAATTCTTTGGTATTTGGCAAAATTATTCAACATGGGGGACAGGTGAAGGGAACTTCATACCACTGAACTATAAGGTGGTCTGGGACTCCAAGTGTTTATGAAAGGCCTTCCCAGGACAGAATGCTCGGCTGAAAAGACCTTACAACTCCCTGGGGCATGAGAGTCCGGCCTCACAAAAAGAGCAACGAACTCTCCGTTAAACTATTAATTGCTGTATTAATTAACAATTCAAATTCAATTCCTTTCAGTTTAACAATTCAAATTCAATTCCTTTCAGTTCATTTACCTTAGTATGTTAAAAAAAAAAAAGAGTGAGTTAAGGTCTAAACTAACTGAAATGGAATAAATACACGAATTATTTCTGCCAAGATTTCCAGTCAGCTTTCCAAACCAAAACAAGTTCCAACTGGTTTGGATGAAACCCAGCATTTGTGATTTACTTAAATCAAACCCAAACACTACAGCTTGCAAGATTCACTGTAGCTGATTTTTATGATGTGGCATATTAATAAACCAAGTTTTGGTAGTTACTGAGACCAAGAACCTCTGGTTGAAAAAATTATCTTTCATCAGAGACCAACTGAGACTTTTTTTATGGTACTGGGGTTCCTGGAAGCCCTTCTAACTCCAGGCTACACTCCCAGACCTATTTTTATACTTTTTAATTTGGAAACAGGGTCTCTTAAACCAGCGCGGCTGGCTTCGAACCTGTGCAATCATCCTGTCTCTGCCTCCTAAGTGTGGGGATTACAAGCATGCGCCACCACGCCCGGCCCAACTGAGACTTTTAAACAAAAAAATCTCTAAATTATATAACCACCTTTAACCAGTCACTACGCTAACTTTATACCTAATGCTTTTCGTCTGAAATAGGTTAATGATTCCCCAAAATGGCCTAATTGGCAGTATCACTAAGGATAAATTATGATGGCTATTTCCAGAGCAAAATGTGCTCATGGACGCTGCTACCTGTGCTAAGGAAAACAGGACCCCTGGAGACAGTTCTTTGTCAACAGTACCTGGAGGCCCACTCGGATTCTTTTTGTTAAAGCGCCCTCTGGGAATGATGCTTGGACGAGGGGCACAGTGGTGCTGCTCAGAATTCCACCCTCAGGACCAATCTGGTTGCTTTCCTGCTTGATCCGTGAAACTACCGCAAAATACTGGGGGAAGTCCTTAGTGACGATCCTGCAGATACGCTTTCTCCCTAACTCTTCTGGGCTATCAAGTTCTGAAAAGACAAATAAGAGAACCATAACAATACACATACATGACCTGGGTATGATGGCACATGCCTGGAATCCCGGTACTTGAGAGGCTGAGACTAGAGGATCACAGGTTCAAGGGCAGCCTTAGCAACCCTGTGAGGTCCTACACAACTTAGTGAGACCCTGTTTCAAAATAAAGAATAAGTCGGGTGTGGTGGCACATGCTTGTAATCCCCGTGCTTGGGAGGCTGAGACAGGAGGATCACACAGGTTTGGGGCCAGCCTCAGCTACTTAGTGAGGCTCTCAGCAACTTAGTGAGACCCTGTTTCCAAATAAAGTATAAAATAGGTTTGGGAGTCTAGCCTGGAGGTAGAAAAGCCCCTGGGTTCTACCCCTAGTACCCCCCAAAAAAAAGAATAAAAATAGGGCTGGGGCATGTAGCTTGGAGATAGAATGCCCCTGTGCTCAATATATACTACTGTATACACACACACACACACACTACACATATCTTCAAAATACCTAGAGACAAATTAACATGTGTGTATATGTGTGTTAGTTACTGGGGATTGAACCCAGGGTCATTCTACCTCTGTGATATATCTCCAGCCCTATTTTATTTATTCGAAACAGGGTCGCATTAAGTTGCTAAGGGCCTCACTAAGTTGTGAAAGCTGGCCTGGAACCTGTGATCCTCCTATCTCAGCATCCCAAGTCCTGGGACTACAGGTGTACAACACCACGTATGGTTATTTTTTTTAACTATTAAAAATCATATCTACTAATGGGCACCATGTGATATTTGGTTCATGTATACTCTGTATTATGTCTAAATCAGGTAAAACAGAACTATCTCCTCAAATATTTATCAGTAGAGTAAAAATGTTTAAAATACTTTCCTTTAGCTTTTTAAAATGTATAGTACAGCCGGGCGTGGTGGCGCACGCTTGTAATCCCCGCGCTTGGGAGGCAGAGACAGGAGGATCATGCAGGTTCGAAGCTAGCTGCTCGCGCTGGCTTAGGAGACCCTGTTTCCAAATAAAAATGTAAAAATAGGTCTGGGAGTGTAGCCTGGAGATAGAAGGGCATCCCGGAACCCCAGTACCACCAAAAAAAATAAATAAATAAAAAATAAAATAAAATGTATAGTACAATAATGTTATCTATAGTCACCCTACTGTCCAATAACACACCCAAACTTCTTGCTCCCATTTAACATAGTACCCACTGACCAACCTTTCCCCATGCCTCTCTACTATCCCCAGCCTCCATAGATACCAGTACAGTGGTCACCACCATTCTATACTATTCTACTCTCAACTTGTATGGGATCAACTGTTTTAGGTTGCACACAAGAGTGAGATCATGCACACTTGTTTTTCTGTACTTGGTTTATGTTGGATAACTGAATTTATTTCTCTTCAGTAGCCAAAATAGATTTTTATGACTAGGAGAACTATAGTTATAATAAAATAATATTAAGCTTTTATGATATTTTAAAGCTACTAGTACACTGTATTTGCAAAAATAAAATATTTTCACTGAGGAGGAACAAATATCTTCAAAAACTGGCATTTACCACATACAGATCAATTTCCACTCGTCAAGAAAATGTGGCTAATTCTGTGATTTTTACAGTAATCTCCCCTCAAGCTGTCAAAAATAGAAATGAGCCAGAAAAAAGTGGTGCCTCACATGAGTGTATAACTCACATCTGAAAGCTCTAGAATTTTATTCAAAATCTTCTTTCAAGTGGTTTTTAAGTGATCTAGATGATTAGTATTATCATCACCAACTTCTGTCTACTTGCTGATGAGCATCAGACTCAACCTATCCCCTGATGGACACATCTTCTGCCCTCCTCTCCTCTTCCAAACCTGCCTCTTCCCCTGTAGGCTTAACCCTGGGAAAGGGCACACAGTTTGCCTAAAGATTCATCTAAAGATCTGATTCACTTTCCTCTATATTGCACATCTAGTGGTCAGAGTCCAGTTGCTTCTTTGCTGGAAACGGCTCACTACTGCTTCCCACGTTCAGGTCCTGTTTCAGGTACTCGGGGGCCACCTCCCAACCATCTGTCTCCTCTCCTGTCCCTCCTGTAGATTTGAGTAAATCCCTCTGGCTGCACTTTGAGTCCATCTCTCAAAGTGCAGCCAGAGGGATTTACTCAAAAAGCCATGTTTCATTAAGAATTCTGGTAGTTTTAGATGGAATAAATGATTTTAAATTGTTATAATAATAAATGTTTTAGACTAGCCAAGGATATTTTGTACAAGTAGGTTTGTGAGGGAGAATTTATCTTTTTAAATACTAAAATTTATCTAGATGTACCATAATAATTTTTTATTATATGTCTCTATGGATAAAGCTATAGACAAATAGGTCAGGTGGATAAAACAGAAGAAATAGATTCCAGTTTATATATGTATATATTTACATAGATATATACATATGTATGTTTCTATATATTTATATAGATAATATATTATGGATTTGAGGTTTTTTTTTTTTTTTGTGGTGCTGGAGTTCCTGGAAGCCTTTCTACCTCCGGGCTACACTCCCAACACCTATTTTATACTTTTTTATTTGGAAACAGGATCTCTTAAGCCAGCATGGCTGGCTTTGAACCTGAGCGATCCTCCTATCTCCGCCTCCCAAGAATGGGGATTACAAGTGTGCGCCACCATGCCCGGCTTAGAGTTATTTTTTAACCAAAGACATATATTTAGACACAAAACTTCTAAACAAAACACTAGCAATATGCATTCAAAATTAAATCAAGAAAATTAAACACCATCCAAGTTGGGTTCATCCCAGGGATACAAGGCTGGTTCAACATATGAAAAACAATTCACATAATTCACCACATAAACAAAACTAAGGACAAAAATCACATGATCATTTCAATAGATGCTGAAAAAGCATTTGGCAAAATCCAACACCCATTGACAATAAAAACTGCATAGAATTGAATAGAAGGAACTTAACCTCAAGATCATAAAGGCAATATACAATAGGCCCAAAGCCAATATCATACTAAATGGGGGAAAACTACAAGTTTTCCTTAAAAACAAGAACAAACATAGATACATAAATGTATATGTATGTATAAAATGTGTGTGTGTGTGTGTGTGTGTGTGTGTGCATGAGAGAGAGAGAGAGAGAGAGAGAGAGAGAGAGAGAGAGACTGAACCCAGGAGTGTTCTACCTCTGAGATATCTCAGCCTTTTTTTTTTTTTAATTTATTTTTAGACAGGATCTCACTAAGTCACTGAGGGCCTTGATTACTGCTGAGGCTGGCTTCAAACCTGTGATCCTCCTGTCTGAGCCTCCCAAGTACTAGAACTACAGGTGTACACCACACCCAGGTAACTTACTGTGTATCTTTCACTTTGCTTATTGTGATATGTTTTAAATGACTTAACAAACCATGTGATTTGTGTGAAAACAAAACAAAAACTAAGAAATGAGACAAGGATGTGCACTATTTTTCAAAATAGTTCTTGAGACTCTAGCCAGAACAATAAGGCAAGAAGACCCAATAATCTCAATCAAAATGCTTTTAGAAATGATCATCAAATTCAGCAAAGTGTCTAGATATAAAATCAATCCTAAAAAATTAGAAGCTTTTCTGTATGTTAACCATAAATCCACTGAAAAATAAATCCAATAAACATTTCCACTTATAATATCTCCCTAAACAATAAAACCCTAGGGATAAACCTAAACAAAGAGATAAAAGACCTCTACAATAAAAATTATAAAACATTTTGAAAAATTGAAGAGCTTAGAAGATGGAAGAACCTCCAATGCTCTTGGATAAGCAGAATATAAAAATGGCCATTTTCCAAAAAATTTAGAGATTCAATGCAATACCCAGTAAAATGCCAAGGTTATTCTTCATAGATATAGAAAAATTAGTCCTTAAAATCATTTTGAACAAAAAACACAGAATATAAAATATTTCTGAGCAACAAGAACCATGCAGGAAGCATCATAATACCTGACTTCAAATTATACTACAAAGCCACAGTAATAAAACCAGCATAGTACTGGCACAAAAGCAGACACATAGACCAATGGAACAGAATAGAAGACTCAGAAACAAATCCACACCCTTACAGCCAATTGATTTTTGACAAAGGGGCCAAAAACATACATTTTTAAAAAGCCTCTTCAACTTCAAATAGGAGGGAAAATGGTTTATTGAGGAGGTGCTGTTCTGAGTCCCAGTCTGTCCCACTGGGAGCTGTTTGGGTTAGCCAGCAGCTAGATCCTCAGGGAGAAGACACCCTCAGCAGGATTGGAGGGCTGACGGTGGCAGGCAAGGCTTGCTCAGAGCTGGGCTTAGACAGCAGCTTGCCATGAGCAGTCATTCAATCTTGGCTTCTCTTTGTTAGAGGGTCTCAGACATTTACAGAACTCTCATTTCTTCCACCTGTCATCTTTTCTGCCTCTGAGATTAAGAACCACCTGTGTAACACTAATTCTCTAGAAAGACATTCATTATATGGTTATGATCAAACCTGACACCTTCAAATGACCTACACGTGGAAAATGTATAAATTCATCTAAACTTCTGGGCATTTCAGTTGACAAATAAGTGTCAGAAAGGAACTTCAAACACACTAGCACATTCAGCTATATATGACACAAATAAATATAGATATGGTATCTTGTGACTGATCTTTGAAAAAAAATTTATTATCTTTACATAGTAAAATAATAAAAGATGATGTTGATATAATTAAAAATCTATTTGGAAAAGGAAGCTAAATCATTACATCTTGTATATAAATAAAAATTCCAGCTAGATAGATTTTTTTTTCTTTTCTTTTCTTTTTTTTTTTTTTTTTTTTTTTTTTTTGCGGGTCTGGGGATGGAACCCAGGGGCATTCGACCTCTGGGCTACACCCCCCAGCCCTATTTTTTATTCTTTATTTTGAAACCCGGTCTCACTGAGTTGCAGAGGGCCTTACTAAGTAGCTGAGGCTGTCCGCGAACCACGATCCTCTGGTCTCAGCTTCGTGAATGCTAGGATTATAAGCGTGTGCCACCACGCCCAGCTTAGATAGAATTATTTTTAAAAAATTACAAAAATTTTCAGGAAACTGTGATGTTTTAACCTTGGTTAGGAAAAATGTTCTTACACAAAACTGCAATCCCAGAAGATTAGAAGATGGTTTTGGCTATATAAAAAATAATGCACGCTGGGCGTGGTGGTGCATGCTTGCAATCCCCGTGCTTGGGAGGTGGAGAAAGGAAGATCGCGCAGGTTTGAAGCCAGCCATGCTGGCTTAAGAGACCCTGTTTCCAAATGAAAAAGTATAAAATAGGCCTGGGAGTGTAGCCCGGAGGTAGAAGGGTTTCCAGGAACCCCTGTACCACTAATAATAATAATAATAATAATAATAATAATAATAATAAATATAATAAAAAACTTAAAAGACAAAAGAAAGACAGGGAAAGGAGACACATTTGACAAATAAAGAATGAATATGCTCTACATCATGGGTAGCTACAAATTGCGAGAATGAGACACAAGTCAATGGACAATAGCAACATGTTATAAATGGCCAATTCACAGAAGCTGAAATTCGGTCAACATATATTACAACTTTCAAACTCAATAATTTACATTAAAATGCTAAAACAAGCTATGATCTCCCTCTATATAGACCTATTCAATTAGCTAAAATTAAACATTGATTACATCTTATCAGATAAAAACCAAGGAGGATAGGTACTTTCATTCATTGTAAAAGACTATCAGTGGCAATAATCTTTTGACAATGTAATTGGGTACCATCTATTCAAAATGAAAACATTCCTCTCCTGGCTCAGGTATCCCAGTTTTGGACATCTTTCTCCCAGGTGTGGGCGAAGCAGCTTCACTACTGTAATGCCTAAGTCAGAAGAGAACCTGTCCATCCATACAGCACTGGTTATGTAAGTCATTCATCTACATTCTGCAGCTAGCACATAGAAAGACTCACATTCATTCCTTTACCAAGTATTCAGAGGGCCCGACATGTGCAGCCCTAACTTAGCGGGATACAGTGGACAGGAAATTAAAATCACTGCTGGCTTGGAAACTACCTTCTAACAGGAGAAGGGTAAATGGGAACAACACTAAACAAACATATAGAGAGAATAAATCCAGGTGAGGGAACAGAATGGGACCAGGGAAGAGAAGCAGGGAGGAGAAGAGTTCATCTGAATGAGCGATTCCAGCTGGTGATATCAGAGGAGCAACAAGAGGGAGGGAGCAAAGGAAGGAGCCGGAGCAGGCAGATGGGATCAACCAGCAGATTGTGAGGAAAGACACAGGGCACATGGGGATGTGAACAGTATGATCCCCTTTAGGGAAAAAATGCAGTCTGCAAGTGTCTATATTTTCATAAGAGAAATTTTTTGAAGAAACACTGTAGGTCATTAATACTGGTTACTTCAGAGGGACTTGGAATGGAATTGGGGATGGGAAGGTAAGAAGGGGGTAGGGATGTGAAAGTATTACTCACGGGTCTGACTATGTGGCTGTGGTTGCTCTACTTGTTAAGAGAATAAAGGAAAGATTCCCAAACTTTAGAGGATAGGGGATTGGCTTTGTTTTAGGTGTTTAGTACTGACTGATGTCTCTTTTCATACTACTAAAGAGATAGGATCAGTACACATCCTACTGTCCCTTAACTATGTTTCTGCCTCCTTTACCAGACACCTGGGCTGAGATCATAGATTATTCCCAGAAAAAAATTTGTAGAATGCCAAAATGGATGATGGGATCAATGGCATTTTATCATATTACCAATCAAGTGCCAAACTCTTGAGAAAGATCGATGAATTGTTAATGAACTAGGAGAAAAATACGGTTTAACCAGGTCAAAAGTGGAGCTGGAATTTTGCTCCTTTGGTAACCCAGAGCAGCTCCTTTCCCTCTACAAACCTAAACACTGGACAGATCCCAGCAAAGAAAAATGAAACACAATTAAAGAATTACAAAAGGTCATTCTTGAAAAACAGGAAGGAACCAAAGAATTTGCTCAGGAGAATATTCTAGGGGAGTTTTCATCTATATTGAATAATTGATAGGAAGTATAGTTTTCCACATATGGCAAATATAATTCTCACCCCATGACTTGGCTTAGGCAAGAGAGTGAATTCCCAGGGTCCATAGCTCCTGCTGCTTCTGAGAAAGTTCCAGTAATCTGTTTAAGAAGGAGATTCTATAGAGGAGTAAATCTAACTGAGGGGATGGGAGGGGGAAGAGGGAAACTCTCTAAAGCACATGATGTACTTAAACATATCAAAGTCAATCACTAAGCCAAGCGTGGGAAGGAGGGATGGGGAGGGAATGGGGTGGGGATTGGGGTAAGGGCTAATTGGTTGATGTGTACATGTATGTCTCAACCATCTTTAATTCCATTAAGATGTATGACTACAATGCACCAATAAAAAAATTTAAAAAGTTGCTGTGCAGGACCTCTTCATCAGCTCCCTGCCTTAAGAGACCCTGTTTCCAAATAGAAATATAAAAAATAGGTGTCTGGGAGTGTAGCCCGGAGGTAGAAGGGTTTCCAGGAACCCCAGTACCACAAACACAAAAATTAGGTATCATTTTCACAAGATGTTTCATTAGGTTGCATGACATGAAATGATTCTGGGTATTGAGGGCTGAGCCTATGGTGAGTGCTCAACTGGTATCCAGTCAACAAAGAAATCCGTTGGAGATCAGTGAGACTCAGACACTGCACACCAAAGAACTGTACAAGCCTTTCAATCCTGCTCTAAGGTGGGCCTGTGCTGGAACCTGAAGATTTTTTTTTCAGTACTAGGGATGAAATCCAGGGTCATTCTACCTCGGCTCTACCCCCTAACCCTATTTTTTATTCTTTTTTGTGTGTGTGGTACTGGGGTTTCTGGAAACCTTTCTACCTCCAGGCTACACTCCCAGACCTATTTTTTATATTTTTATTTGGAAACAGGGTCTCTTAAGCCAGAGAGGCTGGCTTCGAACCTGCGCAACCCTCATGTCTCTGCCTCCCAAGCACGGTGATTACAAGCATGCGCCACCAAGCCCGGCTTTATTCTTTATTTTGAAACAGTGTCTCTCTGAGTTGCAAAGGGCCTCACTAAGTAGCTAAGGCTGTCCAAGAACCACGGTCCTTCTGTCTCAGCCTGTCAAATGCTGGGATTACAAGCGTGCGCCACCCGCCCATCTATTTTTCACACTCATTTCAGAAGATGTTATGATTTGACAGATTTGGGAAGCAAGGTCTTAGTGGACTCTCATCCTGTAGCTGGCCTTAAAAATCCAGAACTCAACATTTTAAAAACATAGGAGAATTCAACAAAAAACCAAGGATAGTCCATTGTGAGAAAGGAAGCTTTTGAGGCTACAAGAAATAATCATTGCTTTTAAATGGCCTTTTTTTTAAGGACATACAAAACTGCTCTATAGCTATAGAACTAAAGGACATAAGTTTCTGTAAGGTAAAAAATGAAACACAAAGGTAAGATTAAACATAACTTTTTTATTTTTGGTGGTACTGGGGGTGGAGTCCATCCAGAGGCTTTCTACCTCCAGGCTATACTCTTAGACCTATTTTATATTTTATTTAGAAACAGGGTCTCACTAAGTTGCTGAGAGCCTCATTAAGTAGCTGAGGCTGGCTTCGAACCTGTGCGATCCTCCTGTCTCAGCCTCCCAAGTACTGGGATTACAAGTGTGCGCTACCACACCCGGCTTTTGTTTGTTTGTTTGTTTTTTACTTTCAAGGGTGATTCAGGATGTCACATGCTATGAAAGGATCCTGAAATCTTTCTCCCCGTCCCACTCTTTTTAAAAATGTTACTGCAAAGTTTTCACCAAAAAAAAGGGGGATGACTAAAGAAAAAAGATAGGAGAATTCTGAAATAGGTAGTTTGGGCCAAGAAAAAGGTTAAAATTTATACTTGCTGAGGCTCTACTTTGTTTGGTCCAGGTCAATTATTACTTTGCTCGCACAGCACTTTGGTATTACAGGTATCTAAAGTTCAATGAAGTTACATGGCTTGTTCAGACTGAATTAGTTGGTTACTTTAGAGCTGAGATTAGAGCTCAGGGCTTGGAAAGGGGGAAAGACACAAAGTCACAGACATGGACTCCATACAACTTCAGATAGTGTTTTTGGAGACTGCTTGGTACCTGGATAGTGGGTGAACAGATTTGCAAATACCTTGGGTAAAAAGGTGACCTGACATCTAATTGGCCCAATATATAAGCAGAAATCCCTGATTACAGTGGCACTAATGTTCTAAAGCCTCCTTGCCTCATTGATTAGTGATATACTTAATAACTCATTTAACTTACTTGTGGAAGGTGGGCTGGCATTCTCTGTAACTGAGGGTCATACAATGATTTGCAAATATAACTGGTTATGGAGACTACAGCACAATGAAACATAAGTTACAAGATAGAAATGTATTACAATTAATCAAACAACAATTGCTGGTGAGGATGTGGGGAAAGAGGAACTCTTTTACACTGTTGGTGGGAATGCAAAGTAGTTCAGCCACTATGGAGATCAGTATGGAGATTCCTTAGAAAACTGGGAATAGATCCACCATTTGATCCAGCTATACCACTCCTGGGTATCTTTCCAAAGGGGTTGAAGTCAGAGAACTACATTAACATATGCACACCCATGTTCATAGCAGCATAGTTTGTAATAACCAAAATATGGAACCAACCTAGATCTCCATCAACAGATGAGTGGATTGCAAAATTATGGGAAATACACACAACAGAATTCTATTCAGCTATAAAGAAAAATAAAATAATAGCATTTGCAAGAAGATGGAAGGAACTAGAGAACATTATGTTAAGTGAGGTTAGTCAAGCACAGAAAGAGAAGGGACATATGTTTTCTCTAATATGTTCAAGCTAGGGAGTAATGGTAATACCAGAGGGATTCCAGATGATGGAGGGGAAATCTCAGCAAAGCTTGAATGGAAGGATAGGAGAGGAAGAAAGCTGAGGTTGATCAATGGAGGAGCTACATATGAATATGTGTAATAGCATAAATACAACGTGATTAACCTGGACACTCTCTATTGGGGGGAGGGAAAGGGAGGGGAAATGGCATGAAGCACAATGTAAATGTACACCACTCTCAATATGTTCCACTTATAAAAAATAAAAATTAAATTAAAAATCTACTAAATAATTTCAAATGCAAAATAACAATTAAAGTTGTTCAATGCTCCTCAAAAAAAATTTTTACTCTTAAAGCTTTCAAATGATCATCCTGATTAGTTCTGCCTCACTCTTATATACATAAGACTAAACTCAAAAAAACCTGGTCAAATGAGGATGCAACTCCATTTCCTATATTGAATTAGGTTTTGAAGGCTGTTTGTCAGCTGGGCATGGCGGTATATACCTGTAATCCCAGTATGTGGGACACTGAGATAGGAGGATCACAGGTTAGAAACCAGTCTCAGCAACTTAGTGAGGCTCTCAGCAACTTAGCAAGACCTTGTTTCCAAATAAAAAATAAAAAGTAGGGCTGGGAATGTAGCTCAGAGGTGGAATGCCCTTGGGTTCAATCCCCAGCATTACCAGGTCTGAGCACAGTTTACAGAAGAAATACAAATGACCAAGTGTTAAAAAGGGTAAAAGTTCTATCTCTACAGTTTAATTTCTGGTCAGGTAAATGCTTTGCCTTACTCCTTTAAGGGTTAGAAAAAAAGATCTTAGGATGTGAGAATTTAGACGGACAAGCTACTTAGGAGGATTTGTGGAGAGCCATCATAGATAGGTGTCCAGAGTTCAAATTCAGCTCTGCGACCAATGTGCTTGGACCTTAGGCAAGTTCCTGAACTTCCTTGAGCCCTACGCTTCTCATCTGCAAGATAAGGATAAGACACTTCCTTTGGGGGTAGATATAATAAGTAAATGGCAGAAAAACTCCCAGCATAATTGTGTTCACTTGATAAATTGGGTTCTATATTCTTTCCAAGGTCATATGGCTTTGGAGACAGGAGAACAAGAGCTAGTCTATAGCAGATCTAAGGCAACTCACAAGTTGGATTTTTGTTTTGAAAAAATCATCATATCATCTCTGCTTTGTATGCCTATGAAATATAAATCTAAACTGCTATTATTTTGATTACCTCCAATTTGTTAAAATTTTGCCAATTACAGAAAACTAAATATCAAATAAGTTGGGGGAATTCTAAAACAAAAGATGAATTTATAATGTTCAACTGTAGTCATGGAAATATTTTAGAAAATTACAGACATTCATCTATTTGGAATTAAAGTTCAGTCCATCTTAATATGAAACTTCTGTAATAAGATCATCCAAGATAGATATTTCAGGGCAAAAAAATCTTGAGTGGTACCTGATCCTTCTTCCCCAGCCTTCCAGATGTTATTCCCCTTTGGTTCTGACCTTTCTTCCTCTGGACAGGTATCTTTTGAATTTTAAAAAATAGTTATGGCTTCATATAAGTAATTCACATTTGCATACTGCATGACATGATAGTGAAGCAGAATGTCTGGCAACAATGGCATATACACCTGGCTTCTTGTTCCCTCTAGCTTTAGCAATCAAAGTAATTTTTGATAATCACATATTTTAAAAGCTATTTTTGGGAAACAATTCTCTAATCATTATATGCTTATGAAGTATTATAAAAATCAGGGAAGGGTGTGCTTAGTCTTTATTAACACCACTTTTATATTTTTATTTTTTTGGTATTGAGGATGTAACCTAGGCCCTTCTATTTTCAGGCTACACTCTCACACTTATTTTATATATTATTTGATAACAGGGTCTCACTAAGTTGCTGAGAGCCTCACTAAGTAGCTTGAGGCTGGCTTTGAACTTCACGATCCTCCTGTTTCAGCCTCCCAAGTACTGGGATTACAAGCATGTGCCACTACGCCCAATACCACTTTCAGTGGTAGGGTTTAGGATTACTATATAATCTCTACACAGAAGAAATACAACTTGCTCCAGAGCCTTCCCCAGCCTTCCAGATCTGTTATTCCCCTTTGGTTCTGGTGTTTCTTCCTCTGGACAGTGGCTTTCTCTCTTGGGTCTGGGTCACTGGATGACTGGGGAAAACATCACCCAAAGTAGAGCATATGCCTGGCCAGGAGTCAATTATTTCTCCATTTATTGAGCAAGGGATGACGGAGTGACCACGCTGTGCCAGGAGCGGCCATTTCCCGTACTGGAGGTAGAGGCTGTCACAAGTCAGCCAGCCCTGCACTTAAGAACCTTATAGTTCACCAGGGAGAAAGCCAAGTGCGAAGCTCCATGCTGCAGAAAAAGGACAGGTACTACGGACGCATTTACTGCTTCAGTCCTGGGTTTAGAAAAAGCTTCCTCAAAGATGAAGAGTGGTGGGGGTAGGGACTTCTGGCTACAATAGAATAATCATTCTAAAGTTTTCTTCTCCATGACTGCACATTAAGAGCTTCAAAGTCTTTTTTCTTTTTTTTCTTTTGGTACTGGGGATTGAACCCAGGGGCATTCTTTTTCCAAGCTATACCTCCTACCCTATTTTATGTTTCAAACAGGGAGTTGCTAAGTTGCTGAGGCTGGCCTTGAACCTGCTATCCTGCTGTCCCATCCTCCCATGTACTGGGATTATAGGCATGAGCTATCATTCCCAGCAAGAGGTCCAAATTTTTTGCATCTGCTTCTCTACTTTTTTTACCCCCAAAAAAGTGTTCCTTTACATTTGATTACTTTTCCATTTGTGCAAATACAAATATATTTTTCAGGGAATTAACTTCACCCTGTCATTCTTTAACACATGATTTAGACCATCACTACTACATCTTGGGAGTAGTGGGTAAACATTCCATTAATATAATCTTGTCTTCAAAATCCAGGCTCAAAGCCAGGTCTGGTGGCACATGTTTGTCATCTCAGTACTTGGGAGGCTGAGAAGACTGAAGGTTCATGGCCAGCCTCAGCTACTCAGTGAGGCCCTGTATCGAAATTTTAAAACAGTAAGAGCTGTGTATGTAGCTCAGTGGAGAGCATTCCACTCCAATCCACAATACCACATATATACAAAGACATTATATATGATCCTGGATTTTTTTTTTTTTTGCAATGCCAGGAATTGAACCTAGGAGCATTCTACCTCCGTTCCACACTCTAGCCCCTACTTTTTATTCTTTATTTTGATACAGGGTCCTCTTAAGTCACTGTACCTTGGCTTCAAACTGCCTCGGCCTCCCAAGCTGCTTGTACTATGGGCAATGTACCAACACACCCAACCATTACATAATGTCTGAACACCCTACATCGGTATTCCTGCATGCACAGCATATAGGGAGAGCTGAACTCCAAGGTCTTAGACCCACTGTAGCTGGTACATTGGCTTCCATTCACATCCATGCAGAAGGAAGAAAAAGCTGGGAACACCTTATAGACCTGCTTCACTGCCCACAGAAGGCTAAGAGCCCTGTGAGGCTGACACAGGGAGCTGAGTGATTCACTGTGCAGAACCCACTGTCGCTTCACAGAGACGGCTGACTGCTGATCAATCCAAATACACACACACATAAAACCGGGCATTGCTGATGCTCATTTGCACTCATCCAATTTTCACTTCCCAAGTAGTTGGTTTAGGAAACCGTTCTGATGTTTCCTTTTCCTTTTTACAATATGACGGTCTTTATTCAGTCAATTTAAAACACTAGATTTACAGTCAATGTTTTGTTACAACTTAATTGCTTTTAGTATCTTAAAATCTTTTTGTTGTTGCTGTTGCCGTTTTGGTTTTGCACTTTGACCACAATCCCAAATTGGTTAATAAATGCTTTTGTACAAAAGCATTTATTTTCAAAACAGTCACTCCTAGGTTTCTCCAGCAGGTGGTGCTGTGTAAACATAAAGCTACATTTCACGTTTTTTGATGCTTAACTATTTCTACCATGATTTGACACTCTTAAAATTACTGTTTGCCTCTTGGTTGATAAATCAAAATTAAGTTAACATGAACCAAAGTGTCAATGTATTTCTAAAATGTTTTTGATATATAGCTAAATACGGAAAACATTTTCTGTTACATAACAAGGATTTTCCTTTCCCACTTCAGTTTATAATAAAACAGCAGTGAAATCATCCAATATAAGGTATATTATTTTAAGAGGCTCCCTTTTCTTTCATTTTAAAATTAAGCAATGACAAGTTGAAATTTTTTTCTAGCTTTTTTTTTTGTGTGTGTGTGTATGTGTGTGTGTGGTACGGAGAATGGAAACCAGGGGCTTCCACCTCCAGGCTACACCTCCAGCCCTGTTTTTTATTTTTATTTGGAAACAGGGTCTCACTAAGTTGCTGAGGCTGGTTTCTAACCTGCAACCTCCTGACTCAGCCTCCCAAGTACTGGGATTACAGGCATGCGCCAGCTAACCCAGCTTAGCCCAGCTTTATAAAGTTATTTGGAGAACTTTGCAAATACAATGACTGGGGTTTTTAAATGATAGTAAAATTCACCTGTCCTCACTTGTGATACTTAGGTAGCAACAATTTGGTAATGCAGATTAAACACAAAGGCATTCTGTCCCTGAACTACATCCCAATCTTGTTTTATTTGAAAACAGGGTCTCATTAAGTTGCTGAAGCTGGCCTCCAACCCAGATTATAGATGTGTGCCACTATACTTAGCTGATTTTGATTTAAAAACCTAATATATATATGTAAAACAAAACCTATACACTTGTCTAGAGCAGTGCTACCCAACAGAAATATAATACAAACCACATATGTAAAAAAAAATTCTTTTTGTGGTACTGGGAATTGAACCCAGTGGCATTCTACCTCTGAGCTAACAAATGCTCCCATTTCTAACATAACCTCAAATTATACATACTCCTAGGGCTCTGACTTTAGAGGCCCACTTCTCTTTTTTTTGCATTTTTAAGATAATTTTTTATGTTTTAATATTTATTTATTTATTTATTATTGGTACATTGTAATCATACATCACATTGGAATACAAGACTTGAGAGGATATACAAGCACACATCATCCAATTAGCCCTCATCCAGCCCCCATCCCATTCCCTCCCCCTCCCTCGATCCCATGCTTGTTTGGTGATTAACTTTGATACATTTGTTTATGTACCTCCTGAGTTTTAAAGAGGCTCCATCCTTCCCTATCCCATCCCCTCTGATTGGTCACCTTAATTGCTTCGCTATAGGGCCCTTTCTATACCTTGACCTCTTCCTGTTTCCCCTTTCCTCCTAGTTATTGCTGATTAGGGGAACCATCTGGTTTTTATTTTCTGCGATATTTCTCTGTGCATGCTACGTTGCAAGTACCGATCCCACGCTTGACGGCCCAGTAATGGCCTGGTTACCGGTGGACTGATCCAGACCTCGCTGGCTCAGGCAGCGGCTTTGCCTCATGGGAGGCCCTGATTCTGGCCTCGCTGGCACCCACATCGGCCTAACCCCTCGGCTGGCTCCAATCCTGGCCTCGGTGGCCCCAGCACCTGCCTTGCCTCAAGGCAGGCTCTGTCCCAGCCTCGCTGACCCTGGCACCGGCCTAATCCCTTGGCAGGCTCCGATCCCGGCCTCAGTGGCCCCAGCACCTGCCTTGCCTCAAGGCAGGCTCCAATGCTGGCCGCTGGCCCCGTCACCAGCCTACCCCTCGGCAGGCTCCAATCCCGGCCTCGGAGGCACCAGCACCAGCCTAACCCTACGGCAGGCTCCGATCCTGGCCTCAGAGGCCCCAGCACCGGCCTTGCCTCTAGGCAGGCTCCAGTGCCGGCCGCTGGCCCCGGCACTGGCCTACCCCTCGGCAGGCTCCGATCCCGGCTAGAGGCCCACTTCTAAACATGTTTAATTCAACTCTGAGTTTCATTAAAGTCGGGTTTTCATGAAGCTTACAAAGTGGATTCCATTTGCTGTACTATTTGGTGATTTAGGGTGGGGAGGTGTTTGTTTTCTGTTTTGCAGTCTTCTTCTCTGCTGAGAAAGCACAGGTTGGTAGCACACAGGAGGCCGGCTGCTCCTGATACGTGATACCTTAGTGGTGCGGGCAGGTTCTTCACACCCAGACCCAACGCCCTCCTGTCATTCTAGCCTCTTACCCTCTTACCTCACAGGGCTTTGCTAACATCCCTGCTTCATTAGCAAAGCCACGGAGGCGTCTGTCCCGGGCCGGCCTAAGAATGATAGCAGTAGGCTTAGTTCCCTCCTATTTTGCAATGACAGTTTTTCCTGAACACATGCCATATCCCTTTAAGTCATACAAGAACTGAGAGGCTGTCTTGATTAGTAATGGAAAATTTAAACACCAGCTGATGTTTTTACTCTACACAAAGTACTTTCATAGGTATTCTTCCTTTGAGAACACTCAGAGGCAAAGGGGTACAGCAGAAAGACAACTAGGTATGGAGACAGGGGTCTAGATTCTGGAAGTGTGGGTCTATTTACTATTTTTTTTACTCTGTGTGTGTGTGTGTGTGTGTGTGTGTGTGTGTGAGAGAGAGAGAGAGAGAGAGAGAGAGAGAGAGATATTGAGATTTGGTATTCTTGTGAGATATGGAAAATGGTGCCCACTTGGAGTGCATACAACCATACCGGTACATGGCTTGGCAAGCAGTTAGTAGCTCTAAGCAAATTAGAAAAAAGTGCCTGTTTGTCCTCAGGCCAGAGTCAGGGCAGATGGAGTGGTAAAGGAACAGCAACATTTCAGACCCCTCCTGCTCAAACACCCGCAGAGGGTGGGGCTGTGACTGAGCACTGAGCAAGTAGCTCTCACGCCTCAGGCTTCTCGGTGGGAACTTCGTGCATACAGTTCTACTGCCCTGTGAAGCAACCTCACTTCATACATGACAATAAGGGTTAGAGAGACTGAGCACTTTTAGGGTCATTTAACTTGTAAGTGGTAGAGACAGGAGGGGAAGTCTGGTCTATGTAACGTCCACAGATCATGATCCTAACCACCATACTACAGCTAGGCAAATTCGCCTTCTCTGTGAACCTGTCTTTACTTGAAATTATGCTAATAATTAAATTTGATTGTGTAAGTAGAAAGGTTTTGTATGTTTTAAAATACTATAGAACATATCTGATCTTTACAACTGTGTTTAACAAATAAATCAACAAAGTATTAGTTCAAATGACTTTTAAATACTTTGGCATTGCTGGACATGGTAAGACATGCCAGCAATCTCAGTACTTGGGAGGCTGAGATAGAAGGATAACAGGTTTGAGACCAGCCTCAGCAACTTAGTGAGGTCATGTTTCAGTATAGAAAATAAAAGGGTGGGGGTACAGTTCAGAGATAGAATGTCCCAGGTTTAATCCCTAGGACCAAAAAACAGGAACAAAAACCAAAACCCGGGTATTAGGATTTTCAGACAAGAGTGCACAATAGGTCTGGGTATTAGCATATAGGCTAATTATAAAGTAGCACATGGAATTTAGTTATGGAAAAGAAATTTTAAAAAGGAAAATTGAAGCTGGGCGTGGTGAGCATGCCTATAATCTCAGCATTTGGGAGACAGAGACAGGAGGATCGTGGTTCTCAGACAGCCTCAGCTATTTAATGAGGCCCTTTGCAACTCAGTGAGACCCTGTTTCAAAATAAAGAATAAAAAATAAGGCTGAGCATGTAGCTCAGAGGTAGAATGCCCCTGGGTTCCATCCCCAGTACTGCAAAATGAATTAGTAAGTAAATAAATAGGAAAATTGATGGCCAGCATGGTGGCACACACCTGCAATCTCAGTACTTGGGAGGCTGAGGCAGGAGGATTCGAGGTTCAAGGCTAGTAGAAGGTAATCTGGTGAGATTCTGCTTCAAAATCAAAAAATAAAGAAAGGGCTGGGGGTATAGTTTAGAGGGCTTGGGTTCATACCTGAGTACCACCACCAAAAATAAATAAAAAAGACAAGAATGTATACTACGACTGGTCACTTACTACAGACTACAGATGACAAATGAAACTCAATTGTTTTTAACTAAGAAAATTAATTGGTTACATAAAATAATTTTAGAATGGCTTCCTTCTCTATTCCCTTAGGAAATCCTGAGCAATCTGGTCACTGGTTTATTTCATGCCCGGCTTCTATTTTGTCAGCAGTTGCATAGGAACAAAAGGGAGGGGCACAGACAGGAGAGAGGAGAAGAAAGCACACACAAAATTTGCTACATGGCGCTTATGTTTCTCTGCCTCCCATAAGTTTGACTAGTTGGACCCTCAAGGAAAATGATAGGATTACTTTTTTAAAAAGAGACACTGAGCTGGGCGTGGTGGCGCACGCTTGTAATCCCAGCATTCGGGAGGCCGAGACAGGAGGATCCCAGGTTCACGGCCGGCCTCAGCTACTTAGTGAGGCCCTTTGCAACTTGGTGAGACCCTGTTTCAAAATAAAGAATAAAAAATAAGGCGGGGGGTGGTGTCTCAGAGGTAGAATGCCCCTGGGTTCCATCCCAGGGGAGGACAATGTTCTGGTAAGAATGGAGTGTCTTTGGGGAACAGAGAAGAGTGGTGGGAACTGGAACTTGAAATTGGTATAAACCGGGCTAGATGGGCTTTGGCAATGAAATGAGTGTTGTGGTTCCTCCGTGATCATTATTTTTACACAAAAACAAACCCATGGCACCTTTGGTCCTCATTTGCGCTCTGTCAACCTATTTCTCACATGCTAAGAACACATGGTTGATCAATGAGCTGTATCCCCAGCTCTACATTTTTTTTTTTTTTTTTTGGTGGTACTGGGGTTCCTGGAAGCCCTTCTACCTCCAGGCTACACTACAAGACCTATTTTTAAATTTTTTTATCTGGAAACAGGGTCTCTTAAGCCAGCACGGCTGACTTTGAACCTGCGCGATCCTCCTGTCTCTGTCTCCCAAGCGCGGAGATTACAAGCGTGCGCCACCACGCCCGGCTTACATTTCTTTTCAATTGTCTAAAATGGAACCAAAGTTTATCTGGTCTTTAAAAATGTGTCAAAGAAACCCAACCTACCATTTCCTAGATAACACACTGAATCCAAGACAGGGGATTATATCACAATTTCTTTAAAAAGCCCGACAGATACCTTCAGTATGGCAGTGTTGGGGACACTGTGTAAGCAAAGACAAGACTAAGTCTAATTTGAAAACTGACTTATTGAAAACAAAATGAACATATCAGCATGAAATCAAGGAAGTATATCCCCTAAATAAAACTTAAATAAGAAAAATTCCATTTTTACCTGATAGGACATAGTGTGGCATAATATTAAAAATGAAGGCTATTGTCAGGATATTCAGTATTATTGTTAGAAATGCAATGTCCAATGAAGTAGCCACTGACTACATAGGGCTCTTTGAAACTAACCCAAATTAAACAATATAAAAAAATACTTTCCTCAGTTGCATAAATTACATTTCGTTTTCTTTTTCTTCTTCTTCTTCTTCCTTTTTTTTTTTGTGGTGGTGGTACAGGGCGTTCCTGGAAGCCCTTCTACCTCTGGGCTACACTCCCAGACCTATTTTATATTTTTATTTGGAAACAGGGTCTCTTAAGCCAGAGAGGCTGGCTTTGAATCTGCGCGATCCTCCTGTCTCCGCCTCCCAAGCGCGGGGATTACAAGTGTGCGCCACCACGCCCGGCTTCATAAATTACATTTCAAGTGCTCAAGAGCCATGTGTGACTAGTGACTTCTGTATCTAGAGAGAGCAAAGGGACCGCACATTTCCATAATCATAAAGTTATACTGGGCAGCACTGTCTCAGTCAATGTTCTTCCAGAAGAGCAATCAGTTGCTCAAAACTTTCCTCAAAGTAGATGTTCCTTTAGTTTGTTTTTTCCCCCCTCCTTAAGATTAACATTAATGAAGACTGGGGTAGAGGAAATAGACTAATGAGACCTTTTCTCCAGATAGCGAAATCTTGTACTGAAGTCCACCCTAGGAGTCAGTGAGCATCTAAGTTACCCCTGGGCCTGACACTGCTGAGGGAAAGGCCCTGGAGACATGTGCCCTGCCCGCCGGGAGCTCCTGGTACAGGGTGGCTGCCCACCGAAAGAAAAGTCCTTGTTTGGAGATGGTACATTTTTAAAATAAGTAATCTACTTTTTCATTTATAAAATATTAGATTCATGAAAATAATTTTTATACTTTATTTTCCTTAAAAGAATGAGATAACTGTAATCTATAGAAAGTCTATTGCTCTTACTCTACTCTTCATTTTTTTTAATACAAATCATCCTTTTTTTTTAGCATTTTCACAAATGCTAATTCAATTCATTCTCTCAGTATCTATATTCTTTTAAAAACTTTGGATGGTATGCTGGATTTTCTTTCTTTTCTTTTCCTTTTCTTTATTTTCTTTTTTCCTTTTTTTTTTTTTTTGGTAGTACTGGGGATGGAATCCGGGGGCATTCTACCTCTGAGCTATACCTCCAGCCCCATTTTTTATTCTTTATTTTGAAACAGGGTCTCACTAGGTTGAAGAGGGCCTCACTAAGTAGCTGAGGGTGGCCAACGACCCAGATCCTCCTGTCTCAGCCTCCCAAATTCTGGGTTCTTTTCTTTTTAATTCTTTGTAAATTAATGACTTTACAAAGAATGACTTTATGTCATCCTTTTTTTTTTCTTCCAGTACTGGGAACTGAACCCTAGGGGATTCTACCTCCGAGTTACATCTCCAGCTCTATTTTTTGTTCTTTATTTTGAAACAGGTTCTTACTAAGTTGTGGAGAGCCTCACTGAGTAGCTAAGCTGGCTGTGAACCTGCAATCATCCTGTCTCAGCCTCCCAAGTTCTGGGATTACAAACATCTGCCACCACGCCTGGCTATGTCATGCTCTATAACAATTTTAGGTGGAGTATGCCTGTAATCCCAGTACTTGGGAGGCTAAGACAGGAGGATCTTGAGTTCAAGGACAGCCACAGTAACTTAGTGAGGCCCTTGGTAACTTAGTGAGAACCTGTTTAAAAAAAAAAAAAAACAAGCCAGTTATGGTGGCGCACACTTGTAATCCCAGTACTTGGGAAGCTGAGACAGGAGGATCGCAGGTTCACAGCCAGCCTCAGCTACTTAGTGAGGCCCTCTCTACAACTCAGTGATACCCTGTTTCAAAATAAACAATAAAAAAAATTTCCCTCTCTACAACTCAGTGATACCCTGTTTCAAAATAAACAATAAAAAAAATTGGAACCAGGCCTGGTGGTGCAGGCTTGTAATCCTAGCATTCAGAAGGCTGAGACTAGAGGATCACAGTTTGTGGACAGCCTCAGCTACCTAATGAGGGCCTTTACAACTCAGTGAAACCCTGTTTCAAAATTTAAAAAGACTAAAAACGATAGGGCTGGGGGTGGAGCTTGGAGGTACAATGTCCCTGGGTTCCATTCCCAGTACCCCCCACACACACACACACAAATCAGGCTGGAAGTGTAGCTGGGAGGTAGAATGCCCCTGGGTTAAACCCCAGTACCATAAACAAACAAACAAACAAACAAACAAACAAAAAAAAAAAAAAACAGGGTTGAAACTGCAGCTCAGAGGCAAATGCCTAGTACTACAACACACGCACAAAAACAAAATCAGGTTAATAAAAATTAGAATTGGGCAGGGGTATACTGGGGATGGAATCCAGGAGTATTCTTCCTCCAGCCTACACTCCCAGCTCCCTCCTCTTTTTTTTTTTTAAATGGGGTGTTGCTAAGTTGCTGAGGCTGGCTTTAAACTTTTGATCTTCCTCTCTCAGCATCCCAAGTAACTAGGATTACATACATGTGTATACCATAGCATCCGGCTAAAAATCAGAAATTTTAATCACCAGTTGATATTCCTATCCATCAGAAATTATTTGAAGCTGTAGACAGTATATAATATAAATATCAGCAAATGTTTACTTCTTAAAGAACGTATATTCATCCTATGTGCAATATCCACATCTAATCTGAACCAAATTTAGAGGCTTGTAGCAATTTCCCACTGTAGGTATGTTTTCGTCTCCACAGGACATAAATTTCTACAACCAGTGGGATACAGTTAAAACTCTTTAAAAAACAGGTAAAACTAGATTTCAACCCAGCCCTTAGCAAAGGAACCTCAGAAGAGTTACTTGAGTTCTCTCAAGTTTAGTTCCATTATCTGGAAAGTGGGAGTAAAACGACTCAGTTTGCAGTGCTATATTTTTCTTTTCTTTTCTTTTTTCTTTTTTCTTTTCTTTTCTTTTTTTTTTTTTTTTTGGTGGTACTGGGTTCATGGAAACCCTTCTACCTCCGGGCTACACTCCCAGACCTATTTTTATATTTTTTTATTTGGAAACAGGGTCTCTTAAACCAGCAAGGCTGGTTTCGAACCTGCGCGATCCACCTGTCTCCACCTCCCAAGCGTGGGGATTACAAGCGTGCGCCACCACGCCCGGCCAATATTTTCTTTTTAAGTTTTCATATATAAGGCTCTTGCCAGTGCCTCATGAATGCAGGACACTCAACAGTTACAGCTCCCTCTTTACATTTGCTAGAAAGGTGACTTCAAAATTCACGGCCCGAGACTTCCGGGAAAATGGCGACCGAGAAAAGCGGGGCTTAAGAGCCCTGCTAACAACCAATCTCCATTACCACAAAACCAGCGCCTTTCATAGCCAGAAAACACCATCACCAGAAAAACAAAAAAAAACCCACCAGGCTCCAGAGAGAAAGCGGACTGAGAACAGAGCTCAGGGCCACAGAGGAGACACACGCGCCCGAGGACGCGGTAGCAGCGCCATACTGCCGGCGGCAGCGGCGAACTCATCGGACGGCTACAGCAAGCTGAGGTGAGCCGCTGCGGAACAGCCAGGCGGGACCTTTCGGCGCAGAGAGGATTTAAAGCTCCCAGTGGCTGAGCTCAGCACACACTGCAGGGATTCAGAGTGGAAATCAAAACCAGAGAAGAAAAAATACGCCAGCCTCATGGCCGAGGGCGTGGCCGCGGCGCCATATTGCCACCGGCGGCGGCAGCAGCAGTGAATTCGCTGAATCCAGTACAGCTACATCTGCGTACTCAAGAACAGTGAGTCAAATTGCGGGCCACAGAGGAGAAATCCCAGTACTGTACCTCACTGAGGTACCCAGTGAGGGAGTGGTGGTGGCAGAGATATCACACCATAGGAGAACGTGCAACCTGGCACCCCCCATAGTTTAAAGCAGCCTCTATTGACTCCCTGGGTCGGAGACTCTGTGATAAAACCCAGTAAAGGAGTAGTGGGGTCTGAGATACTACTGACTCGAGATCCAGAACACCTTAAGTGAAGTCATAGTGACCCAAGGGAAGAACCCAGAGAAGGCACAAACATCCGAAATCATGGGAAAGAGGAATAATACTGGAGCAATGAATGCCGCCCACAACCCCACAACATCAGAACCTGATAAAACAGAAAATCAGAGATTTCTAGAAGATCAAATCAGGAAAATAACTGTAGAAATAATAGAGGTGCTTCGAAAAGAACTCAGAGAGAGCCAAAAAGAGATAAAGGATGCAATTAATGAAGTAAAGGCCTCAATTCAAAGCACAAACAACCGATTAGACCACATGGAGAACAGAATCTCGCTCTTAGAAGATGAGCAATCCAAAAATGAACGCATAGTTTCTAATCTAGAAAAAAATATCCAACAGCAGGAATCTGACATTGAAGAAATATGGGCCCATCTTAAGAGAGCTAACCTAAGAATAATTGGAATAGAGGAGGGAAAAGAAAGTGAAACCAAAGGGATCAACAATCTCTTCAAGGAAGTAATAGCAGAAAATTTTCCAAACATAGAGCAAGAGGTTGATACACAGGTCCAGGAAACTTATAGAACTCCCTTTAGACAGGATCGGAGAAGAGGATCCCCACGCCACATAATTGTCAAAATGACCAATGTGGAAGCCAAGCAGAGAATCTTAAAGGCAACAAAAACAAAGGGCCAAGTGACATTCAGAGGCAAACCAATTAGAATCACTCCAGACTTCCCAAACCAAGTCATGAGAGCCAGAAGGGCTTGGAGTAACATATTCCAAACTCTGAAAGAAAACAACTTCCAGCCAAAAATTTCCTATCCAGCAAAACTTTCTATCAAATTAGATGGAGAAATAAGAAGCTTCCATGACAAACAGAAACTGAAGGAATTTATGTCTTCAAAACCAGCGCTAGAGAAAATACTCAAAGAGATTAACTACAAAGAAGAAATAGGTAACACTCACCAGAACCAGAGAAACAAGATTTTCCATCCAACAGACAACTAAGATTGGTTATCTGTGGAGATTCATTATTTATGTTAGTCTTTTACCTATCTCTAAATTGTATTGTTTGCCTTTATTGTTGTTAATTTTTAGGATTTCTAGTTGGGATATTAATATACCTTCAGATATAGCATTTGGAAATATTTTATCCAATTCTATTAGTAACTTTTAACTCTGTTTACATTGTCTTTGGATATACAATATTTTCTTTTATTTTTTAGGGAGTTTGTATATTCTTCTGTTGCCTGTGCCATTGAAATCATATCCAAGAAATCACTGCCAATTTCAATGTTGTGAGGTTTTATGACCCAGATTTTCT
>NC_137789.1:108501626-108571626 GCF_963383645.1 Muscardinus avellanarius
GACATATTGTACAAAATGATTTAAAAGGACACAGTCATTCCTTTTAAAAATAAAATTCTGTGAATTTTCTCATTTGAAGGATTACTGCTGCATTTTTTCCCCGAGCAAAAGAACAATCAATGTAACAATCTACTCCCTCCAATAGTTTCTGAGACTTTAACAGTCTGTATAAAGACAGTTTCTCTCATTTTTAACGTGTGACTAGGTAGTGGGCCACTCCATTTCCTGGCTCTATTATAAACCTACATGGGAATATTTAAACTTTCTGAAAAGAACACTCGTTGGTTTGAAATTGTCATATATAGACTTAGTCACTGTTGACAGTGTCCTTTTGCAAAGGAATGTAAAAGGACAGCTGAGTTGAAGGCAGCCCATCAAGCCAGGGGAAATAATTTTGTTAAATCTTAAAAATGGGATAAATACTGAAAAAGATGAATGGAAGTAAGCAGACCACAATCACACACAGGTATATAGTTGGATTGTGCAGCTTTATTTTGCGACACTGGAGTAGACAGTATCATTATTCTCCTACAGAGGTTGTATGTAACCTCATTAACTACATGTTCATGTACATGTAATAACAGAGAATACAGGCTTGAATAGGTTAGAGCCTAAAAAGGAATATTAGTTGTGAAGACCAAATAACATAAACAAAAACATATCAATATTTGATTTCAAAAAGTACTCATTTAAAATCGGGATTATAAATAGGGTAACTTTAATTTTGGCAAAATAATTATAATTAATTCAAATTAGGATTCAGAAATAATTTTTATAATGCCTTTATTCTTTAATAGGTAAAAAACAAAAGCAACTATTCCTAGCAATGTTAATAATTTCAAGAGTTATTAAATTATTTACCATAGCTTTGAACCACACCTTATATGCTAAATTTTATTTATTTTTAAGATTGAACAAGATACAATCTTTGCAGGTTAATGTATCAGATACTGTCTCTGTAAATATTAAGGAATTTGGCTTTGTGTATGACATTCAGCAATACTGGAGAGAAGGTATGAACAAGGTCTTTGACCAAGGAGAAAGCCAAGCATAACGTGTCATGACAGGTTCCTTCATGCAGACTGCCAAGGCAAATACAACAATCAGACAAGCAGACAAACAACACATGTCAACACATTCCAGCTTAGAGACAAAGCAAAACAAGTGAACAGAATATTCTGTTTGCTACCTATCTCGTTTTACTTAAATATCTTCTGTTCCCATTACTCAAATGCACGTTACTTATGGATGACTTTTTCTTTTCGAAGCCCATAAAGATTTTATAGTACTCACAGGTACTTTTTAAAAAGATTCTAATCACACACACAAAGACACACAGACATAGACATATATATCACTTGGAGCAAATGTTGATTCAAAGCCTGCAAATACCTTCTCTTACACTGGATTAAAGACCGTCCTTCTGGCTTAAGAAGTATCACATATTAGAATAAACATTTCAAATTAAAGAAGGTTTACAGAAGCACAAAGTTAAGAAAGCGGCAGAATGCTGGCGGTGAGTTCCACATGCTTAAAAGCACAAGATAGGTAGCGGTGCTACATTAAGTCAAGCCACGATGATTTCTTTTTTTTTTTTTTTCTTTCTTTCAGTGACACACATCAACTGAAAGTATTTGAAAAACTTAGAACACAAAAATAAAATTAAAACAAGAATAAGACCATGGGTGTGACATAAAAAAAAACTGAAAATGAAAAAAAAAAATAAAACAACAACTGGAGACATTCTGTATCTTGTCTATAAAGGTCCTACCCAATAAATTTTGTTCCTTGAGGCCCAAGCTGCAGGATTCGGCTAACCAAACTCTCACCCTCATTTACAGGGGGAGGATTGGTAGGAAGATGCAGTTTACTGAATAGCATCCATGCAGCAGGAAGAGAAACGAGAAGGGGAAACTGTGAACAAACTGCCATGACGACAGAGCCTGCCTCTCTGCACTCAAGAGCCACCTCAAGAGAATGAACGTACTGTTTCCTCTGTAAAATACCGTATCACAGTGGATTGTGTCCTTAAAGATGATCTTTAAAAGTACATGTCCCCCAAAGAGCGATGCATTTAATGAGGGGTCTCTAATTCCAGCATCTGTATTTTTCAGGAACGGTGCCTTGACTTGCACGGGGGCCACGGGGTTCCGTGCGCCAGCTGAGCAGAGGGCATGCTTCCCGGTTAGTAAAAGCTTTAACCAGCGAATTGAGTTAAGGGAGTATCAGCCTCGTTAGCCTCTCACAGAACCACACAGCTTTGTGACCTTGGACACTACACCAAAAGTATTCGAAGCCAGGTCTAACTAAGTCATTTTAACAGTTAATTTCCTTGAATTAACAACGGCAAAGAGAAATCAAAGAGGGCCAGGAATAAAATGGACGAAACTTACCCTAAAAATTGTGCCCCTGCAGGACCCATTTCTACCAGCCTACTGGCTAATCCCTCTCCTTCCACCATGGGGGGTGGGTTGGCCAGTTTATGTCTCTTTACCAAGCGGCAGGTGATGCGGGTGGGGGCCGTACACTTGCGTGGCGGAATGATGATTCTCATCCCGTGGTGGCGGCTTCCTCTCATGGAGCCTCCCCTGGCATCCACCATAAAGCTAACCAGAAACCTGTGGGCAGAGGAGCAGAGGCCAAGTCAGGGACATGTGTGCATCATCTTCACTGCAGGTTTTGAAATTTAACATGAAGGAGTTTAAAGCAATAGGCAAGGCAGCTATCGTTTCCTCTCTTTTTAAGGTAAGTTGGAGGTAGATACGGTGGAGTCACATCCAACATGCATTTAACATGTGCCCTGGGCAAAACCCCAAACACAGCTGACTGCTGGCGCCGCGTGGTCCCTCCAAGAAGCCAATCACTTTACTGCAGCTCACACTGAAGGCATAGTGAGTATCTCAAAGTTGGTATACAAACTAGCTATTGAAAGGGCACGAATGCATTTCAAACAAAAATTCTCGACACTGCCTATGATCCTTGTGAGCAGCTTAAGGTGTATTCAGGATAATTTGACTGTAAGTGGTTTCTGCTGAATGCTGACTACAGAAAATCTCTCTCCTCTACAAGTAAGATGAAACTCCACGGTATGTCTTAACACATAGGACGCATCAAAAAGGAGGTATATTTATTCATACCACACAGTTTTACTAGGATGAAACAGAATATAAAAATAAAAGCCAATGATTAGATTTGCTAAGACAATTTTGATGGCAAGGGATTAAATCTTTTCAATACAGATATAGACTTAAAAGATTTTAAAATAACCTGCTTCTGAATATTTTATATGGCATTATAAAAAGCTGAACAAAATGTTTTTAGAAAATGTCTCCAAATTAAATAATTCTGTCAAAGGCTTTACATTAAGGTTGATAAGGGGGAAATATCTGTATGCAGATATGTCAATGTCAAGAATTTCTATCAAGTCTGAGCAGGGGCATATTGAAATTCCTGATTCCTATCACAAATGACTCCTGTCATGTAAGTCAGACAGGGGCACACAAACACATATTTTTGCATTCTAATTTTCACAAGGGAAATATACTTATTACTAAAGCAGTATCAAATATTAATAATGAGAAAGGTATTTGAATGCCCAGAGTGTTTTTGGAGAAAAATAATCCCATCCATCAGAATTCTTTACTATTTATTCATCTAAAAACAGTGCTAACATCCTGCAAATAGCATTTAAATCTTTCCATGCTGTGGACTCCTCTGAAGAGAGAAGCCTGCCTCTTGACCTTGCAAGAGAATAAACTGGCCTGCAATTCCCACAGAAGGAACACAGCGTGGGGGGTCATTTCTGAGCACAGTGGATTTCCAGAACCAGCCCTGCTCATCAAGACGCAGTCTCATCTCCACACTGTTTTACCCATTTATGAGTCTCATCAGGTTGCTTTGGATTAACTGTTTCTGCTAGTACTCTCCTGATTCGGAGACACTGGGATCACAATGATATTCAAGGTAGGAGAGACAAAGACCAACTCCCTCAAAAACATGAACATAAAAAAGACCCCTATCAAAGAGAAAGGTATTTATTCACATGTACAAATGTCCACATACATTGCTTTTAATGCAAATGATATGCAGCTCACTCAAAATTGCTCTGGGGTACTTACATTTTCTTAGGCACACACACATATATGTATGTATATATGTGTACGTATATGGATAGAAAACTACTTTTATTCATTAATGAAGGTATTATGACAATATTATAAAGAAGCCTAAGACAAAAATCTGCTTTTACTCTGTGTGTAGCAGTTCAAATAAATTTGCCCTTGGGAGTAATAGTAACAGAATGGGATTAAAAATGATTTAAAACAAACTCTGGTTTGAAAATAGAGTTGTATTAGTGCAAACACACTGGGGTGTTTCCCCTCAGAGGGGAATGTTTGCCTGGGGACAGTAGTCTTAAAAATATAGACAGTGATTCAGATCAGGGTTGTCCTGTTCACTACAGAGGCGAGCACAGTTCTAGCACACATTCAATGTGCACCGAATAAATCCATGAGCAAAAACTAGATACACGTGCTTGGAAACTGCCCAGGTGAACGTGGCTACTAATGAAAGGCTGGGCAGACACAGATGTATAGTGATTTAATAATAAGATTTATTGGGTCAATATAAAAATATCTCTCTGCTACAAAGAATATCAGAACTGAATGGACAGAATATGACTATGGTGATTTTAGTGCCAAACTGGGAAGAATCTCTTCCTCTGTTCTACTTAGCATACAGTGCATGGTTGATTCTAAATAACTATATATTGTTCTTAAATGTTCAACTTCATAGACCAACAGACCAAAGAAAGGAGGATATGTTAAGCAGAACATGAGTACTATTATTTAGTAACATTATGAAATATAGTGATTTGTTTTCCAAATTCATTCCTTAAGTATTATGTGCAAAAAAAAAATTCATGCAACATAATATATAGAAACAAGTAGAGACAAATTAAGGTGATGTTTAATAGTATTTATATCTTTTTTAATATTTAATGATTACATGGATTCTACAAATGATCCTAAAGATAACACATGAAGGTTTCTAGTTTTGCAAACAGCAGGATGACAAACGCTGAAATACTACAGACACTGACACAATCTACCCGTGAGAAAAAGTTCACATAAATTAAAAATACAGAAAAAGGATGGTTCACATAAAGGACACAGTTATCACCTTGAGTCATACTGAGGAAGTGGAGAAGAATAGCTGCAAAATAATTTAGAAAGCAAATGGGAAAAATTAATTTAAGATAATTAGAAGCAAGCAACAGAAAATGTCAATGACAAGCAAAGAAAAATAAAAAACCATCAGAAAATGAAACCACGGCATTTGGCATTTGTGGAACAACCTTGAGAAGTAATTTGCCTTAAATGACCGTATGAACTACTCCACAGACCTGGCATCAATGAACTGTTATCAAGTGTATAAGTTTGTTTTTTTCCTATTCATGTCAGTCCACAGGGTCACATACTCTTGGTTTGTTGCATGTATCTAAAGTCTTCAATAAAAGCTCAAGGGAAAGGGGAATAATTTGCACATTCAAATATTCATCATCTCCAATATAAGGGAAAGTTTGTCTGATTTATTCATACATACTTACATACCCCCCCCCCCCAGAGGTGCAGGGAACCCAGGGACATTCTACCTCCAAGCTACAGCCCCAGCCCTATTTAATTTAATTTAATTTAATTTTATTTTATTTTGGTGGTACTGGGGTTCCTAGAAGCCCTTCTACCTCCGGGCTACACTCCAAGACCTATTTTATACTTTTTTATTTGGAAACAGGGTCTCTTAAGCCAGTGTGAATGGCTTCGAACCTGCGCAATCCTCCTGTCTCCACCTCACAAGTGCAGGGATTACAAGTGTGTGCCACCACACCCGTCTTATTTTTTATTTTGAAATAGGGTCTTGCTAAGTTGCTGGGGGCCGCTAAGTTGCTGAGGCTGGCCTTGAACCTGGGATCCACCTGTATCAGCCTCCTAAATACTGGGATTATAGGCCACCATGAACAGTTTATTATATTATCTTATGTTTCCTCAACCTCTCAGTTTACTAAATTAAACCCAAGAATATTTCTTTCCTACACAGAGCACAATTGCTGGTTCTAGGCTGGTAACTCACCAAGCCTGGTTAAAAATTTGACATGTCTCTCTACTGACCGTATTACAAATGTTTTATATTTTCTTTCTCAAATCTGATTTTTTTAAACAATTCTAGGTCTGCATTAATCTATCATAAATTTTGTAAACATTTTAAAGTAATATTACTATCATTTGTGTTTTTCTAATTGAATTAAAGAAATGCAATATTAGTGACCATGTAATTTATAGCTTAAATACCACTTTTGTGTGTAAATTATTGCCATTGAAATGGCATTGATTTCTTTCTCAGAATTATGGTATTATATGGCAAAATTCTGTACTTTAACCTACCGCATTTCTCTGAGTCTCAAACTTATTTACAAAATGTGGATAATGAGCAACAGCTATCTCACAGTGTCATCTGAAGGCTCAAACAAGCATTAAATGAGACAATCAATACACATAAAAGATTTAGCACAATGCCAGGCACACAAAAAGAGCTACAAACATGTTAGCTGTTACAATTTGTTTGTTTATTTATTTATTTACTTACTTAATTTGTGGTGCTGGGGATTGAACCCAGAGGCATTCTACCTCCAAGCTATACTCCCAGCCCTACTTCTTATTCTTTTTTATTTTGAAATGAGGTCTAAGTTGCAGAGGGCCTCACTAAGGAGCTGAGGCTCAAACTGTGATCCTCTTGTTTCAGCCTCCCAAGTACCGGGATTACAAACATGTGTAACTATGCCAGCTCTTTACAATTTATTTTAATTAGAAGCAGAAAATACTTCATATAACATAAGGCACTTAATAAATATTATTAATTTAATTACTTCTGAATATTCCTTGTCCTTAACAATCTAACCACCAATTTAGAAGTCAGAAGTACCTTGATATATTCATTATTTTAAAAAATTATTTTGTTCTCTTTATATGGATATCAATTAGTCCGAGTTTGAATTATCTGATGAAGAATCTGATATTTCAAAGAACACTGATTTATTAGTTATTAAAGTAGATCACCTTTAGCCTTCTGCCTTAAATTCCACTGGCCAGTGAGGCAGGAATGAGAAGCCTCTTTGATATGGCTTTTACTCAGCATTTCTGGTAAATTTAAAATTTTTTTTATAAATTAATTTTTTATAATAATTTAATACAACTTTTTAAAAAATAATTTTACTTTGGGATTATAGAAGACACCAAAGATCAATTGGGAACTTTTAAGTTTATAGTTTCTCTTTTTTTGTGTGTGTGCTACTGGAGATGGAACCCAGGGACATTGTATCTCCGAGCTACACCTCTAGCCCTATTTTTTAGTCCTTTTAGTTTTGAAACAGGGTCTCACTGAGTTGCAAAGGGCCTTGCTAAGTAGCTGAGGCTGTCTGCGAACAGTGATCCTCTGGTCTCCACCTCTCGAATGCTGGGATTACAAGTGTGTGCCACCACGCTGGGCTAAATTTATAGTTTCTCTTAAAAAAATCACAAAAAATAACTTGTCAAATATAAGGCCCATATTACATGAGAAAAAGATGAGAATAAATACCAAAATTTATTACTTAAACATATTAATATTTTATTTATTTATTTATTTATTTATTTATTTATTTTTGCTGTACTGGGATTAGACTCAGAGTCTTGAGCATGCTAGGCACCTACTCTACCACTGAGCTACACCACCAGCACTTTTTATTTCTATATTTTTAGATAGCGTCTCATTAAGTTGTCCAGGCTAGCCTTGAACTCACTATCCTTCTGCCTCCGTGTCCAGATTAGCTGGGAACACAGACGCACACCACCATTCCTGGATGAAATTATTTTATCATTACAGCCAAAGGATAAAAACAGTTAGTGAGGTTAACAGAATTATCTATATATTTATTTTTTATTAGAAAGCAACATCAAATACCTATAAAAGTTTTTATCTGCTATTGCAAAGTAAAATAAAGAATAATGACTTAAAATTCTTTTTTATCACAAAGGAAAATTAGAGACTTTAAGTATAAAAAAGATATCTAGAAAAAATTTCTACACCAGCAATTTACTTAATTTTCCCAACACTGTACTTTTAGCTATATAAACAGATATACAAATGTATCCAAATACTTATTAAATAATTTATAAATGCATGTCACATATACTCTCTAGTTGGTATATATTTCACATATAAATATATTAATATCTATGAAGCTTATCAGCATGAATTTATAATTATAAACAATAAGTGAAATGTTAACTTAGTAGATAAAGAAAAGCAACATTTAGGTTACTTACCCTGAATGAACAGGGCTGGAGACAAGATTCACATTATCCAAGGTGTCTGCAGCCCAGCTGTAATGTCTGAGAGAATCTGAATCAAATTCCCTTGTGAATGTTAGATGCTGAAAAATAAGAGTATATTTATCAATGTATTCAGCCCACACAAGACCCTGTTTTTCTGTACACATACAAAAATATATCTGTATTTCCCTATAAGCTGACATAAACTAACTCTAGAAGAAATCTGTAAATTCTCTCTCTCTCTCTCTCTCTCTCTCTCTCTCTCTCTCTCTCTCTCTCTCAGTACTGGGGATGGAACGAGGGGCATTCTACCTCCAAGCTACATCCTTAGACCTATTTTCTATTGTTTTATTCTTTATTTTTGAAACAGGGTCTCACTGAGTTGCAAAAGGCCTTACTAAGTAGGTGAGGTTGTCCACAAAATGCAATCCTCCTGTCTCAGCCTCCCAAATGCTGAGATTATAAGCATGCGCCACCACACTTGGCATTGTAAATTCTCTTTTACAGGTTTACATTAAAGTGTGAGTATAAGAACATTAACACTTCCGGGAAGATGGCGACCAAGAAAAGCGGGGCTTAAGAGCCCTGCTAACAACCAATCTCCATTACCACAAAATCAGCGCCTTTCATAGCCAGAAAACACCATCACCAGAGAAACAAAAAAATCAACAGGCTCCAGAGAGGAAGGGGACTAAGAACGGAGCTCAGAGCCACAGAGGAGATATGCCAGCCTCATGCCCGAGGACGCGGCAGCAGTGCCTTAGTGCTGGCGGCAGCGGCGACTTCACCGGAAGGCTACAGCGAGCCGAGGTGTGCCTCTGTGGAACAGCCAGGTGGGATTTTTCGGCGCAGGGAGCATCGAAAGCTCCCAGTGGCTGAGCTCAGCACACGCTGCAGGGACTCAGAGCGGAGCTCAAAACCAGAGAAGAAATACGCCAGCCTCACGGCCGAGGGCGTGGCAGCGGTGCCATATTGCCACTGGCGGCAGCAGCAGAGAATTCACTGAGTCCACTACAGCTCCATCTGTGCACTCAACAACAGTGAGTTAAATTGCGGGCCCCAGAGGAGAAATCCCAGTACTGCACTCCCAGGGACTTGACCCAGTTGGGGAGTGGCAGTGGCAGAGATATCACACCATAGGAGAATGCCCAACCTGGCACCCCCCATAGTCTAAAGAAGCCTCTATCGACTCCCTGGGTCTGAGACTCTGCAATACAACCCAGTAAAAGAGTAGTGGGGTCTGAGATACCACAGACTTGAGATCCAGAGCACCTTAAGTGAAGTCGTAGTGAGCCAAGGGAAGAACCCAGAGAAGGCACAATAAAAAAATAAAATATAAAAAATAAAAAATAAAATATATAAAATATATAAAAAATAAAAAAAAATAAAAAATAAAGAACATTAACAAAAAATTACTGATACACCATATAATTTCCATGTTTTAAATCCTGACACAACTGTAAAGTCTTTTCCCAGTTCTCAAAATAAAAAAATCAAATTTGATGACTTCTGTTTCCCAGAGCAACAGAGTTGCTAGGAACAGTCTAATGTCCTGGCCAAGTAAGCGAGGTAACTGGCTGAAGCATTGAGATCCCAGAGCCTCTGGGATGGGGCAGGATCTTGAAGGGTTGAGCTGAGATTTCATTTTCAACTTGGCATCTGGCAGTTACTGTTTGCATCTGGCAAACAGAATCTGGGCTTTGTATGAACAGGGACCACTACTGAGGGATAGAAAACCAGGAGTTTCTGGTAGTGATTTGGGTAGCCTCAAGCATTCTACAGTTTTCCACTAAGAGTCAGCTGCTGAATTTTGGGGCCATGGAGACCAGGAAGCCGAAAACCTAACCAAAAAAAAAAAAAAAAAAAAAAAAAGCCTCTATGAAATATAATGGAACTTTTTGGGGAGCTACATGAGAAAACGTCTGGAGTATAGAACTTGCTAAGTTGAAGTGAACTCCAAGATCATAACCAGAATTTCAAATGAGAATGCCGGAGGGCCAGGACAAATCATGAGTAGGAATGGTTGCAAAACAGATGCATTTTTATACAGCCTTGATTGGATTAAAACAATCATTCAATTCTCTGTTGTCCCAGCAAAGGGAGTGTGGACCACCTTTGGAGGAATAGCTCACCATTAGGTGTGTCTACAATTTTTCATACACATGTCTTGTCTAGCACAAAATGAAAAATTTCCAGGCATAGCCAGAGCACACAAAACATGACCCGAGAAACACTACCCACAGTCTCGCAAGTCACTTAGATTTTAAGGTAAGCTAATATGAACTTTCTAATAACTATGACTCCTATGTTTAAGAAAGCAGGAGGAGCGGGCCCCCTGGCCCCGACCCTGGGCGGGTGGGCAGGCGCTGGCGGGGCGCCCCTAGGCGAACCCCCTCTCCACCCAGAAGGGCCCCGTGGTCCGAGCCCCCTGGCCCCGACCCTGGGTGGGTGGGCAGGCGCTGGTGGGGCACCCCTAGGCGAACCCCTCTCCACCCGGAAGGACCCTGTATAAAAGGAAAAGAAAAAGAAAAAAGGAAAATATTGGAGAGGGGTCAAGGAGGTGGCGGATGCCAGGATACTGGAGATGCAGACAAAACTTATCCAAATGAACTGGAATTATTGGAAAAATTCCCCGCTAAGGAGGATTGCTTCTTCTCTACATTGTTAAGAATCTTGGACATCACCTTTAAGGAGAGAGACTTTAGCGGAGACCAAGGAGAAAGGCGGTGTTGAAAGCAGTCTCCGCGTTGGCGGTGGAGACTTGTATTCAGGAGAAGCAGAAATTGGAGACTACGAACCTTATTTATTTATTTATTTATTTATTTATTTTTGGAGAAATTACACCAAAGGCTGAATGCTACCGTCGTGCATGTTTAGGAAGACTGGACAACATTCAGAGTGGAAAAAGAGCTTGGGAAAGATTTGAAATGGTGGAGGCAGTGGCAATGGCAGTGGCCAGTACTCAGTGGAGGCAGAGATCTGAGGCATTACACCTGGAACCTTTGAAGTAATGACCCCAGAGGCAGAATGCTACCACCACCACGCCCCCTCGAGAACATTGGACAAATAGTTGGGCAAAGAGGGTGCTCAGATTAGAGCCTGCCGAGGGGTGAGGCCAGCGATGGACACAGCATAGCTGGGATCGGAGCCTGCCGTGAAGCAAGGCCAGTGCTAGGGCCTCTGAGGCCGGGATCAGAGCCTGTTGAGGGGTTAGGCTGGTGCCGGGACCACTGGCCGGCATTGGAGCCTTCTGTGAGGCAAGGCCGCTATTGAGGACTCTGAGGCTGGGATCGGAGCCCGCCGAGGGGTTAGGCCGGTACTAGGGCCAGCAAGGCCGGGATTGGAGCCTGCCGTGAGGCAAGGCCAGTGCTGGGGCCTCCGAGGCTGGGATCGGAGCCTGCTGAGGGGTTAGGCCAGTGCTGAGGCCAACGGCCGGCATTGGAGCCTTCCATGAGGCAAGGCTATTATTGAGGCCTCCAAGTCCGGGATCGGAGCCTGCTGCGAGGCAAGGCTGGTGCTGGAGCCTCCGAGGCCGGAATCAGAGCCTGCTGAGGGGTTCGGCCGGTGCCGGGGCCACTAGCCGGCATCGGAGCCTTCCGTGAGGCAAGGCCACTACTGAGGCCTCCGAGGCCTGGATCGGAGCCTGCTGAGGGGTTAGACCGATGCCGGGGCCATCGGCTAACATCGGAGGCTGCCGTGAGGAAGTCCGGTGCTGGGGCCTCTGAGGCTGGGATAGGAGCCAGCTGAGAGGTTAGGCCAGCGTTGGGGCCAGTGAGGCCAGAACCGGGGCCTCCCATGAGGCAAGGCCGCTGCTTGAGCCAGCGAGGTCTGGATTAGTCCACCAGGTAGCCAGGCCACAACTGGGGCCGTCAAGAGTGGGATCGGTATTTGCAACACGGCATGCACATAGAAATATCGCAGAAAATTAAAACCAGATGCTTCCCCTAATCAGCAATAACTAGGAGGAAAGGGGCAACAGGAAGTGGTCGAGCTATAGAAAGGGCCCTATATTGAAGTAATTAAGGTGACCAATCAGAGGTGTGGAATAGGGGAGGATGGAGCCTCTTTAAAAAGCAGGAGGTACATAAACATATGTATCAGTTAATCACCAAACAAGCATGGGATCGAGGGAGGGGGAAGGAATGGGACGGGGACTGGATGAGGGCTAACTGGATGATGTGTGTTTGTATATCCTCTCAAGTCTTATATTCCAATGTGATGTATGATTACAATGCACCAATTAAAATAAATTTTTTAAAAAAAGAAAGCAGGAGGAAAGACAGGGAAAATATAGGGAAATTAACAAAACATTGGCCGGGCATTGTGGTGTACACCTATAATCTCAGTTCTTAGGAGGCTGAGAGTGGAGGATCACAGGTTTAAGGACAGCCTCAGCAAATAGTGGGATTCTCATCAACCTAATGAGACCCTGTTTCCAAATAAGAAATAAATTTGGGCTGGAAGTATAGCTCGAAGTAGAATGCCTCTGGGTTCAATCCCCAGTACCACAAAAAATAAATAAATAAATAAAAAGGAAATATGTCTGAGAATGAATTACATGGACATCTGTTCAGTCCCAAGTACAATGTCAGTTCTTGACTTAGACACAATAAAAAATGGTGAGGAAACTCAAATCATATATGGAAAACCACACAAAATGAAAGAGAAGTAAAAAAGAATAAAAATACAGAAAATAGTGCAAGACATTTAGAACACGGCAAAAGGTTTTTACTGGTTAAAAGGTATAACTGGTTTTTTAGAAGTAGATTGGAAAAAAAGGGAAGAAAAGCACAAGCTATATTTCAGGAAATAATGGCCAAAAATGCTCCAAAACTGATGAAAGACCATCTCAGAGAGCACAAGATTCAAGTTTTGTCCTGCTAAAGGTTTGTGTCCTATTAACACCCCAATAAAATATAAAATGATAGTCATGTGTTTAAAAATAAACACACACACACACACATATACAAGACAAGAGGAGCAAGAGCGAAGACATCAGCAGAAAAACTAAAAATTGGTTGATATTCTTTTTAAAAGTGGTTTGCAAGCCAGGTATGTCACATGTTTATTATAATCCCAGTACATGGGAGGCTGAGACGGGAAGATCACAGGTTTGAAGCCAGCCTCAGCAACTTAATAAGGCCCTTGGCAATTTAGTGAGACTCTACTTCTAAATTTAAAAAATAAGTATAAGAGGGCTGAGGGTGTAGTTCAGAGGTAGAATTCCCCTGGGTTTGATCCCCAGTGCCATCAACACACAAAAAAAGTGATTTGTGCTCCCTAATCCACTTACTGATTTATCAGTTGTGCTGTCTACCACAACCCTGGGAATTCACTGGAGGCTTATGGGAAGCCCCATTCACTGGATGGGAATTCACTGGAGGCTTATGGGAAGCCCCATTCACTGGATGGGAATTCACTGGAGGCTTATGGGAAGCCCCATTCACTGGATGGGAATTCACTGGAGGCTTATGGGAAGCCCCATTCACTGGATGGGAATTCACTGGAGGCTTATGCAGGGAATGCTCAGACCCCCAGTCTTCTTTCTTCCTGGCCTCCTCGACACAGAGAGGAGGAGAGAGGCTCTAGGGAGAAAATGGAAAGTCAAAAAGGATTCTGGCTGACTACTTGAATTTCCTGGGGAAATGTCTCTGGCTTGTTATTTTTATAGATCTCATAGCTGAGAAGCTCTACCACTTAGGAGGCTTCCAATGAGTTTTTTAGTGATCAGACAGTCAAGAGCCAATATGCAGTTGCAAAATCATCTAATAGTTTCGAAAAACAAAACAAACCACAAACAAACAGAACAAGCACAAATGGGAAGAAACAGTTTTTTTAAGAAGAAAACTTAAAGTTTTTTTTCTTACTATCCAGACAAAAAGACATGAGATCTTTTTATGCCTATGGAACAAGAGAATAGTGCTTTTTAAAAAAAAAATTAGAGAAATTGGGAGACGGAGACAGGAGGATCGTGCAGGTTCGAAGTCAGTCTTGCTGGCTTAAGAGACCCTGTTTCCAACTAAAATATAAAAATAGGTCTGGGAGTATAGCCCAGAGGTAGAATGGTTCCATCCCCAGTACCACCAAAAGAGAGAGAGAGAGAGAGAGAGAGAGAGAGAGAGAGAGAGAGAGAGAGAGAGAGAGAAAGAGTCAGGCATGGTGGTGCACGCCTGTAAGCTCAGTATTTGGGAGGCTGAGATAGGAGGATCATAGGTTCGAGCTCAGCCTCAGCAATGTAGCAAGACCCAACCTAGCTAGACACTGTTTCAAAATAAAAAATAAAATAAAGCTAGGGGTGTAGCTTGGCAAGTAGAATGTTAACAAATTCAATCCCCAGTACACCTCCCCTCCAAAAACAAAATTACAGTAAACAAGAACTCTCGAAAAATAAATACAAAAGCATTTAAATTGAAACAAAACACCTAGAGATTGGGGGGGGGGTCCGAAATAAGAAGAGAAAACAAAAAGAGCAATTCAAGAGGTTCAAATCCTCCACTCCCCTCCAAAAAAGACATTTTAGAATGGAGGAGTAGAGGAAAAGAAATTAAAGAAGCAATTCAAGAAACTTTCCCCAAACTAAAGACCTGCAATCCCAGAGTAAAAGAATCTGTTCAGTGACAAGCACTTTGGATAAATACAGACCCTCCTGGCCACATCAGCAGAAAGTTCCAGAACTTGGGCATAAACCAATGGTTCCAGATGATAGCAAAAAACGATGGGGCAACTTCATCCATGTTGTAAAAGGAATTCTCTACGTAGCCAAACCAATGGGGCAAATAGATGTTTTCTGATACACAAAACCTCAAAACATAGGTTTTTCAGTCACTCTCTGTGGAAACTACTGAAAAATATATTGGCCAAAATGAAGGAGTAAACCAGCTGGGCGTGGTGGCACATGCCTGTAATCCCAACAGTTGGGAGGCTGAGACAAGGAGGATCTGGGTTCTCGGCCAGCCTCAGCTACTTAGTGAGGCCCTCTGCAACTCAGTGAGACTCTGTTTCAAAATAAAGAATAAAAAGAGGTCTGGGGGTATATCTTGGAGATACAATGCCCCTGGGTTCCATTCCCAGTACTTGGGGAAAAAAAAACCAAAAGAAAGGAAGGTAGAGAATCCAGCCCAAGAGGAACCACAGGAGATTTTCCAGGTGATGAAGGAGGACTCGGGAGGCTGAGTGCCGAGCGGGCCTTCAAGGGACTCTACAAGCGAGAAAGTCCTCAAAGAAGAGGCTGATACCACAACCTAATGAGTGTGAACACGGCCAGACTTGCACAGCCTGGGAGGGCTGATGGGGTGGACTCCAACTCTCGGGAAGATAAAATAACATACTGAAAAGCAAAAGCAATCGTAACAGGCGTCACATGTGTGAAGCCTTTACACTGTAGGACAAAAGAACTCTCAGTACTGACATAACCCAAGTAAAATACAACTGTCTGGGACAATGGAGGGCTGGGAAGAGTGCATGGTGGACGGAGGTATGAGAAAAAGTCTACGCTTCATCTTCCATTTGGAAAAGCCAGTAAGGGCTCCTAAAATGGCGAAAAGCCAACAAGAAGCAACACACACGTATCATCTAAAAACACGGAAGCTGTGCTGGGCGTGGTGGCACACGCTTGTAATCCCCACACTTGGGAGGCGGAGACAGGAGGATCGTGCAGGTTCGAAGCCAGCCTCGCTGGCTTAAGAGACACTGTTTCAAAAAAAAAAAAAAAAAAAAAAAAAAGCTCTGGGAGTGTCTGGGAGTGGTGTAGTCCGGAGGTAGAAGGGCTTCCAGGAACCCCAGTACCACTTAAATAAATAAATAAATAAATACACGGAAGCAGAGGAGAAAGCGGGGGCTGACATTGTCTATGGGAATTCTGTTTTCTTAACAAGTATGTGTTAGGGAGTGATAGGACTGTTTATTGGCATAACATTGATAATAATAAAATATAGATTAGAAAACCTAATGTACTTGATGTACATTCAAAAACATAACCAAGTCAATCACTAAGCCAAGCATGAGAAGGCGGGAGGGGGAGGGGAATGAGGTAGAATCGGGGAGGGGCAAATGAGTGATGCGTGCAGGTATGCCTGTACCACCTGTACTCGTGAAGATGTATGACTACAATGTACCAACAGAAAATTAAAAAGAAAAGAAAACCTACTGTTGGTTGCCCAGGTTTTTAAATAATTGCCTTGGAATCGAATTGAAGAAAAAAAAAATAAGTTGTAGAGCACTTAAGTGTGAGTCATTGTCTAGGTCCCAGGAAAATACAAAAATGAAAGAGAAACAGCTCTCTCTGCACTCAATAATAATATTACAGCCAGTTGGCAAGTATGCAATGAAGAGTCTAATCAGAGTCCACAGAAGCTCATAGCCCTAAAAGAACAATAACACTTGAGAGAGTTCCCAAATCTTATGAGTTACGTAAGCACAAGTGAGTTATTAGTTTTGGCCTGGCTTATCTGCCAGTTACTTATACTGACTTCTGGATACCCCAACCAACCAACCTTAAACACAGGGCAAAGTACTAAATATAAAGTACAATTACAAATATAAAATATTAAGTATAGAGTAGTGCTGCTGCTTTAATTTTGGGTGGTGATGGAGACAAACTCCAGTTCTTCACATTTGAGGCCCTGAGGTTATTTTCCACAAAGGATTTTTTTTAAGTCTGATCAATAAATAATATCACTCCTCTTTGGTAATTACAGTAAATTATTTACCTTTGGTACTCTTCGAAACATGCACTGGTGACATTAATTATTGAGGTGATGAATTATATCACCCATAAAGGTATCACAGCCATCATGTAATATTTATCAAGGCTGGAGTGTGCCAGTGCCCTGGGACTCCACCGCCCCCAATCCTCCCTTAACTCCTGCGTGCTGGCAACTCTCTGCCACTCACTGAGGCTCTGCCATAGCACAAATGAACAAACACGTTATTTGATCAAAGCAAGGAACTCTATGTCCCAATAGCCAGAGTAATTTCTCTTTTAAGGTTTTTATTTCCTTTCTTCATAGAGGTTTGCCTGGGTTTATGAGTAGACCTAACTAAATTTAGATAACTTAATACTCTGCCTTCAGGTGTTTCCATCTAAATAAAAAATATGGCACCTCAGCTGAACCTGTGGTTCTATAGACAGAGGAATCGGTGGCTTCCTTTCCAACCATCTGTCTCTGAATACTGGTCTCTGCAGACTAGAGTCTACTTAAAGCCTGGAACATGAAATTTCAACTATTTACTTATGTTTAGGAATTATATAAATTTCAAAGTGTTCTGATGCCTAACTGTGCAAGGTCTGCAGTACCAAAGAGACACACACACACACACACACACACACACACACACACACACAGAGAGAGAGAGAGAGAGAGAGAGAGAGAGAGAGAGAGAGAGAGAGAGAGAGAGAGAGCGCGCTTTACCTTCATCTTATTACTGAACAAATGGAATGGAAAAGACATTTTCCTTTGTGTATGTAGTAACAGGGATTGTTTTTCTTTGTGTCTGTAGTACTGGAGATCAAACCCAGGGCCATTCTATCTCTGAGTGACACCCCCAGCCTTTTGAAACAAGCTCTTGCCAAGTTACTGTGCACTGGCTTCAAACCCAGGATCCTCCTGTTGTAGTCTCCTAAGTCCTGCGGTTCCAGACATGCACCACCACACCTGGTACAAATTGGCATTTTAAGTGATAAAAGGACACCACGTGTGATGATGGTTAAAGATGAACTAGACATGGTTCTTGAGTTTCCTGTAGCAAGGAGAGGTGTTTGCAGTGTTTAAAGGAAAAGCCAAGCCTTGAAGCTAAGCCACAGACTTGAATTTGGAAATTGGCCAGGCCACCTGTTAACGGAGAGCACCTGTCACTCACTCCTGAGTTTTCCACATTGGAAAGACAACTCAGCTGTATAACTGTGGGGCCCCCTGTATCGTGTACATGCACAATGGCCCTGGAAATGTGGAGTGACTTATCTGAACGGTGGATTGGTAAAGGGAGCTGGGAAAGCCTTGTATTTTCTTGAGCCCAGACCTAATCAAAGAGGATAAGCAGCTGCTTCTGCTCTAGGCTGGTTCTGCCGGTCACTGAGCAGGGGAGTCCACTTCTTCTGGGGGTTCAGTTAGCAGGCCCTCTTCCCTCCAAGTGTAAGCCAGCTTTATTCCTCCGCTTCCATTGGGAATAAAGGAGCTATTCTGTCTTTGGTCTGTCTTTACTTACTGAAAGCCCCTTCAGAGATGTTCCAACATCACTGGCTGGTTTTTGTGATCCTTATAATATTTCTCTACTTTTCTCAGTCTCAATTTCCCAATTCAAGTTGGGAATTGGTTGATATGGAGATTTAGTGAAAAATGTACATTGAAAGCCTAGTACTACTTCCAATGTTGGTATAGAATTATAATGTTTCCTTATATGAGTAACACCTCTTATAACTTTCAAAGGCTTCTCTTTACATTAGTTTATTAAAAACATAATGATTTATGGGGGAAAACGGCAAAAGAAAAAGTGTGCCAGTCCCAGCACTGGATTTTATAGTTTTACAAACACAGATACTCTTCAAAATAACAGATCCCCTTCAGTAAAGGGGATCTTCAGTTATAAGATCCCCTTCAGTTAGAAGAAGGCATCTTCTAGCTGGGCGTGTGGCGCATGCTTGTAATCCCAGCATTTGGGAGGCTGAGCCCAGAGATTTGTGGTTCGTGGACAGCCTCAGCTACTCAGCGAGGCCCTCTGCAACTTAGTGAGACCCTGTTTCAAAATAAAGAATAAAAAAAAAAAAAGAAGGCATCTTCTGAAAACCAAAGTCTTATTTATTGAGCAGGGGAGTCTTATTTATTGGCTCAAAAATTTTAATTCCTTTGCCAACAACAGCCCTACTCCAACTAACTACGTATCCACTCAATGGCAAGGACTATCATCTGTCTTTATATTCATTTGTTTTTTGAATCCCCAGAATCAGTATACCTGGGAGAAATAGTATGCTCATTTTACAAAGGAGGAAACAGGTTAAGAGAGACTTCACAATTTGCTAACAAAGTCAACTCTGGAATGGGATGGCTTTAGTAAAAAAAAAAAAAAAAAAAAAAAAAAAAAAAAAAAAAAAAAAAACTATGTTAAAGAAAAATTCACATTAACTCATTAAGATCTTTTACTCATATCAAAAGTAAATGAATGTGCACAACATTTTTCATCTTGGAAGTGATGTCAAGGATACTGTTAAAACCAAAATACACATTATTCAATAGAGTCCAAGGCCTGACTAATGATGATATCACTGTCTCCAAGAGCTTAATACTTTCCAAAAATAGTCTCTCACTAGCCCTATTCATCAGAGGAAAGAGGAGAACAAGTACACGCTGGCCTCAGAAACAAGGCCACACCCAAACGCCCAGGTTTGGAAATAAATGTCTAGGCCCAGAAAAATTAAGCAGCGGATGGAAAATGCTTTTAAAGGGGAAAAACGGAGAAATTCCATTAGTGCCAGAATTAGGTATCTTTCTCTTCTCCAGCCATCAGCCTAGAGTGTTGAAGGACGCCAGCTAACTTTCAGGACTGACTCTGCAGGCTCCTCTGCCACCTCTGGGGGCCCGCAAGGCGGACCTGCAAATTAACCCGCAGCCTCGACAGGCCAAGGTTAACAGTGCCCAGTGTCCTCACAACGATGGGTCTCTTGAAAAACTCAGTGCATCGAACCTAGAAAACTGTACACATGATTGAGCTGAGTGACAGATGGTTGATGGAACCAGACTGGAAGCCCAGGGAAGCACAGGCTGGTCAAGGATAACTCCACCCTGTGGGTGTCAGTTCCCCACACAATGACTAAGCAGAGGTGGGCTGGCGCTACCCTATGGGACTTCTTAGGCAAGTCAAACGCCTCCCTGAACCTCCATTTCTGCATTAGAGTAATAAGTAGATAATATTAACTGCCCTTATTCACTGAGATAATGGGATGATTTCAGTGTGAAGATAACTATAAAATTTGATGTTGCTATGCAAACCTAAACATAGATAATCATAATATTCTAATGTTTGTATATTTGAATAATTAAAGATAATGTTATTATTATAATTATTTTTTTGCTGTGCTGGAATCAAACTCAGGGTTTTGCATAAACTACCACTTAGTTACATCCCCAGTCCAGTAGGATGACATTTCTTACATTAATATAACATTGCATCCCTTTACATACATGTTTAGGGCAGTGTCGGCTTTCCAAACCACAGGGAGAAGTCAGAGCAGCCCACTGGAACAAAAAAACAGCAATGGTGATGCTGTGGCTATGTGAGATACTTGTCTAAGCATGACTCTTCCCATGGCTGATACACTTTCCTAAGATATGGATACTCTGCCTCTTAGGAGGCTGTACCAGTTGAGCCTGGTGGCACATGCTTGTAATTCCAGCCACTCCAGAGGCTGAGGCAGAAGGACTACAGGTTCAAGACCAGCCTGGAGAACTTAGCAAGGTCCTGTCTCAAAAATAAAAAAAATAAAGGGCTGGGGGTGAAGTTCAATAACAGAATGCCCCTGGGCTCAATCCCCAGTATAAAAAAAGAAAAGAAATGAATTCCACAAAATAAAACCTGATTCAAGCAACAAATTAAAATGAGAAAAGCAAGGGTTTTTTCTTCCTATTTTCTAAAAACTATTCTTGCCTTTCTGACTTATTTTGAGCCTAGAATATATAGAAATAGTGAAGCTTGGTTCTTTGCATTTCCAAATTGAATTTATTTTGATATAATTTAGTTGGGAACCTCAACAAAAGGTGAATCGAGGTCAGCACAGAAGCCAACCATGGCCACATGTCGACATCCAGCCTGAGATGTCTCACCTAGCTGCCCTGCCTTAAGTAACTCACAACACCAAGCTCTCTGCCTTAAAAAAATCTGTAATCTTGCTGACCAATCTTCCTGAGGTGTTGAATGGATCACCTGAGTAATGCTGGCAAAGCACTTTGAAAAGAGAAAGCAGCATATTAGATGTCACTAGTCAAAGGTGCTTATCTTCCTGGGGACTATCTCTAGCAAATCTTTACTCCGAGGCTGGCTACCTTCTGCCATCATGCAAGCACATTTCTGAGCTTCCCCCCACCTTAAAATTGGCGTAAGTGAAATAGGAAGGCTTCATGTGCTGGTGCAGTGGGTGTAGGAAGCCAAGAGGGCAAACCATGAGCATACCTAGACTTTTGGATTGGGCAGTGTCCGTTTCTATTAAGGAAATAGCTGAATATGCCTCAATCTTGAAAAAGCAAAAATATAGTCTCTGCTGAAGAACCTCCAGTTTGCAAACTATCTTCTAGTATATGAAGTAGTACAGAGCACCTTGTACAACTAGACATATGTGAAATCATCCTCAGCTTTCAAAAAAAGATCAAGTCTAACTTTAAAGGGACTAGAATCCCAGGCTGAGGGGAAAATGAAAAGAGGAACTGTATGGAAGACACGATAGCTGCCTGCATGTGTGTGGTGACTACCACAGAGCCCCCAATATCATTAGCAGAATTATATCCACCTTCAAACAGCCAATGCAACCAGTTATTCAATGCTCTAGTTAAACTTTCTCAACAGGTCATGACTGGAAGGCCTGCTGCTCGTCCCTTAGGCAAAAGCCTTGTAGACAAATACGCTGAGAAAAGTCTGCAAGAGGAAAGCCATCTAGCCAGAGAGGGGGCAGGACCGAACAGCTGCTACATTTCTCTTTTCATAGATGCACTACCCGTAAATCAAGAGGACTGTGAGGAAACGGAAGGCGTTCATTTCATAATGATTAACAGGCAAGGAATTCCTTTCTAAACCTCTTTTTTTTTCCTTTGCTCGGAAATACCAAATTTCAGAACTATTCCTATGAATTATAGACCATGTTCTTTTTATTTTGCAAAAAGTAGATTTATTTCTAGAGAGAAAGCACAAGATAAGAGTGTCTTGAGAGTGAATGGCACTTTAAGATGCTGTAAGACTTTTTACGATGCCACTGATATGTGCTTGTTTATACCAGATCTGACCACCAGCATATTACTGACAGAAACCCAAGATAAACTGGGGGTGTGAAGGCTATTGAAATTGCTAGTTTAGGGGGCAAGAAAATCTGTGTCGATGCAAACTTCAGGCGTGGCTGAATCCAGCCATAACTCAAATGGCGGTAGGAATCATCTCTCATCATGCTCTACTCCCAGCAGCTCTGAGCTTATGTCATCTCCACTGCTTAGATACCGAGATGGGGTTTTTCCTTCTCAAAGACTAGACAAAGTCTCAAACTTGAGTCTCCTTGGATTGGTTCAACCTTCACTTTTTGCTCTAAGGTAATTATTATAATCCAGAAAAGGGATGCTCTGAATGGCCAGGTCAGGGGCTCATCCTTGGAGAAAAGGAGGGTTTTCTGCCCCTCTGAATCGACACTGACTGAGCAACGGGTGGGGAAGGGATCTGACCATCAGATCCGGCGCTGCCACAAAACTGAGAGCGTGCAGAAATCCCGCTGGGGGTGTACACAGGAAAGAATCCCACACACAGAAGTGACTTCCATTTCTCTCCTCTCTAGACCCAACCCTACTGAATTAAACAACATTGTCTACAGTTTACACCTTTTGGTCTTATAACTACTAACTACTTTTAGAGTCATTTAAACAAAGTGCAATTAGCTGAGTGGCGTGCTAAATATTTGCAAACTGCTATCATGCCTTCTACCTCATATCTATCTAAAGATAAAACATGTCCATTCCTCTAATGATACCATAGATCCCATGACTTTTAGTTCTTCATACCTTTCATAATTCGTTGCTGAATATAATTTGTCAGTTCTTTTTAAAAGTCATTAGAAATACTGGAATTTCTTAGAATTGGAAATCGATCTTGCATACTACAAATGGACCAAGATAGTGGTACTACACTCTTAGAAATAAGATCCTGAAAAGCAGGCTTTAAAATCATTCTGTTCTTTATTGCTTTTTGTCATACTGAGCAATACAAAGCTGTACAATATAGGTGCGAAGGAGAGGTAACCTGAAACTATGTGGCCGCTTACAAACTGAGGTCAGATACTTAAGTTCTCTGGCCTCTTATCTCCTTAAAGAGGCAAAGAAATGATCCCATTAAGGTTAGCTGGTATAAAATACAAAAAAGTTAATACTGATAAAATACTCAGAATAGTTCCTGGTGCACAATAGGAGGAGCTCAAGATGAGCTGTTTTCACCAACACCATAAACATCCTTGCCATGACGTCTGCTGACACTTAGGGCACCTAACATTTATGTAATGAGGATTGGGTGATCTGGATCATATCTAGTAATTACATTAGCCACACTAGACAGTTGCTTTCAATAATTATGTCACAAGAAATGAAAGCATCACTCGGCTGTAATCATCCTAGACAACCAGGCTTCAGTTTAGACTTACCCTTTTCTTTATTAGCCCCTATTTTGAAAGAAATGTTTCTAAGCACAGATGTTGCTCTGAGACAACCTGACACAACAATATCTGAGCTTCTAAAACAAACTCATCCCTGTTACTGTCACAATCATCCCTTGATATCCACTGGGAGGACTACACTAATCGGCCAGATCTCACCTGAACTGTAACTGTGGTTAATGAGGAACTGACCAGTCAACAGCATCATGGAAAGGCAACTGTGCTTTGTGTGGGTGGGGCTGCTCTTGTTGAAAAGGGAAGCACACAGAGGGTTAATGTCTGTTCATTGCTACCCTTATTTGACAAAGCAACTTTAACTGGGCAATATGATGGGACAGTTTTTTCTTCTTATTTTATTTATTTATTTATTTAGTGGTACTGGGGTTCCTGGAATCCCTTCTATCTCTGGGCTACACTCCCAGACCTATTTTTACATTTTTATTTGGAAACAGGGTCTCCTAAGCCAGCGCACGCGGCTGGCTTGGAACCTGCGCGATCCTCCTGTCTCCACCTCCCAAGCGCGGGGATTACAAGCGTGCGCCACCACGCCCGGCGGTGGGACAGTTTTAAATCTGACAGAAAGCGGTGTGTCTTTGCTTAAAGAATTCTAAACATTTAAAACTTCTTTCATGCTTTTCAACAAAATGGCTACTCCGGAGAAACCATGTGTTGAAGTTTATAAATACAGAGTTAGAAGCAGGAAGTCAATAAGTTTTTGTCATTTAGTTCTAGAGTGAAATGTTTCCAAGCACTTCAGAAGTGAATGCTGCTTATTAGTCTTACACAGTGTAAGAAGGTTCCCCTTTCTGACAGCCTCTCTCTTGAGGAAGTAGCCTTTTCCCTGTCTTCCATACTGAGCAAGACACAAAGGATTAAAGCTAGCATGCCTTTGTAAGAATTTGTTTTCCTTCTTCTTCTTTTTTTTTTTTTTTTGGTGGTACTGGGGGTGGAACCCAGAGGCTTTCTACCTCCGGGCTATACTCCCAGACCTTTTTTTTTAAATATTTTATTTGGAAACAGGGTCTCACTAAGTTGCTGGAAGCCTCACTGAGTAGCTGAGGCTGGCTTCGGACCCGTGCAATCCTCCTGTCTCAGCCTCCCAAACGCGGGGATTACAAGCGTGCGCCACCACGCCCGGCTTAGAATTTGTTTTCCTTCTTCCTGAATTTTTTATTTTGAAAGTACTCCTATAGATAAAGTTGAAGAAAAGTGCAAAGAATATCAATATAGCCAGGTGCAGTGGTTCGTTCCTATCATCCCAGTACTTGGGAGGCTGAGGGGATAATAATCATAGGTGTGAGGCTAGCCTCAGCAACTTAGCAAGACCCTATTTTAAAAATAAAAAATAAAAAGGGTTTATTCCCCAGTATACTTCTCCCCACACACAAACTTCAGCACACATACCCCTACAATAGAGATTTTTTTTCCTTCATGGCTACATTATTATCAATGCTAAGGAAATTAACAATAATTTCCTGAGTATATGTGTCCAGTAACTTTTTTAATGCTCCCAGCTATTTCATTTCATAAATCCTTAATTCTGATTAAATGCTGCCCTCCGTATTACCTGAGTAAGCACATCATGAGAATAGCTAACAGGTAAGGTTCTAAGAACCCTCAGAAAAGCCCGTTTGTGGCGTTTTAGTGGCATCAACATGTGTATTTTACTGCAGTATTGATGTGCAGAACCTGGGAGGTAGATAACTGGCTTGAGTCAGAGATTAATGATGGGGCGATGGTGATGGTGCCCCAATTTCAGGCCCTTGCTCCAAAACAAATATGTATTTGAAAATATAAACCACGATTACATTTGACCAGGAATCCTTCAGCATAGGTTTTAGTTAATAAAAAAGTGTCACTGATACCCAAGGTTTCTCCTTTCACCTGTAATTTTATAAGCTTTGGGGATTTCCTTCCTCAAGACATGGAAAACAAGAGGTATTTCTATTTTTTCAATGAGGAACATGAAGTGAGAGGGATTACCAGACTAGGATAATTATCATAGCCAACCAAGATGAGAAATCTTCAGAAAATCTCAAAACATACCTGGTAACTCCTTGCCCTAACAGCTTGTTTTTACTATTTAAAACAAGGGCTTTGTCTACCACTAATACCCACTGAAGCCCATGAGGCACTATTGTAATCATTTTACAAAGATTTTTTTTTTTTTTGGTCTGGCCAAACACTGGAGTCTGTATTCGCCTCTTTTAAGGCTTGCTTGCTAAGAGTGGTCTAGAGAGTGTACTGTAGTAATATTCATCTCAGGTCCCTGTGAAGTACAATGCACATCTGTATGCCTGATACTAGCATTACCAGATGTGTGGGAGTCCCAAAAGTCTAGGACTACCCATTGCTTAACTTCTAACTCAGGCAGAAGAAATGACCACTTATTCATCAGCTTTGAGTGACCTTCATTGTGCAGTTGAATAATTAAGTCTAGCATATTTTCACCAATTATTTATATTGTTCAAATATTACAAGCCACCTTCAAGTTAGTTTTATGGTCCAATAGTTTCATCATCACTACTGTGCTCATTTACAACCAGGCATTGTGTATATCTTTTTTTTTTTTTTTTTTTTTTTTTTTGGTGGTACTGGGGATGGAACCTTTCTACCTCCAGGCTATACTCCCAGACCTATTTTTTAATATTTTACTTGGAAACAGGGTCTCTTAAGCCAACAGGGTTGGTTTCGAACCTGCGTGATCCTCCTGTCTCCGCCTCCCAAGCTCAGGGATTACAAGTGTGCGCCACCACACCCGGCAGCGTTGTGTATATCTAAACATTATTCTAGAACCATCCTACATCCACATGCAGCAGGGATATGTTGCTGGGTCTTATATCCACCCAATATCTATTCAATCACAATCACTGGAAAGAAGAAATTATACAAACACTTGATGAATCTACCAGAGATTCCGAGAGAAAGCAGTACACTATCATATCTGAGAAGGCCGGTCACTGGTAGGTTTGAAGTTAAGAAATTGAAAACATGACTGATCTAATCTTTAGCTACATGTCAAAAAAATTCTAACAAATTCCAACATGCATACTTTGCATAGCAAAATAAAACATTAGTAGAAGTAATGTCAACAACTTTGGTTAACTATTATCAACTCTGTCTTCAAAATTGTGAAACAGACCTGACCTAGGAACGAGAAAGGTATCTATACTTTTCCTAGGGCTCTGAGTTTCCCTCTGTGGAATTTGAGGGACTTGCTGTAGAAGGGAGGGGTATCTCTGGGTGTGGCATGACTTATTCTTCACATTAATTGGCTAATACCAGAAGATTTACAAAATGCAAAATCAAATAGTCGGGAAAACACGTTTTTTTGTGACAGGACACAGGGCTTGACTGAATCATACACATGGAGATTTTGCAATCAAATAGTAGTTTAAGAAGGATGCATACCTGCTCTTTGGATGGCACGAGGAGCTCTTCAATCATCATGCTGTCGCGTGCATAGGAGCTTCTGTTCAAGGTGTAAGACCTATCCGAACTGAAGGAGCGGAGGCTGTTGTATTTACAGTTAACCATTCAACAGTGGTAGATGATGATGATGAGATGGATAAAGAAAATTAATGCATGCAACTTTAAGAACAGGCAAGATGGCTAAAAATATTGACACATGTTTCTTTTTTTTGAAAGGACATCATCAAAAATAAAATTCTTTATATTTGAGTCAATGTCTTAAACATATACAACCCGATGGCCAGGCTTTGTTTAATTAGGCCAACTGGTATTAAATCTATGAGAACATGAAATGTATGAGAACTTGGGATGTTTCACTCATGAAGCTGAACCAACATGACATTGACAAGAACACAAGAACCTCTAGACCACTGATTTTCTTTTCTTTTCTTTTCTTTTTTTTAAGGGTAAGACTATATGTTAAGCATCTCCTTTCTTCCTGGTCCGTATCTGCCTGCCTTGAGCTATTGATTAGAATTAGGCCAGCTGTGAATGGGTTTGTGTATGTCTTTGGAAAATAGATATGGAGTTAACATATGGAAAGCTCTGGTTTATAGCTGCTACTCATGAAAAACATCAAGAAGGAAGAAGTGAATACACCTGCATGATCATCTCTGCATCTCTGCATCTTCCTGGCCTCAAAGAATTATCCAAACATCATGAGCAATTCTGTCTTTCCTTGGCTTAACTCTTCTTTTTGGCTCCTTCCACTATTCCCCTTTCTGGGCTCTCTTAGACCCTGTATGCATCCCTGAGCTTTGCAGAACGCAGCTCCTCTGACCCCCTGAAGTGGCACTCACCACACCGACCTCTAAATCAAAAGCCAGTAGAGGATTGTAGGAAGATAGCTCTGCCACATCACACTGGTGACCTCGCAGACATCCATTAAATCATGCAAAGTTTGAGATTACTATTTGTCTGGATCCTGGATTAATGTCTTATCATCCAGAAACAAGAAGGATGGAGGCTTATGAGGAACTGCACAGAGGTCCTCTCCCACTGGGCTCCCTGTCTCACCTGGCAAGCTGTGACAAGATAGATTTTTATTACTTCTTTGTAGTGAGGTGGGGCTTCCTGCCTGGTCCTTCTTAGGATAGAGCTGCAGAATAGAAAACTACTAAGCTGAAGTCTAGAGTTGGCAATGGGGTACCCACAACTAGCACTAGAGACATCTAGTCCTTTTTCTTTTGGTGTCCTTTTTGATGAAGGGACAAGGACAGTGGGAAGTTTGTACCTTTTGCTTCTTCTTTACACTGAACACATAAACTGATAAACTACATTTAAATCCACACAGTTTATCATATCTTTACAAGTCCAACCAGTTGGACCTTGGCTTTGGTCTTATGTATAGTGGACAGCAACAAAAAAAAGCAAAGATGAGGAAAATAAGAAATGATTCCTTCCTTTGCACAAAATGATTTTTTTTTTCCTGCTGCCAACCATTCTAACACACAGATTATCTGAAAGTGGGTATTCACTAATCAAGATAGAGAGGCCTTTGACATTACAGGCATTATTTTGTATCCACCTAGATGAGTAAGCTACTTTCTTCTTGGATTAGAGATTTACGGTTCACCAGAATCTCAAACTGATCTCTGATCCAAAATTGATCACTATTAGTATATCCAGCAAATGTACACTAAATGACTCTTAGGAGCATTATTCCTTAAGAGGGGATGTACCCAGTGAGCCACACGCTCCTCACCACAGGCACGGTCAGACCCGCCGTGCCTAAATGTGTGGCCTGTAACTCTTCTTTTCCCTCTTTGTTAATTTAGTTGCAAACATTTCTTTCTTTTACTCCTCTTTCTGGTTTCCTAACTTCTCTCAAATATAGTAGGAGCTTCCTAAGAGCAGGAATTTTTCCTGACTCAACACTGTCCAAAGACCCTTGCAATTTGATGGGGACGTACGAAATCTGTGCTGTCCAATACCAGCAGCCACTGGCTACCGGGGGCTGCTGAGCACTTGAAGAGTAGCCAGTGAAGCTCAAGAACCAACCTGTACATTTTACTTAATTTTAAGTAATTTGAACTTAAATAGCCATGTGTGGCTAGTGGCTACACCTTTAGGCAGTACCACTTCTTAGTACAGAGAGTATGTTTTGTTTTACTCCACAGATGTGACTTGAGAGACACTGGGAAGCTATCTTGTCTGGATCAGAAATTCTTTCCTTCCAATTGTGATTCCTGCCAAATGATATGTTAACAGGGGTGGTAGATGAGACAGTTTTACTGCATATGTGGGCAAATGCTTAAAGGTTTTTAAAAGAAATTACAAGCCGGGCGTGGTGGCGCACGCTTGTAATCCCCGCGCTTGGGAGGCAGAGACAGGAGGATCGCGCAGGTTCGAAGCCAGCTGCGCATGCTGGCTTAGGAGACCCTGTTTCCAAATAAAAATGTAAAAACAGGTCTGGGAGTGTAGCCCAGATGTAGAAGGGCTTCCAGGAACCCCAGTACCACAAAAAAAAAAAGAAAAAGAAAATAAAAGAAATTACATATTCACTTTCTTTTTGGTTTTTAAATATATCTGAGATCTGCTGATGCTTCTTTCAACATTCTGTCCTTCTTTTAATTTATAGATGAGTGGCAACTGCAGAGTAAGAGCAAGAACGGGGCGCTATCGACAGAAAGTGCTAGGGTGGTGTTCACTCTATGACACTTACAGTTCCTATTCCTGATCATTCCAGACCAACTACGTTAGAATGATGGAGCCCGTTAAATGCATGAAGCTCCACTCTCAATCCTCAATACCTCAAAGTGCTTTCAGATACTAAAATGATCAATTATTTGCTTGGGGGGGGTCTGGAAAGTTTTTAACTAAGGCCAACTATATTATTTGTAGCCATCAGTAGAGCTAAGTGTAAGTGTTAGATGCAGGAAGTGTTAGAAAAAAAAAAACATGCCTCAGGGTTCTAAAATTACGCTAGTGTGTCTAGCACAACTCAAATAAAACAGAAACCAGCAAACACACAGCCCTTCAAACTCGGACTTTCTTTCAACCCAGTGAAGCTTTTTCGGCTACTTCATGCACTACGGAATTTGTTATGGGAAAGGAATTCTTTAAGTAGTCACCCATTTCTTCATTTATATATAGTTCTTACTAATTTGCTCAAAATCACAAAACTGATTTTCTAAAGCTGAGCAGGAAAAAAAAAAAAAGAAAAGAAATAAGCACATTGCAGCACATCACAGCACATCACATCACGATGCTGAAGAAAATAAAAAGAAGACAATGAGCCGGGGAGGGGAAGAGCAACACCATCAAAGCGCCACATCTTCTTACCTTATCTTGGGACTAGGTTTAAAGTATTTTTAGAAAAAAACCAGTAGAAATAGAATGCAAAACAATCAGACAGGGGAAAAAAGAAAAAAGTAAGTTATGGTTGGATGAATTACACATTTAATGTATTCCTTTTCAAATGTTACACTCAGAATAATGTACTTGAGAATACTCTAACAATGTGCTTTTAAAGACACCGGCTTTATAGTTTTATGAAATTCTTTGCCTCTGAGCATAACATGAATTGCCAATGTAAAAGAAAAATGAGTTACACATAATAGCAACAAATAATGGTGCAATCAGAGTAAGAAGTATAAATCCCTGGAATTACCTTAAGAAAAAGACTAGGCAATATTCTGATTTCATATTTCACTGGATGCCACCTGCTTCAGTTTGCTTCATACTAACTGACTGATTCACCAGATGTGAGGAAGAGCACCTCATCACTGCTTTAGCAGAGGCATGGGACTCTAAACAAGAGAATGAAGGATCTTGAGACCCCATAGGAGTCTGCGTATCAGCTGTAACCCGTTGCTCTCTGTGGTCACCTGAAATGTTGCTTACTTTTAAAGTTAGTTTTCCTCTTGTTAGTGACACCTGCTACAATCGGATCTTAAGGCTTTCTATAAGTGCATTTAGAAAGACAAAGTGTACTTAGTGCTATGAGATTTGAAATTCTATTAACAAAAAAAAAGACTAACTGGAAGAAAATCAGTTCAATTTCTAAACTGGCCACACCAACCACACTGAGAATAAACTCCAAGGTTTACTTTGTGGGAAGTGCCATTGAGCAGGAGACAATGAAACTTTTTACAACAGACTTAAGCTATAGGAAAATGCCCTAAGGGCTCTGGCTTAGAAGGTTTAATTATTAGCTTTAAAATAACTTGACTGTCAGCAAACAGCCTGTTAATCCACACCAGGGAAAAAGAAGTCTCCAAAGAAGGTCCTGTTTCTTTGCAACAGTGTTAAGAAAAGTTCAGAGTCAAGGTTTTCTGTGTATAGAAATTTTACGCTTCAGTTGCAAGGATTGAATTTTACCACCTTTCCTGTCTGTGACTTTTGGTAAGTCATTGCTATCTATACTCCTAACAGGTCCCTTTGAGAACCCAATAATGGTGAGTACATGTTTGTACACACAAGTTTTTTACCCCAATATGATGTTTGAATATAATGCACCAATAAAAAATTTTAAAAGAAAAAAAAAGAAAACCCAATAATGAGATCATTTCAGAAAAGACTGTCTATTCTTAGGCAATTTTAATACATATATTTTTTTCTAGGATGCTCTCTTTTAAGTCTCAATCATGATTCTTTCAATACCACAGAACAGCAAGCAATCTATACACATCTTTCTTACTTATTGGCAAGTAAGATTTTTTTTCAAGGTGGAGCAAAATTTAACTTTGAAACATGTGACCCAGACTGGTTCTGCCAGTGAGCTTATTTGTTACTATACTTGAAGCATGACTGCAAAGTGTGGGAAAGAAAGAACACACAATTAACATGTTCGTCACATGAACTTAAGGACTGAAAAACCACGAGAGAAAATAGCCGAGCACATAGGTTGCATTGCGAACATTTCACCAGATTCACATCCTTGTCCACAGAGCACATTCTGGGACAACATGGAAAATGAAAATGATGTTGGTTTATGAGGAATCATGGTTGTTGTAAATTAACTATGAAAATCAGCTTCAGTAAAGTACCTGGCAGACCGGGCTCCGAGACTGAAGCCCATGTAACCCTCCGCGGGCAGGGAATCATCGCCCAGCTCCTTAAGGTCCTGTGGCCCGAGATACTTGTCTGTGTCCCCTGTCATTGCATCTTCACCTGCAGATGTACAAAGCAAATAAAAAATCAGAAGGTCTGAGCATGTGTCAGTTGCGGAGAAAACCGCTCCTTTGGTCATCAGCAAATGGCCCTTTATCTCTATCCCCTGTATAATTTTTATAACTGCCATTTATAAAGGGGAGAAGTATAGGTAGAGGTTAGTAGATGATTTCAAGAGTGAATTGAAGTGGCAGCTCCAGCTCCCTATGTTAAGAATCAATTTTAAAGCATTATTCCTAATTCCTTCCTCCCCCTTATTAAGCCCCAGTTGCCTAGGAAGGTGCATCTTTTATGTCAGAATTTCCCTCAGTGTACCCATGATGAGAGCAGCTTGTTTGAATGGACACAGACCGCAAAATACTTCATTACTGTTCTCAAAATTATATATGGGAGCCGGGCGTGGTGGCACATGCTTGTAATCCCAGCATTTGGGAGGCTCAGCCAGGATTCGTGGCCAGCCTCAGCTACTTAGTGAGGTCCTTTGCAACTCAATGAGACCCTGTTTCAAAATAAAGAATAAAAAATAGGTCTGGGGGTGTCGTTCAGAGGTAGAATGCCCCAGTTCCATCCTCTATGATATATATATATATGAAGGAAACTGACATTTAAAAAAACAAAAGTTTTAGCCAGGTGTGGTGGCACATGCTTGTAATCCCAGTGCTTGGGAGACTGAGATAGGAGGATCCAGGTTTGCAGCCAGCCTCACTACTTAGGCCCTCCAAACTTAGTGAGACCCTGTTTCAAAATAGAGAATAAAAAATCAGGCTGGGGGTGTAGCTCAGAGATAGAATGCCCCTGGGTTCAATCCCCAGCACCACACACACACACACACACACACACACACACACACACACACACTCACACACACACACGTTTTCTCACCCACAAGATTTCAGTTTGGGGCGTATGTCAGAAACTTGCAAGCTATTTATATGAGCTATAACTGCTCCTTTGGGGGACCTTGGGACACATGAATTTTGAATTGTTTTTAAACCTATCAAATTAACAACTCAGCCCAGCTGTTCCCCCTTGCTGGAAAAATCTACTTGGAAAGCAACTCGGCCTTCCGCGGAGATAAGATGGGGGTGTCCGCAGTTTGAAAGGAGAACTGTAGAAATTGTTCTTTAACCATCAATACAAAGAGTTAATCACATAAAGTACTTTCACTAGCTCTCTATGCCCAACATGACCTCACATGGAAAACCACATTCCATGAGTGACAGGGCAGGTTTTTCAATGTTGATTCCCCTCTGGGAAGTTTCCCATCCTTCTCAAAATGTAGAGCAGGCTGAGAAAAAAAGTTCCTTCCACACCCAGGAAAACCCTGTCACTGTTTGTTTTGTTTTGTTTTTAAATGGCTCTTTACTCTCTTTCAGGACACAAGCTTGGCTGGCCGAAAGAGATCTCACAAGTGTGCAGGCTGCATTTTCTCCAAGTGAAGTGATTCATCCCTTCAGTTCTACTTTCCTATCCCCTCAGCACCGTTTACAATTCCCATTCATTTAAACTCAGGAAACCACCAGAGCTCAGCTGTTAAGCTACCAATCAAGTCCAAAAAAAAACATGCCAACTACATTTTTTTTTTGCAAATGTAAAAACTCAACAGATCAACTTTCTACTATTACCCAGCACCAGGAGATTATGTTAGGTAACTATTTGCAGCTGGGATCTTTGCACCAAAACAAACCAGCATCGGGCAAGAACGACTTAAAGAAAGATCTTACGCTGTGGTAAAGCCATTTCCACCAGGCAGGACTGATCAAATGTTTTCCTGATGTTTCCAGGAATTCCTTAGGCAGTGATTTAGAATCCGCCTCCAAACCAGCCCCAAGCAAACCAATCCCTGCGTTGGATCTTCAGTAAAGCAGTCGAGTTCCCCTTGGCATCTCTGTCTCTTCGTAGGCAACTGATGAATTACGCATCTTTTCCCGCTCAGCAAAGTGTGAATATTTTCAAAGATTTTGAACCAAAAAAAAAAAAAAAATCTGGCAACACTTAACTGAGATTAAAATCCTTTTGATCACTCCGCAGACATCGTTTTAAAGCGCCTTCTGATTGGATTAAGAACTCCTCTGGCAGCCTCTAGCAGGACCCAATGGTGACATCAATGCAAACCCACGAGTTATTTGTATGTAAATATGAGGACTGCTCCGGTGTAGATTTTCTGTAATTTGATACCAGTGCTCCGTGCCTAACTGGGTAACTGAGCCTTAAACGGAGGGAGAAAGCGCGAGGTGCTGTGTTTAATTAGGCGGCGACTCTTCTCAAATATGAATGAAGAAACAGCCAACCCAGGTAGAGGGAAAATATTCGAAGAAAACAAAGAAGCTGCCCAGGGTGGGGGAGTGGCCGGCAGCTCGAGTCAAAAACTTTCAACTTTGTTCCCTGCTGGGAACACCGGGAGCCTCGGTTATTTATGGTCCCTGTCAGGTGGAAGGCGGGGGAAAGAGAGGAGGGAGGGCCTGCCCTTGGGCTGAGCTTGTGAAACCGGGACCCAGGGAGCCGGCGCAGTGCCCGGAACCCTCGGGACGCGAATGCACCGACGGCCGCAGGGGTTCCGAGGAGGGAGCCGTGGAGCTAGCGAAGAAAGCGCCCGGGTGTCCAGCTTTCCTCGTGCAGAAGTTCTTCCCACTCTTCAGTCGTCTCCGGGCCTGGTTCTCCCTGGGGGAGAGGGAGCCCCGCCCAGGGAGGGTGCTGGACGCTGAGCTCTTGGTAGCTGGTAGGACTCAGTGCCTAGAAGCCGGTCTCTGTTACAGTGTCTCCTTTTTTTCTAGAACTCAGGCCTGCTTCTAGAGGCTCCACCCTGCTTATGTCGGCCATGAGGAAAAGATTAGCAGGGGCATCCTCCTCTGGGGCTCTGGAGAGGCCTTTCAATTGCCTTCCCCACCCTCAAAGTAGGTGAGAATTAGGCTCCAAAGAAAGTAACGTGCTTTGAACCTGCCTGGATGATGTCAGCCTCTATCCTCTGGGAAAGCTACCTACACAGGCAGCAATTTGCATCTGAAACTGATGACCCCCCCACACACACCCTCAGAGTAGCTGCAGAATTAGGTTCAAAAGTAATCAAGGCTTTGGGACTGTCTCATGAAGTACTAGGAACCTAAATATACAGCAATCTGAATCTGTAACAACTTATGAGGTGGAGAATGAATTTGTTTTCCCCGGAGAAATGCATACGTGAATGAACAAAACGGCTCATCTCATATTAAGATGCTATGACACCCGCTGCTCTATCAGCCTGGCCGTCATCCACATTGTAAATGCACAGAAGGGAATGTTGACGACGCCTGGTCTGCACTGAAAACTATTCTCAAAGCAGAAGAATGATTTCTTAGCTCTGGGGAGAGCAGCGGGGAAAGCCCCGGTCTAAGAGGAGTAAGGCCTGAATGCTAATCTGTTTTTATTTTTTTGTTGTTGTTCTTTTTTTTTAACGTCTAAAACACAACTCCAAACTACTCAGCAAAGCCTTTTTCAGTGACTGCCATTCATTCGCTCAGTCACGCCTGATGGCAGGCCTGGGATCCTAGGACCAACAGACCCTCCCCTGGGGTTCCTGCTCTGTCTCAACTCTGGTCTGCCCTTTCACACCTACTAGGCCCGCCCGTCATAGTATTACTTCAGTCCCTGGAGTTCCTTAAACTCTGAGACTTTGCACTTTACCTAGAGTGTTTTCTCTAAATACAGCCTTTCCTCCTCTTCTGCTCGGGACTGATGTCTACAATCTGAGTCTTCCTAGCACGCCCTCAGCTTGGGCTCAATATCTTCAGCTAGGTGTGGGCAGCCCTTGTCAGAGTGTACTGCTGGTACAAACACTGCTTTCTCTCTCCCGTTGCCTGGGAGACCCCTTAGACTAGGGATCATCTTTTTCCTGGGCCAGCCATATTGGAAGTGTCCCTGGTCTGGGACTTCGAGATCGCTAATATGAGGTTAGTTTTTTATTTTATTTTTTTTAATCTCCAAGCCACAGCAATGTAGCACTCTTTTCAAATTCAGCTTGATGGCTGTCAAAGTTTCAGTGAAAGTATAACTTTCCATTATTCTTTACCGATCTTTCTTAGATTTCAAAATGGTCACTGTGAAAGGGACAGAAGCCCTGAGTACAGAGAGGGTGAGAGTGGTCAATATATTTGGCCAAGAATTAAATCAAATGAAATAGCCCTGAAAACAGGAATTATATACTAACCACCTTAGAACAATGAACACTTTTTTTTTTAAAGATGTGGAATTGGGAAATACAGGCAATGGTATTTTTCTAATGCAGCTTTATACTGTAAGGTCCAAATCCAGGTTCTACCATTTCATAAGTAACCTTTGAACTGTCATTTAACTGTTCTGAGTCATCGTTTTAACCTCTACAGAAAGGAGATAATAAGGTTGCCCTAATCCTAAGGCCTCCTGGAGGGCAAATCAAAGAATACACACAGGGTGGGCTTAATCGATGCTGTGGCTATTACTCCATAACATAGCTTTCTCCGGTGCATCTGAACACATGACCTTACATAGCTAGCATTTGAATTGCTACTTCTTTTTTTACCTTTTCTTTTCTTTCTTTTTTTGGGTGGTGGTATTAAGAATTGAACCCAGAGGCATTTTACCTCTGAGTTACACCCCCACCCTATTTTTTTATTTCTTATTTGGAAACAGGGTCTTGCTAGGTTGATGAGTCTCACTATTTGCTGCAGCTGTCTCTGAACCTGCGATCCTCCTGTCTCAGCCTCCCAAGTATAGGATTACAAGCAGGCGCCACCATGCCCAGCTGAATTGCTACTATTTCTACTGGTGAAAACAAAATCCAACCACAATAGCCAGTCATTCCTTATCTCAACCCCAACACAAAGCCTGGCTCACCATGGGCATTCGACAAATGTTTGCTGATTGAATAAAGGATTGAACAATAACAAAATTTACTCTTTTTTCAATAAAGAAAACATTCTGTAATTACTATCGAGTACAGCACACGAATTACTACACCAAAGAGTCATGTGAATTGGACTGAGTGATTTGTTAACTTTCCATTTTTCTTCACCCATCCTTCTTAGATTTCAGAACAGTTGATATGAAACCAAAGGAAGCCCTGAGTGTAGAGAGGGTGAGAGTGGTCAATACATTTGGCCAAGAATAAGTTCAAATAAAATAGTCCTGGAGACAGTAATTATGTACTAATCATCTCAGACAAATGAAAACATTTCTTAATCCATTATTGAATTCGGGAATATTTTGGTTAGTGTCAGCTTCTAACAGGTACAAGTGTGTAAAAGCCAACCAAGGTAATTCCACTAATGGTGGAATTAATGGTGGTGCACACAAATAATCCCAGTATTTGGGAGGCTGGGACAGGAAGTTTATTGGCCTCAGTAAGTTAGTGAGATAAGACCCTCGGCAATTTAGCAAGACCCTGTTTCACAAAAAAAGAGGGGGGCCTGGGATGTAGCTTAGAGGATTGAATATTCCTGGGTTCATCCCCAGTTTTAAAAAAAAAAAAAGTGTGTGTGTATTATCAACAGCTACATATTTTCAACTAGATATCTAGGAAGTATCCTGGTATGTTTGTTTTCTAGATGTGCAGTGGAATAACAATTGTATTATAGGTAAAGACTACATTTATACTACCACTGTTATAGGTATAAAACTACCTTTTGGCAAAAAGGGTATTGGTAGCTTTTAAAAATGCCCTCCCCACACCCAACTCCAATGTTTCCTTATTTTCATGCCCTTGTACAGTGCCCTTACTTGAAACTGGGTTGGCTAGACTTCTGAACAATAAAATTCAGGAAAAGTGCTGGCCTCGTTGGTATATACCTGTAACCACAGAACCTGGGAGGCTGAGATAAGATCACAGTTTCGAGGCCAGCATGAAGTAACTTAGTGAGACCCTCTTTCAAAATAAAAAAGTAAAAAAAAAGACTGAGGAGGTAGCTCAGAGGTAGACCACTTCTGTATTTAATCCCCAGTACCACAAAAAGTTAAATAAAATTAAAACATTCAGAGCTGAGTGTGGTGGTACACATTTGTAATCCTGGTACTAGGGAGGCTGAGACAGGAGGATTGCAGGTTCTTGGCCAGCCTTAGCTATTTAGTGAGGCCCTCCACAACTTAGTGAGACTCCATTTCAAAATAGAGAATAAAAAATAGGGCTGGGGATGTATCTCAGAGGCAGAATGCCCCTGGGTTCCATCCCCAGAACTGCAAATAAAATAAAAATTTAAAAATTCAAGGAAAGTAAATTTGCATGATCTCCAATTTTGAGTTTGAAGAAATTTTGCAGGTTCTGAGCCTCTTGGCATACGTATGCAGGGGAAGCCAGTCCAATAAAAGATATCTGATTGCCATGAGACTATGTCATAGAGAAGCTCGAGGGCAGGCTTCGGGGAGAGAGACTGCAGCCGGCCCTTGGCTTTCCAACCGTGCTGACCTGAGATGAAGCCACTCTCTTGGACATCTGGTCACATTACTCTGCCTCCACTGCTATCTGACTGTAATCTCATGAATGATCCCAAGGGCCCAGCTGAGCTAGTTAACTTGCAGGCATGGGAGAGAACAATAAATTAAACTGCTGAGTTAAGACATGGGTATTACTCTGTAATAGGTAACTGAAAAGCAGAGAAATGAGGAATGGCAAGGTCCAAAGGTAAGCGGAGGAACTCGCGCGCTGATTGCCCAGTGTATCCCCAATGACTCAGAGCTGGCCCTGCAGTGCTGGAGTGCAGTGTGTGATCGGTATAGAGGACTATGGGGGTCAAAACCACTAGAGATCGCATCTGTTTACTGTTGACCTTATGCCTTTCCAAACTTTTGTTTTGAGCCTGATGGTCTTATTGTCAATCCATTTCTGTCAATAATATGCCAGAACCTAACAAATGTTTTAAAGAGAACACTAAACTTCCCAAGCCCACCTGGACCCCACGGTTGTTCATTAACCAAATAGTTCAAATGCCATTGGAGGCATTTCCTTTCAACTGCCGAGCCTCGGCCCAGCCCTGTTTACATCAGGACAAGATAAGAGATTCCTCATATCCTACTGGATCACTCATAGATCCACAAATTTCATCTACCAGGAAAATGACACAAAATAAAACCAGGGGGAAAAATAATATATTAAATGATTATCAAGGACCGAGGTGGACCAAATAGGTGTGCCCACATTTCTTTTTAGAGTTAATGTCGATGGTCCAGAACATGAAATAACATGTTCAATCCAACTTCCTTGTGATGTGTGTGTGTGTGTGTGTGTGTGTGTGTGTGTGTGTGTGTGGTGTGCTGGGGATTGAACCCAGGGGCATTCTACCTCTGAGATACATCCCCAGCCCTATTTTTTTATTCTTTATTTTGAAACGGTATCTCACTAAGTTGTGGAGGGCCTCACTAAGTAGCCAAGGCTATCTGTGGACCTGTGGTCTTCCTGTCTCAGCCTCCCAAGTATTGGGCTTACAATCATGTCTCACCCCTAGCTCCATTGCAATCATTACACCTCTAATTATCCTCTTTATGCTGAACAAAGAAGACAGTTCTTATATATAAAAGATGTTTTCTTTCTAGGAACTCTTTCTTTTCTCTTTCTCTTCTACCCTCCTTTCTCCCTCAGCCTGTGATTTTCTTCTAATCTTCTTCCATCTTAAAGCCATCACCACACCATACTTCCTTTGCTTTCCTAAGCACTGAAAGTTGTTTTTCCCATCTGGCTAGAGACTTGGATCATAAAGTTCCTTAAAATAACTGTACTAAATTATATTGTTAGAGATTTTGCTTAAAAGTGCCCAATTCTTACCTCATGAGATGCAGAATATCCCCCCCAAATATGTATTTTGTAACATTTAAAGGATTAGGTTAAGAGTACAAAACCTCCAAATTACTTGAGATTTTAAAAAGATAGATCTGAAAGAGTGAAAAAGAACATAATCTATGAGGAGTTGGTTTCTTAATAGAACTCAGTATAGTTCTACATAAAAGCAGTTAATTTACAATTTACACAAATTTACTATTATTCTTTAAAAAGTGATTTTTTTATTGTATAGCAAAGAGAAAAAGTGAAAACGACTGAGAAAGTAGATCAATTTCTACTCTGCACCATAGGATAGAGGAATGAGATCACACCGTTATAATTAATACTCATTTCTATTGAGCATTTACTATGCTCTGGGCACTGTGCGTGGTCCTTTATATATTTCATTTAATTCACACAACTATACAAAATACAATTGTCACCTCTGTTTCAAGACCAATAAAAATTCAGTCTGCAAGGATGGAATAAATAATGCAAGATAATTAAATACGGGAAAGATGGGCCGGGTGCAGTGGTGCACAACTGTAATCCCAGATACTTGGGAGGGTTGCAGAAGGAGGATTAAAAGTTCGAGGCCAGCCTGGACAATTGAGCAAGGCTCTGTCTCAAAATTTAAAAATAATGGTAACTAAAGGACTGGGGTAGAGCTCAGTGGTAGAGCACTACCTAACAAGAACAAAGTCCTGAGTTCAATCTCCAGCACCTCATTAAAAGGATAAAAGTTTAGAGGTACAGTGCTCCTGGGTTTCATCCCTGGTACCACAAATAAGTAAATAAAATAAATAAATAAATAAATAAATAAATAAATAAATAAATAAATAAGAAAAGTGGGTTTGAAAGTCATGTGATTTAGCCGGGTATGGTGATGCAAGCTTGTAATCCCAGTACTTGGGAGGCTGAGACTGGAGGATCACAGTTTGAGACGAGCCTCAGTAACTTATTGAAGCTTTCATCAACTTAGCAAAACCCTATTTCCAAATAAAAAATAAAACAGGGCTGGGGATACAGCCCAGAGGTAGAATGCCCCTGGGTTCAATCCCCCCTGTACCAAAAAAAAAAAAAAAAATCAGTTGACTTGACTCTGGAGCCCTAATTGTAGCTACTATAAAGGCTTGGATGTAGAAAACTTGTACTGTTAAATACTACAAGGCAATGGTGATCAAAGAATAAAAGAGCCAGGAGGGCAAGGGTTCTTGTTTGTTTTAATCCATATCTAGTGCCCCAAGCAGTGCCTGGTACATAGTTGGTGCTCAATAAATGTGTAGAATGATTGAAAGAGAATTCTATGACTGGGGAGAGGAACGGAGACTTACTTTTCACTGTAATCTCTCGTACCTTGGGAATTTTGTACCATGTGCATCTACCACCTATTCAAAAAATGAATATAATTAACAAAATAAAGCAAAACAAAATAGGGGGACTGCAGATAAATCATAGAGGCTGTGTGTCTATCAATACTATAACATACATAAGCCTGCCAAGCAGACCTTACAACATGTATGGGTATCAGTAGATATCAGCAAACTGGAGAGGGACTCGGATTTTGCAGTATTCTACCTTACTTGCTTCTGTAAGAGATGGAACAGAGAAAATGAAATAACAAGGCAGGAAGAAGGAGATGTGTGTTTTTAATGTGGTGCTTCTGGAAGCGTCCTAATGTTCTAAAGCAGTGGCTCTCAGCCTGAAGCACGCATCAGAATCATTTCCCACAAAATGAATTCCTGACAAATTCCCAGGTGAATCTGCCATTGCTGGTCTAAGGACTATACTTTGAGAAGCACTAGTCTAAAGGAATTTTACAAGAAAATGACAGTTATCTGATAGTAATATCAACTGCACAGAATTACCTACAAACTCAAATAAGTGCAAGGTTTCTTACACTATTTATGTTACCTGGGGACTTGTTAAGCTGCAGAGGTTACTGCCATAGACCTAGGGTAGGTGCTGACTTCTGGCACATATAATTAGCTCTCAGGTAACTGCAAAGTTGCTGGTCTGCAAATCATTTTGAATATCCAGACAGTCCTGCAGAACTGCTACTATTTATCTAGTACCTTCAGTATGATAGATCAAGCACTGTGCATGTGTACCTCATTTAATCCTCCTGGTAGGGTACTGCTCTTCCCCTTTTAGAGATGAGGACGACACAGTCACAGGCTGACTTATTCTTTAAAGCCCGTATGTCAAGTCAGGGCTGAATCTGGGTTGGAACCCAAGCAAGCAAGTGCAGAACTCGCCCTTCACCACCACACCACGTGACAGCAGAGACTTGGCAGCGGGTGAGTGGAGAGCGTGTGAGTTAAGACAGGAAGAGAGGAGTACAAATGGGAAGTTGGCCATCCCAGCCAGAGGATACCATTTTAAAAAAAGGAATGGGAGTGTCCCCAGAATAGGAGGCTGCCAGCTTCACTGGCCATGAGAGGCAATTGAATACTTTGCAGGAAATGAGGTGGTTGGGCATATTTTTAGGGCCCTTGGAACTGGATTATGGAATAACAATAGCCATCCAGTGTTAAGAAACATATCTATCCTCATGCGGAAGTACAATTATTTTGCTGACTCACTTTTTTCCTTTGGTGCTGGGGATTGAACTCAAAGGCATTCTATTTCCAAGCTATACTCCCTGCCCCTCTGTATTTTGAAGCAGGGTCTTGCTAACTTGCTGAGGCTGGCCTGGAATCTGCAATCTTCCTACCTGACTCAGCCTTCCTAAGTACTGGGATCAAAGGCGTGCACCACTGCACCCAGCTACATTTTTGTTTTTTAAGACTCTTACTCTCAAAGCTCTTCCTTGGCTGGACATGGAGGTACACAATTGTAGTCCTAGGACTTGGGAGGCTAAAACAGGAGGATCGTAGGTTTGTGGCAAGCCTCAGCAACTTAGAGAGACCCTATTTCAAAATAAGAATAAATGAATAAGACAGAGCTGGGGGTGTAGCTCAGAGGTAGAATGCCTGCATTCAATCCCCAGAACCACAAGAAAAAAAGAAAGAAAGAAGGGGATGAAGGGAGAGGAAGAGGGAGGGAGGGAAAAAAGGAGGGAGGAAGGGAGGAAGGAAGGAAAGAAGGAAGGAAGGGAGGAAGGAAGGAAGGAAGGAAGGAAGGAAGGAGAAAGAAGCTCTCCTTCCTCCTCCCATGCTCTCCTGCCCTAATTCTAATCCTGAAACAGGAAGCAGGCTAGACATATCCATGAGACACACATACACACAAAATATTAGTTTGTTGGGCAACTATTCTAAGCCAGTCATTGTAAATGCTTTATATGTGTTATTTATTTTCATCTTTACAGCAATTCTATGTGGTATCATTAACCCCTTAAAAGGAGCTAATAACAAGCTGGGCATGGAGGCTCACATATGTAATCCCAGTTTTAGACGGCTGAAACAAGAGGATTGCAGGATCAGGTTTAGCTTCAGCAACTTAGTGAGGCCCTTAGCAACTTAGAAAACTAAAAAATGAAATGGGGCTGGGAGCGTAGCTTGAAGGTAGAAGTTCCATGGGTTCAATCCCTAGTACAAAAAAAAAAAAAAGGAGTAATACAATCTATCATGTTTTATTTGCTGAAAGTTCAAATAAGGGACACGGAAATACAGATAACCTTGCAGAGAAAATTATTTTCCATCAAATCAAAACCTTATCAGAAAGAATTACAACTCTTCTCATCTAACATTTAGACAGTAAGTTTTCAGCCCAGAGCACCCAAATGACTGTATCTGCTCATGTGACTTTTCCTTTGATTTTTTTATATTTTAATTCTCAAAAAAAAGCAAGGTTAGTTAATGGGAAAGCTACTTAAATTCCAGATCCGTATTTCTTGTATCATTTTGCAATTTCTAGCCAGAGCCTATGTTCAGCAAGATTACTGTGACTATTCTGAGTGAGAACAGGCAGGAGGTGATGTGCCTGGAGGCTGGATCGTGCCATCTACTTCATGGGGTCCCTGTGTGCTCCAGGGACTTGAACACTAGGCTAGAGGGCCAGTGGGGCGCTGCAGCTCAGCTCAGACTCGGCAAGCCCGGGGCAGGGTCAGGGGTTGGAGAGAAGAGCTGACAGCCCCATGCCCAGGGTAAATGCTATGGTGAGTGCGCTTCCCTGAGCGCTTCTGCCTCTACCTGGCCCCTCAGCTGGGAATGATGACCATGAGATTCCACCCAACCCTTTATTTTTATCATCTCCCAGCAGCAGTGGTTATTCTTTCAAAACACGAACTAAGCACTAGAATATAGTTCAGCTCTTCTTCTCAAAGTCAATGGAAACTATGGGGTAAGGTGAGAAAATGGGCCAGGTATGGTGATGTGGACCTATAATCCCAGTACTTGGGAGGCTGAGACAAGAGGATCACAAGTTTGAAGCCAGCCTCAGCAACTCAGTGAGATACTTGTCATCTTAGTGAGACCTTGTTATAAAATAAAAAATAAAAAGGGCTGGGGATGTAGCTTGGAGGTGTAATAATGTCTCTGGGTTCAATCCCCAATACCATAAAGAAAAGAGGAGGAGGAAAAGGAGGGAGAAAATAAAAATGAGAAAGTGTTTAATGAGCAGGAGGTAAAATAGGTGACCTTAAGAAGGCTTAAGAGTTGAGCACTGTGACATACACCTGTAATTCCAGTAAGTGGGGAACTGAGACAGGAAGATCACAGGTTCTAGGCCAGCCTCAGAAACTTAGACTTATCAGAAACCTACTGAAACACTGTTTCAAGTAAAAATAAATTAAATAAAGGGCTGAGGGTATAGCTTGGAAGATGCCCCTGGTTTTAATCCTCAGTCCCCCTCCACCCCTACATACACACACCCGAAGAAGTCTGAATACTGTGTTATCACTATAAAATTCAAGGGCCTCTTTTGGGAAGGCCATCTATTGAATTTTTTCTTTTTCTATCTCTCTGCATTCATTAGATGCTGGCTTTGTAGGTGGTCCAAAAGAAATGGGGTTTGAATGGCAAAGTTTGCACACATGTCAAACAGAAATAGCAACAAGTCAATTTTATCCCTTGGGACAAAATGACTCTTCCTATTCACAGTAAAGTTGTTTAGAGTACAAACTCAATTTGAAGCTTTAATTTTAAACATGATTTTCTTCATTGTGGCTAGACGTGCTTCTTTTTAAAAAAACAGTATAGCAGTCTACTGCTCCTTAATCCAGGCTAGTTTCTAAAGTAAGCATGCATGACTCAGTGCTGGAACTTTCCCAGATGTAGCAATGAAGAACGTCCCCTGTGATCTTGGTTGGGTTAATAAACAACCCAACCCAGAGAGGAAAGAGAATTTAGTCTTTTCTGCAAAGATGAAGAAAGACAATGTCAGGACAGACACTATAATTTCCTTCATATTCTTATTTTTACTCCTTCCTTACCCCTAATGCAGAAATTCCCCTCAGTCATGTAAGAGGGATTAGATAATATCCTGACTTGGCCAATAAGCTCTTAAGTTTAAGGACAGAACGCAGGTAGAAAAGTGTACAAGATTGCTCACCCTGATCCCATGATTGAAAGTCTGTGCCACTTGGGAAGAAGACTAGACAATGATGTAGTGACTAGCCACATAAAATTAGGCACTGAAATGTTGGTTTCTACTTGCAGAAAAATTAGGTAGCTAAATTCAAGGTAGCCAAATTCAGCCACTCCTTTCTCCTGTTTATGCTTTCTTAGCCCTTCAAATAGCCTCAGCCCCAGATCAAGAACTCATTAGTCACAGCTCCTGGTGAACTAGGCACATAAGGACTGTGTGCACAGTACTGGCAACCATTATTATTCCCAGGTTTATACAAAGAAGTATCCGTTTGCTCACAAAATGTACATCTTGTAGGCAAGATTTCAGCCTCTTCCTTCTCTTATGCCCCCAATTGCCTATTATTAAAGCCAGGCAAAAGCCAGTTTGGTTTGTTTTCTATTTCCTACCTATGTCCCAAAGCAATACACACACTAGGAAAGACATGTGGGGCCTCTGCTTAGTTCTTGTCCTTCAATCTACCTCCGGGCTACACTCTCAGCCCTTTCTCTCTTTCTTTCTTCCTTTTCTTTCTTTCTTTCTTTCTTTCTTTCTTTCTTTCTTTCTTTCTTCCCTTTTGATGGTACTGGGGATGGAACCCTCTACCTCAGAGATGCACTCCCAGACGTATTTCATATTTTATTTGGAAACAGGGTCTCTTAAGCCGGCGTGGCTGGCTTCGAACCTGCGTGATCCTCCTGTCTCCGCCTCCCAAGCGCGGGGATTACAAGTGTGCGCCACCACGCCTGGTTTATTCTTTATTTTGAAACAGGTCTCACTGAGTTGCAAAGGGCCTCCTGAAGTAATAGCTGAGGCTGTCCTCCAACCACAATCCTCCTGTCTAAGATTCTCAAATGCTGGGATTACGAGCATGCGCCACCACGCCTGGCTTTAATAACACGTTAAATTAGGCTTTAAATTAGATCAGGACTAAATGTAAATGAGAAGTGATAATAGTATTAATAATGCTCTTGAGCACTTTGAATTAAGCAAGATAAGATACCAAGTAACTAACATTTACTGAGATTTTTACTTCCTGCCAAATCTAGGCTAAATACTTCATCCATGAGCTCACTTAAAACTTAAATAACACTTGTGAGGCTTTCCTCTACTTCACCAGACAACGCTCATGTTAGAGGTGAAACACAAAGGCTCTGCACGTCACCCAGCACCGACCACCCATGTGATCTTGCTGAGACTTGTTTCCCACATCTACGGAAAGAGAACAACGATGGCTCTAGCTCAGGGTCACCGCGCGGGGAAGATGACAAAACGCATCAAGTGTTCACAGCCTAATGATGCTGCCCGTGTTCACCACTTTGGGATCCCAGCAGGGATGGAGACACAGGTGGGTGCGTGGAGTTAAGCCACCAGACACATTCATTCCTGAGCTATGACTCTAATGCAGCTAGCACTCCAGTGTAGAAGGAAATAGACAAGATTAATCACCAGCAGGTGGGCTGTAGTTTGCAAGTCAAACACAGCCTCTTGCCTATTTTTGTGAATATCTTGACTGTTGTTCAGCCAGGCCCACTCGTTCAGGTAGCGTCTCTGACTGCTTTTGTGTCAAACAGTGGGCAGAGCTGAGTAAATGTAACAGAGATCATAGGGTGAGAATTCAAGAATATTTACCTTTACGGAACAAATCTGCTGACTCCTCAAAATAAAAGACTAAAAGCCGGGCGTGGTGGCGCACACTTGTAATTCCAGCATTCGGGAGGCTGAGACAGGAGGATTGTGGTTCGTGGACAGCCTGAGCTACTTAGTGAGGCCCTTTGCAATTCAGTGAGACCCTGTTTCAAAATAAAGATTAAAAAATAGGGCTCAGGATGTAGCTCAGGGGTAGAATGCCCCTGGGTTCCACCCCTAGTACTGCAAAATAAATAAATAAAAATTAAAAAGTGAAAGACAAAAAGAGATGAATAATAGGAAGGAATCAAAAAGTGACAGAGGATACTAGAAAGGAGGTACCCATGGTCCACACTGACAGATGAATATAAAAGTATAAATGTAGCCGGGCGTGGTGGCGCACACTTGTAATCCCTGCGCTTGGGAGGCAGAGACAGGAGGATCACGCAGGTTCGAAGCCAGCCACGTGCGCTGGCTTAGGAGACCCTGTTTCCAAATAAAAATGTAAAAAGAGTGTCGCCCGGAGGTAGAAGGGCTTCCAGGAACTCCAGTACCACAGAAAAAAGTATAAATGTACATTTAAATAGAATATTAAAAAAATAAACATCATCCAGGTAAAGATCTAGAAAATCATCAGCACCTTACATGCCTCCTCTTTCTTTCTCACTCCCTTATAAAATAGTGAACTTTCTTCATAATATTTCTTTCCTTGATTAAAAAATTATCTCCCTATCTAATTTTATAATTGTAGCTTACTGTCATCTGGTTTTGATGAATCTTATTGTTTTCGTATAACTCACAATCTAGCAATTACACTTGTAAGGCTACATTCTACTAAAGTATAAGTTTATGTGAGGCAGGGGACATACATAAAAAGCTTTGTGGCAGGTTTGCTTGCAGTAGCCTAAAATGGGAAACAACCTAGGTTTACATCATCAGTAGAGTGAGTAACGATTATGTATTATAGAGACATGGGAATGAATGAACTACAATTTTATGCAACGGCATGACTGAATCTTAAAAACTATAAGCTTTGGAGATTTTGAGCTGGGAAATGGAGTAACATGATCTAACTGGTACTTTTAAAGGATTGCTATGGATGCTATGCAGAAAGCTGACTCTATGGGGTACAAGTAGAAATGGAGATTTGTAACGAGAGCCTCTGTGGACCCCATGAGATGCGTGTCAGTGAGCTGGATTAGGGGGGTGACAATGGAGAAAGGAAGATGGGTTTGACATATATTCTGGAAACAGAAGTAGAACTGATATGACTTACTGAAAAGGAGATGGCATATAATTCACATCTGTTGGCTCAGGAGATGGAGCAAAAGAGACACTGAGTTTTGAAAGGGTATGTTCAGGGCCTGGTGAATTAGCTATCTGTGAGAAACTAAGTAGAAAAATATGTAGATGGGAAAGTGAATAGTGTGGGTTAAAATCACTCAATAATTCCTATTTCAAATAGCGGCTAGCAAAGACAATAGACTTTGGTTTATAATAAAGCTCTGTCCCAGTAGATAAAAATTTTTCTTTAGATGGAAACTCTTTTTCTGTCCATAACCTTCTTTGAGATGCAAATATACCTTTGGAGAGTCATTATAAAACTGTTCATCAATTCATCCCATAGCCTATGACTGAAGTCTCAGTAAAAAAGTGCTCAATGGAAAGAAAAAGGAAGGTGGTCAGCCAATCTTCTCTACCCTGCCTACATTTATTTTTATTTTATTTTTTTAAATTTTATTTATTTTTTAATTGGTGCATTGTAGTCATATATCAATCACATTGGAGTACAAGACTTGAGAGGATATACAAGCACACATCATCCAATTAGCCCTCATCCAGCCCCCATCCCATTCCCTCCCCCTCCCTCGATCCCATGCTTGTTTGGTGATTAACTTTGATACATTTGTTTATGTACCTCCTGCATTTTAAAAAGGCTCCATCCTCCCCTATTCCATACCCTCTGATTGGTCACCTTAGTTGCTCCATTATAGGGCCCTTTCTATAGCTCGACCTCTTCCTGTTTCCCCTTTCCTCCTAGTTATTGCTGATTAGGGGAAGCATCTGATTTATATTTTCTGCGATATTTCTCTGTGCATGCTGTGTTGCAAGTACCGATCCCACTCTTGACAGCCCCAGTGGTGGCCTGGCTACCTGGTGGACTGATCCAGACCTTGCTGGCTCAAGCAGCAGCCTTGTCTCATGGGAGGCCCCGATTCTGGTCTCACTGGTCCCAACACCAGCCTAACCCCTCAGCTGGCTCTGATCCCAGCCTCGAGGCCCCAGTAGCGACCTTGCCTCACGGCAGGCTCCAATGCCAGCCACTGGCCCCGGCATCAGCCTAACCCCTCGGCTGGCTCTTATCCTGGCCTAGGAGGCCCCAGCACCGGCCTTGCCTCACGGCAGGCTCCAATGCCGGCCTCGCTGGCCCCAGCCCTGGTCTAACCCTTCGGCAGGCTCCGATCCGGCCTCGAAGGCCTCAGTAGCGGCCTTGCCTCACGGAAGGCTCCAATGCCAGCTGCTGGTCCCGGCACCAGCCTAACCCCTCGGCAAGCTCCGATCCCGGCTTCGGAGGCCTCAGCACTGGCCTTGCCTCACGGCAGGCTCCAATGCCAGCCATTGGCCCCAGCACCAGCCTAACCCCTCGGCAGGCTCTTATCCCGGCCTCAGAGGCCCCAGAACCAGCCTTGCCTCACGGCAGGCTTCGATGCCGGCCATTGGCCCTGGCACCGGCCTAACCCCTCGGCTGGCTCTTATCATGGCCTCGGAGGCCCCAGCACCGGCCTTGCCTCACTGCAGGTTCTGATGCCGGCCTCACTGGCCCCAGCACCGGCCTAACCCCTCGGCATACCCTGCCTACATTTAGAAACCAGCATGGACGCCCTTCCCTGGAGTATCCCTCACTCCCACAGCTGGCCACACAGGTCCTGAAGCGCTGCTGTGTGCTAAGAGCAATACTCAATTCTTGGGGTACAATAGAGAATAAGATTTGGTCTTGCCTTCTGGGATTTCAAAGTTAGCATTTCAACATTGCCATTGAGAGATGAACGCAATTATGTATTATCCATTTGAAAGTTCAACTGTAAGCAGAGAAATAGGCAAAAGACTAAATGAAAATGAGTTGAAGTCTTCCTAAAATGACAAAACTTCAGGTGAAGCAGGGTTTCACTGCTGTTAAAAACAATGACAAAAGCACCCCTATCCTTGGGGCAGGGTGCAGAGCTCAGTGCAGAGAGCCCTGCCTTGGTCCTGCAAGGCCCAAGTTCAATCCCCAGCACTGCACAAACAAAACAAAAAAAAATCACCTTCTTGATTTATCTGGGGAAGCTAATCTTTATAGTCTCTCTCCAGATCTACTCTGTTAATAACAAAATAGCCCTATTTTTTTTATTAGGATAATTAGGAAACTAGGGTAGCCGGATGGTCCTAAGCTTTAGCAAGAGGTTCTAAAGATTATTTTTCTGGTGCTTTTTTTTTTTTTTAAAGATCCTACTTCATAATTCCCAAAGTAATTCCTTTTACATTTCCCAAAGTAATTCCTTTTACTTTTCTGAGTTTGACTTTATGCCAAGTCAAATCTCATTTTTCTCTCCTGATTGAGGATACTCTGAAATGTTTACTAGAATAACTCGCGTCATATTCCTAAAATCTATCCAAAATCATTTTTCAGTTTACTGTGCTTGGACGCCCACCTTGGACTGCATACTTCTTTTACCAAAATAGTCAGCAAAAGTATACTTCAACAGTCGAGCCATTCAATTCTCTAAAAAATAATTGTTACCTTGTGATATTATTACCTTTCCAAGAATGTGATGCTCCTTTTTGTAAATACACACTTTTTTCCCCCAAGCTAAAAAACAATGCTCTCGCCGGGTGTGGTGGCGCACACTTGTAGTCCCAGCATGCGGGAGGCTGAGACCGGAGGATCGCGGTTCGTGTACAGCCTCAACTACTTAGTGAGGCTCTCCACAACTTAGTGAGACCCTGTTTCAAAATAAAGAATAAAAAACAGGGCAGGGGGTGTAGCTTGGAGGTCAAATGCCCCTGGGTTCCACCCCCAAGCCCGCAAAAATTAAATAAATAAATAAATAAATAAATAAATACCAACGCTCTCTAAGGTTCTGCATATCAGAACACAGATCAAGTTAGGCAAACAATCAAAGAGATGATCTAAGACCACAGAAGGTCAGATCCATCCTCTGACCAGCTCAGCTGCTAACCTGGTTGGAAGCAGCCCAACATTTCTGTGGGCTCTCCTTCCTCATCAGAGTAATGGCCTGAAGGGGCTCACAGGACCCGGCGTGCCCCTTCACTTCCTGGAATTCATGCTCATTTGCTGGGACTTCCAACTTTTCTCACCCTTCATATTACTCTGTTTCTGAATTTTATCACTTTATCATGTCACAAAACTTATACCTACCTGATCATCATTTCTGCCACACTTATATTTGGCCTTTTGCTTTAAGTATTTAGTGTTTGCATTTGATCCTAAAAGACATTCTGCAACCCTATCAAATGGAATCTGTAGGTAGCTAAGAAACTGATAATTCTTCCTGGCAAGGTTTGTCTCCCTTGACCCTGTCTCATAAACCTCTTGAGTAGAGTTATATTTCAGAGAGTTGCCCATTTGATTTTTATTTTGCATGGCTTAATTCCATTTGTCATTACATCTCATCTATGATACTGTAAATCTGAAATCATACCTCAACACACTAAAATTCTGCAAAGTAATGTGTGTGTATCTGATATTTCAATTTGCAAAAGATAATTTATAGGAATTACACTTTGGTTGGAAGTTAAATTAAGGCCATTGCGAAAATCCCCTGGGAGAGAATTCCAAACTAGAAGAATTAGGACCTTAACGTCAGTATTTTCTCTCCCTCCTCGCCTCCCTCCTTCGCCCTCCCCCTTTCAAGTGTGCATGCCCTCTCCTCTACCTGTCTCCTGTTTTCATACTATCTTTCTCTCCTTTCCTTCTTTCTCTCTCTCTCTCTCTCTCTCTCTCTCTCTCTCTCTCTCTCTTTCTCTCCCCCCTACAACAATTTCTCTCATTTTCTTCCTTTTTCAATTACAAATTGCATTGCAAAACATAAGACTCTGACTAGCACTAGAACCAATATATTGATTTTATCAACATTAAGTATATTAAGGTAATACCTCTGCAACAGATACCAAGAGGACAGTGGAGCACTGCAGCATGTATCAGCCCCGGGGCCTAGGGAGGAGCTGCTGGCTCACCTCCACACCTGTGCGCTCACCCCATGCAGTCGAGGCTGCTTCCTCTCCTTTCCCCCCACAGCCTTCCTGGTGCTCCAACCTTTGTTCCACTCTTTATCTGAGCTCCATTGTTCTCCAAGTTATTAAATGATAACAATGTCTAGACTTGTTTTCCCTAAGTTTCTTCTTTTTGGCAAAATTAAATCAAACATCCTTTCACCCACATTACTTTCTCATAGTAGAATAAAGGAAGAGGAGAAAGAGAAAGAAGAATCAATTAAGAAAAGGAAAAGGAAAAGCGAGACCACTCTTGGCTTTAATCCCTAAACATTTACTCTGTAATTTAGGGTTAAAATTATAATTCCCCATATTATAAGCACATTCTTTTCACATTTTCTTTTTTGAGATAAAGTGGTAGTATGTATGGCATATTATTTCTATTTGCTTTTAAAATTGCTGACAACCCCAACACTCTGAGATGCCAGTACGATGACGCCTCACCACTTCCTGTAGATAGGTTTGTTTATATCTTGCCTATGGACTCGTGGACATGAATGTTGGCCATGGCTGCTCATAGGCTTACTCAAGCCAGCAGCAATAAATCCAGCTAAAGTCGCCGGGTGTGGTGGCGCACGCTTGTAATCCCAGCATTCGGGAGGCTGAGACCTGAGGATCGTGGTTTGCGGACAGCCTCAGCTATTTAGTGAGGCCCTCCACAACTTAGTGAGACCCTGTTTAAAAATAAAGAATAAAAGATAGGGCAGGGGGTGTAGCTCGGAGGTAGAATGCCCCTGGGTTCCATCTTTAGACCCACCCACACAAAAAAATCCAGCTAAAGTGACCTATGGCAAGGCCATCAAACAAATGGGTCAGAAGTCAAAACTATCAATAAAGCTGTAGGAGTTCTTTTCAACTCAAGATCATGGGCAGCTATGTCTTGGCAAAACTCATATAAGAAAAGTAAGGGACCTTAGCTGACAATAATATTAAGTCAAATTAAATATTTGTTATAACCTCAGAACATCTTGATCTTCAATAACTGATCTTAAGCTGGATGTGGTGGAACATACCTGTAATCTCAATACTTGAGAGGCTAAGACAGGAGGATCACAGGCTCAAGGCCACCCTCAGCAACTTAGTGAGACACTGTTTCAAAATTAAAGAAAAAAAGATAAAGCCAGGCATGGTGGTACACACCTGTAATCGCAGTACTAGGAAAGCTGAGACAGAGGCTTGCAGGTACTAGAAAAGCCAAGACAGGAGGCTTGCAGGTTTAAGGACAGCCTCAGCAAGTAGTGAGACTCATCAATCTAATGAAAGACCCTTTTTCAAAATTAAAAAAAAAAAAAAGGCCTAGGGAGTGTAGCTAGAAGGCAAAATGTCCCTCGGTTCATTCCCTAGTAACACACACACACACACACACACACACACACACACACACACACACACACAGAGGCTGAGGCTTTAGCTCAGAAGTAGAATAGCCCTGAGTTCAATCCTAGAGCTGCCAAAAAACAAAAAATACTTTAAAAATTTTTTAGTCTCTTCCATGAAGAAAGCAATAGGTCTGCTACCCTGCTTTGATCAGACTACACCTGGGATGTTGTGTTCAGTTCTGACAGCCTGAATTCAGGATGAACATAGACAAGCTGAAAGGTGCTCAGGAGAATGGCAGTGATGGTGAATGGGGGTGGGGCAGTGGGGTGAGGGTGGGGGAACAGTAGTAGGAAGCGGTCATGCCAGGCCCAAAGGAAAAAAAGACTGAGAAGTACGAGAAATATTTTTGAGTATCTAAAGGATTGTGATATGGGAAAGATAGATTTTGTTCTAAACAGCATTTTGATCTCAGCCCTCTTATCAGCCCAGTTAAATGGATTAGAGCCTGAATCAATTATTAGAAGCCACAGGGAGGCCAGGCTTGGTGGCACACACTTGTAATCCCAGTACTCGGGAAGCTGAGACAAAAGGATAGCAGGTTCAAAGCCAGCCTCAGCTCCTTAGTGGGGCCCTCTGCAACTCAGTGAGACCCTGTTTCAAAATAAAGAATAAAAAATAGGGCTGGGAGTATAGCTCAGAGGCAGAATGCCCCTGGCGGGGGTGGGGGGGGTGGGGGAGAAGGAGCCACAGGGAGTTCAATGAATAGAGAATTTTAAAAGGAATTGTCCAAGTGGACTAGAAAGATTGAGAATTAGGGAATTCCCACCATGTGAGGTATGTAGGTGAAGGAACTTCTAAGGAAATGAAAATGCAGCAGTAGACATCTGTTCAGATTGAGTGATCTTTGAGAATTCCTTTTTAATACCAAGAGCTACGTACGGCATTATGAGATCAAAAGTGATCTGACTCTAGTAGCCAATGAAAATACCCAAGAAGCCAAAGAAAAGGAATTTAAAGGAAGATGGATAAAATGAGAGTTAAAATTTGTCTGTTAATTGTAAATTTAAAAAACTGAGGTAAATATAAAGGAAAGGGTTGTGATTTCTAGTTAAATAGTTAAATAGATCAATTATATTCAAATTCAGAAGTTCAGATTTTCTCTAGTCTTATAATTATTTGGTTAGTTATCCACATATAGAAAGCTGATACACAGTCCATTCACACTTAGTCTCTCATCAGTGTGGCTGACGTTGGGTATTTTGTTCAAAGACCAGTCAGTACCTTTCTAGGTCTATGTCTGACATGTTATACTTTATAATAATTTCACCTGAAAAGCAAATGTCTGACATCATATTTTGTATGTATATATATCCATATAAAAAGATCATTTCTCCTTTATCTTCTGCACATAAGAAATTCCACTGAACTATTGCATGAGAATGCACTGAAATCTAGTGTGACAGGGAGACCAATCACTCTAAACGTCAAGAGGATACAACCATTAGCCACATGGGGGTAGAAGAGAGGTAAACATATATCTAATGTTTTGGGGAAAAACAAAGAAGAGTAAATAAAATCCTTTACAGTTTATCAAAACAACATTTACAGCTGGGCGTGGTGGTGTACGCTTGTAATCCCTGCACTTGGGAGGCAGAGACAGGTGGATTGCATAGATTTGAAGCCAGCCGTGCTGGTTTAAGAGACCCTGTTTCCAAATAAAAATATAAAAAATAGGTCTGGGAGTGTAGCCCAGAGGTAGAAGGGCTTCCAGAAACTCCAGTACCACCAAAAAACCAAACCAAACCAAACCAAAAAACAACAACATTGACAGACAATGGAACGGGTCTTCTCAGGTCCCTGTGGACCACAGGGGCATTAGTTCTTCTGGGCACGCAGTCCCTGGCCATAATGCACTTAATGGATACTAAAAAGGTTAAAATGACTTTGAGGTGAGTAAACTTTTCTATTATTTAAGTTCCCAGTGATTTGTGCAAATTAAAGAGAGAAACCCAAACTAAAATAGGCAACAACAACAAAACGCTAGCAACATTAGGACTGATCCTAGCAAAAAGTACTAGGAGAAGAAGCATATGGAGGGTCCGTAAGGTAGAATGTACTTTTGGAGAATTCATCTGATTCAGAAAAGAAACTTAAATATATAGATTTAAGTAAGCATTTCCTTATTTCAGTGAAACTCCAAAACGTGCCATTCTTACACTACTTATTCACTTATAAAAATGTGAGTTTCCCAATGGATCTTTTAAATATGTCATTTACTAGTATACTTATATATTATGGCACTGCCAAAGTGCTATTTTTAAGTAAAGCATAAAACAAATAGTTTCTTTCATCAAATCATTATTGAAATTTCATATTTTGAAAAGTTTTATTTGGAATGAGTTTTCATTTCTAGTTCAAAATCAAAAGCTGCTTTTATTGCAAAGCTCTCAGCAAATCTTAAAATGGGTATTTAATCCCTTACCTGTATTTATTTTTTTTAAAAATTAACTATCAACATGAATCACTTTTCTTTTTTGGTTTCAGTTGTAAATGATAAAAAAACATCAGTTTTTTTGCTTGACAGAAAAAAATAGAAAGTAATCCAGATGATTAGTGATATTTTATATTTTAAATTTGGAAAGTGGGGTTCATGGAGTGAGAGACTTAAAGAAGACAATCATTAGTACTATGTGTTCTTTAAATGATACAGAAATTAATTATCTCAGGATAATATGAAAGGTTAGTAAGTCAGAGAAGTGTTACATTTCTAAGATCAGAAATGAAAGATAGAAGTTGGTAGTTAAATTTCATCACAGTAAAAATTTGCAAATACCTTCTTCAACATCTGAGATATACTCGCCATCACTGAGCATCTCAGGGGTGTTGGCTTTACGAACTGCATGATTTAAGTAAACAACGTAAGTGTATAAAAAGCACATACTTTGGATACCATAGCAAAACATTTCAAAATTTCAAAAAAAAATTTTTTGCAATGAACTTTCTTCAGGAACCAACAAGTACACAGTAGCTCATAATAACGACAAACTCAAAGGACGCATTCATACCTTCATCGTCGGACATATCAAGAACTTCATTCATTGTTTCTGGAACATTCATTTTGTGCTTCTCTGTGACAGTCTGGTAAGAAAAAAGCAGTCACGTTAGCGTGAGCAGTTTACACGTCTAAGGAGACTAATCATTTCTCTAAATTTCTCAGTTGGTTTCTTATGGGAGTTATAAATTGAGTGTTTTAAACCCTCTACATGTAAAGACATCAAAACTTCTCTCCCTAAGTAGCAGGAAGGCCCTCACATATGCATAACAGTGAGGAACGAGGCAAAAGAATTCTAGTGGCAAAGCCGGACAGCTTAAAAGATTTAGGTTCCTAATGAGTCTTTGCAGAGCAAGAGAAGATTCTTGTATTACTTCTCCTACTCCACAGCTATACTTCTCCATGGTCTGATGAAAGTGCAATTGTTATGATTTGGATTTTGGGATTTTTCTTTTGGTACTGTGGATTGAACCTAGGGGTACTCTACCACTGAGCTACATCCTCATCCCTTTAAAAACACGTTTTTTTTGCCCTGGCTGGCCTTGACCTTGCCATCCTCCTGCCACAGCCAGCAAAGCAGCTGGGGTTACAGGTGTGCACCACAGTGCTCAGCCTGGTTTGGATCTTAGATTTCCCTTAAAGGCTCATGTGTTGGAGACTTGGTCCCCAATGCTGCAGTGTTCAGAGATGAGGCCATTGGGAGATGACTGGGTCTGAGAGCTCTGACCTCATAAAGGGTTAATCCATCAATAGACTTATAGCTAAAGGGGCTGTTGGGAGAGGGGAAAAACTTTAGGTGGGGCCTGGCTTGAGGGAGTAGGTCATTGGGGCTACACCCTTGCAGGCTACATTTTGCCCCTGACCCCCTTTCCCTTTCTCTCTCTCTCTCTCTCTCTCTCTCTCTCTCTCTCTCTCTCTCTCTCTCTCCTTTCTCTGCTTCCCTCTGCCATGAGGGGAGCAGCTTTGCTCAACCAAATATCACACACTGCTCCCTGCATGGATATCTTGTCATGCCACAGGTTCAAGGTGATAGGGTCAAGTAACTATGGAATAAAACCTCTTAATCACTGACCCAGGATGAATCCTTCCTTCTCTTAAAATTGATTTTCTCACAGTGATGGAAAGCTAACATGGCCATCCCATCCCACTACAAGTCTTAGCTGAAGATAAGACAAATTAGCAACCAAAAGTATGTCTTTATGCTGGGCGTGATGAAGCACACTTGTAATCCCAGCATTTGGGAGGCGGAGGCCAGAGGATCGGGGTTCACGGACAGCCTCAGCTACTTAGCGAGGCCCTTTGCAACTCAGTGAGGCCTGTTTCAAAAGACTAAAAAATAGGGCTGGGGATGTAGCTCAGAGTCACAGTGCCCCTGGGTTCCATCCCTGGTACCGCAAAAAAAAAAAAAAAAAAAAAAAAAAAAAAAAAAAATTACACAAATTATATAGTTTTGTGCAAGTATGTGCCTGAAAACATATTTTAAGGGAAATGAATTTGCAAGGCATTTTAACCTCAAAAAAGTTTAAAGAGTAGAATGTTACAGAACAAAGGCCTTACTAAGTCTTTGATTTGCTCTTTGATAACCTTGTATCTGTCTAGATCATGTCCATTGCAGTGGCACCCTCAGCCATACTAGCAGAAAATGTTAATGATTTTCGTTTCAATACAAGCTACTCTTTGCCAGCCATGGTGAAACACATTTATGATCCCAGTACTTGGGAGCCTGAGACATGAGGATTGCTGGATTGCAGTCAGTCTCAGCAACTAAATGAGGTCCTCTGAAGGGCCCTGAGATTACTGAGACCCTGTTTCAAAATGAAAAACAGACTGGTGTGGTGGTGCATGCTTGTAATCGCAGAATTTGAGAGGCCGAGACAGGAAGAAACAGTTCACGGCCAGCCTCAGCTACTTAGTGAGGCCCTTTGCAACTCAGTGAGACCCTGTTTCAAAAAAATAAAAATAAAATATAGGGCTAGGGAGGTATCGGAGGTAGAAAGCCCTTGGGTTTCATTCCCAGTAACACACATACACACACACACACACACACACACACACACACACACACACACACAGAGAGAGAGAAAGAAATTAGGGATGAGGGTATATCTCAGAGGCAGGATGCCTGTGGGTGAAATTCCCAATAAAACACACACACACACACACACACACACACACACACACACACACACTCCACAGCCACCATTTAAATTCTGAGCATATCAAAAACTAGAGGTACAAGGGAAGATACACATTTAAGTTAAAAAATGGAAAAAAAAAAAGTCAGGTTGTTAGAAATAGAAAAGGCAAATTCATTGTTTTGGGGGGATAATTCTTGGTAAATATAATTTATACTCTGTCCTCAGTTACTGTGTTGAAATAAAGCAATATTTGGTGCCTCTTCTAACAGGTAATATGGAAATTGAGCACTTTGAAAATAAACTTTAAGCCGGGTGTGGTGGCGCATGCTTATAATCCCAGCATTCGGGAGGCTGAGACCTGAGGATCGTGGTTCGCGGACAGCCTCAGCTACTTAGTGAGCCCTCTGCAACTCAGTGAGACCTGGTTTCAAAATAAAGAATAAAAAATAGGGCAGGGGTATAGCTCGGAGGTTGAATGCCCCTGGGTTTCACCCCCAGACCCACAAAAAAATAAAAGAAAGAAAAAGAAAAGAAAAGAAACTTTAGCTGGGTTTGTGTTGGCGCACACTTGTAATCCCAGCACTTGGGAGGCTGAGACGGGAGAGATGCAGGTTTGAAGCCAGCCTCAGCAGGTGGTGACTTTTCCATGATAACTCCAATAGGTGGACAAAGAGGAGTGAGAATGGTGATCAAAACCAACTTTGATTCTCTCTGTAATTTAAAAAAAGATACAATACTCTCACAATAATAATGATCTATCCATGTATCATCTGTGCATTAAAACATTTTAAGAGAAGAATATTTTATACTTTATCTTAGCCAAAATGCCAAGGAGCAATAGAAAGATTTTTTTTTTTTAAATCTACATTCACCATCATTTCATGAAAACACTTTCTATCTAAAAACTGCTTAGCTAGGTGTAGCAGTGCACTTCAGTAATCCCAGGATTCAGAAGCCTAAGATCAGAGGATTGCAGGTTTGAAACCAGCCTCAGCAATTTAGCAAGACTCTCAGCAAGTGAGCAAGACCCTATTTCCAAATAATAAATAAAATAGGGCTGGGGGTGTAGCTGGGAGATAGAGTGCTTCTAGGTTCAATCCCCAGCAATACACACACATGCATGCACACACACACACACACACACACACACACACACACACACACACACGCACACAAACACTAAAAACATGTATATAACTATAGAACTAAACACTTTCACTTTATAGTTATTTATATTTATTTATGTGACTTTTGAGGTAGAATTCAGGGCTTTGTGCATGGAAGGTACACACTCTACTACTGAGCTATACCCACGGCTCACTATACAACTTCCACAATGGTATTTTTAGCATTTCAAAGTTCTGTTCATATCAAAACAAGAACTGCTGACTGCCGACGCTGAGGTGATGACGTTTTGAGACATGGCACTTAGTCTTTGAATGGCAGGAAGAAGACTCATTTTAGGAAAGCCCAGCAGAGCTGCAGGCCGAGAACTGGCTCTTGGGTAACAAGGGTCCGCAGCCATTACTTACAGTTGTGGTCACCGTCTCTTCCGTCACAACCTTCAAGGTGTCGACCACTGAAATGTAGCCAAGGCGCCGGGCAATGGCCAGGGCAGTATTTCCATTCTGGCAGTGGAAAAACATGGAAAAGAATTAACAAACCCTCATGTGCACATTTTACCTGTATACAATGTGTGGCAAGTGTCTCATCAGACCTATCCCACTTAGAGATGTGCTTTGCACAAACCCAACTGAACTGTTTCTGTTCATGCATCAAAATCTGGGCAGCTATATGTAGAATCCAAGAGGCTTCTGGATGTTCTAAGTAAGCAATCAATGAAATGGACACAGTTTTCTTTCTTACTAGATGGCAATGAACAGTTTTAAAGTGAAATGGTAATTACATCTCTTTGAATAGCTCACAGTGGCTATTCTTCCTCCCTCATTCCACTGAATGCTCTAGTTATGCCTGTTAATAAGAATAAAGTAGGAACATGGGTATAGAATGAAAACTGTGAGAAGACCTCAGGGACCAGACCCACACTCTCCTCCCTCTTCCCCGCCCTGGCAGCTTACCACAGTGAGTTCATTGGGGGAGGCGTGGTTCTGAAGCAAGACGTTGATTATATGGGTATGTCCCTGTTGAGCTGCCTGATGTAAAGGCGTATACCCATTCTGCAGAAGGAAGACAAAAGAAATCACTCTTACTCCCTTGGATACAAAACCAGTTATTTCGGTGGGAAGAAAGGAGGAAGGCGCTTACCTTTGTTTTGGCATTAACTTTTGCAGAATGCTGAAGCAAGAAATTAACGATCTTGATGTTTCCATAGTGGCAGCCCACATGTAGCGGCGTGTATCCCATCTGTAATTATATTTTCAAAAAAGGAAACATCATAAGTATACTTTGAGTAAGAGCTACCCTAAATAGAAGTAAAATTATTATTTAACATTTTTTCCTGAGCTAGAAAAAAATGTTTTACCTCTAAAAAAAAAGTACACTTGATCATTCTCAGAACTAGTCTTGGTTATAAATAACAATACCATTCCACATAAAAATAGTTTGTGTTCTCACTTGTATCCACTCATTTTATTCTTATAATAACCGTTCAAGACAGGAAGATGGAGCAATCCTTAGCCTAGATAGGATAATTTGGTGGCATGTGTCAAGGATCAGAAGAGTGTTTTCTGGGCACACTGGACCAGCATTTATTAAATACTCTACTCTCTAGATGTATAAAATCCAAATGGCTGAATGATAATGTGAGGCAGATGATGTTCAGATGCATGTTAGAGATAGGGAGAGGCACAGAAACACTACATGGGAGGAGACTGGCATGGTTCCCGGGGCTGGGGACATGAGAGCTGGGGACATGAGAACTAGATGTAGGCAGATCTCCCCAGGGAAGACTGCCTGCCCTCCTCACAGGAGTCTCGGGGCTTGAAAACCACCAGTTTAGATGAAGGGATAGGTCCTTTCTCAGATCAGTACCCACTGACCCTGGTGGGGGTGAGGGGGGATAAGCTCATTCTTTTTCTCTTTCTCTCTGAAAGTGTACATGTGTATGCATAAAATCTAGATAACTGTTTTGAAAAAATAAGGCGATTCTGGGTTCTTTTCAAGATGGTGACAGTCACCTACACCATCTCAGGGTCCCTGTTGAGGCTGTTTATGACAATAGAAGCAGCCCCGGGTCACCTAACTTTTAACTGTGACATTTCTCAGCAGGCGTTGAAGGGGAAGGTCCAGTTTGCAAGGTCCGAGTCTCCTGTGTGCTGGTACTCACATGCCTTCATGGTGGCCTCAGCAAGGGGTCCCTTTTAATTTGAAAAGGGGAGGCTTGGACCACAGCCAATGGTAAAGTGAGGACAGCTTCCCAGGGATGTGCTGCTTGAGACCTGGTTCTGATCAGACCCCATTCCACAACTGTACCCATGCTGAGCAGACTCAGCTTCTAACCCTAAAGCCACTTCAGGCATGATGGAGGATAATCCTTTCTGGGGAGCCGGATCTGCTGGCCGATTCTACAGGATTCTTCTTTCTTGGCATCAAGAGATCAGGATGCTGCTTAGTATGGGAGGCTTGAAAGCAGTTTGTCCAGTCAGTACTTAGTACAATTAGTTTAACTGACTGAAGTAACTTTATTCCCAACCTCAGTAGTAAACAATGTAGTAAAGAGTTCAAAACAATGTAGACAATATGAAAGTCATATAAGTATTAAATAGCTCTTCACATTTTTAGTCAATTTGCCTAAGTAATAATGCAACAGTTTCTAATGGCTGCTGTGCTAAATGTATTAGATTTGTTGAGAGACTGAATCGGCTTAAATATTTGAATATATACTTTGCATTTATCCATATAACTTCCTATATCTTTGTAAAACCCTACCATTAAACTAGACTATTTGGATTTACCTGCTTCTGGTCTTCCCTGTTCCCCTCGCCCCCAATTAGTCTTTGACCCCCCCCCCCACTATCCTTTCATTTATCCACTGTGCTCCAGAGCATTTAGTCTTCTTGTGTCTCCACAAGCACTAATATACTTTATTAAAAATACATGTGTGCAACCACAAAGATTCAACTTGCATTAGAGGGATTGATTTGAGCTTCTCCATTAATTGGGAAGATGGTGTCAGAGAGTTCCCGTTTAAAATGGCACCTTGTACAAGTATGCCGAGAGAGAGGTGATTTGAGAAATTCTTTCCAACCAGCAATAATACACTATGGAAACACTGACTATTCTTTCTTGAACACAAAATACCCTTTGAAACCCACTGCATAGCTAATTGGGCAGTTTCACCTTCTTGGCCTCACGTAAGACAGCATACATGCTGATATATAGTCTTTAGGCAATTCTGAGTAGGGCTCTACAGCACCTAGCAAAATACATCCCAGAGTTGCTAATAACTTTCTGTCCTGTTTTCCTGTTGATTCTAAGTTGTGGATGTTCTCATCCGTTTACTGAGTAAAAGGTAAGGAAGGAGCTGGATGGCCAAGAACAAGGATGCTCTGGGCCAGGGTCCAAGCTGGGAAGCCAGCTCTGTGACTTTTTCTTGGTGCCACTCTTTGTGTTGGAGTATGTACTGTAAAATGGAATTTAGTAAAAGAAGTGACCTTGTAGCATATCATGATGCTCGAGAAAGATTTTAAATCAGCCAAGCGTGGGTGGTACACACCTGTAATCCCAGGCCTTGGGAGGTTGAAACAGGAGGATTGCAGGTTTAAGGACAGCCTCAGCAATTTAGTGAGGCTCTCCATTCACTTAGCAAGACCCTGTTTCAAAATGAAAAATAAAATAGGGCCAAAGATGGTGGCACATGCTTGTAAACCCAGGACTTGGGAGGCTGATACAAGAGAATAGCAAGTTTATGGTCAGCCTTAGCAACTTACTGAGGCCCTCCACAACTTAGTGAGACCGTTTCAAAATTTAAAAAGTAAATAAATAAAATTGGGTGGGAGTGTAGATCAGAAGTAGAATGCCCCAAGGTTCAATCCCCAGAACCAAATAAATAAATAAATAAATAAATAAATAAATAAATAAATAAAGGATAGAGGTGTAGTTCGGAGATAGAATGTCTCTGGGTTCAATCTCCAGTACCTGCCATCAGCACCCGTACACACACACACAAGACTTTAAGTCTTGGTAAATAAATTAATGAAAGGAGGAACAAAAGGAAACTGGAAGAGGTCCAGAAGAATGACTGTGCCCCCTATGCTGAACGGGGCAGTTGTATTTGTGTGGGGAAAGGAACTGAGCTCAGATGGAACATACTAGCTGGTATTTTAGCTCCATGGCACCTTGTCACAACATCTTACTTTCTAGAGTTAGGTAGCTCTCTCTCAAGCATGCCTTAAGAGAGAGGGAGTAGGAACTCTACACTCCTCCCTCATCTCCCCAATAGGCAGCCCTCTAGGAATCAGTCTTGGACGGCTTAGCACAGGCTTCCACACACCCACAGCTACAGCTACTATTCGGGTAAAATAGCAGGCACTGATTGCCTGCACATGTTACACCAGGGATGGAACCTAGGGGCATTGTAACTCTAAGGTACACTCCCAGCCCTAATTTTTAGTCTTTTTATTTTTAATTAATTAAATTTTATTTATTTATTTATTTATTTATTTATTTAGGTCTGGGGATGGGACACAGGAGCATTCAACCTCTGAGATACACCCACTGCCCTATTTTTATTCTTTCTTTTGAAATAGAGTCTCACTAAGTTGTGGAGGGCTTCGCTAAGTAGCTGAGGCTGGCCGTGAACCACGATCCTCCGGTCTCCGCCTCCTGAATGCTACAATTACAAGCGTGCACCACCATGCCCGGCCATTGATATTGTTTTAAGGAATATTTTTTTCAATTGTCACATATTACAGTAAATGTTACTTGAGGACTCAGTGGTAGGGTGCTTGCCTAGCATGCACAAGACCTTGGATTTTATCTATAGCGCTGAAGAAGTGTGTGTGTGTGTGTGTGTGTGTGTGTGTGTGTGTATGCATATATTACATGTGAATATATATAATATATATATTATACATATATATACACATACTTTTTTTGCAGTATTGGGGACTGATTGAAACCAGGGACATTCTATCTCTGAGCTACACCCCCAGCCATAATTTATTTTTTATTTTGAAACAGGGTCTCACTAAGTTGCTGAGGGCCTTCCTAAGTTCTGGAGGCTGGCTGTGAACCTGCAATCCTCCTGTCTTAGCCTTTGAAGTACTGGACGGCAATCGTCCCAGTCCTGGGATTATCTGCATGCGCCAGATATATTACTTGATAATACAGCAGGTGAAGATTCACAGAAGACTGTGAAATGTCTTATGAATAATTTTTCTTAAGTTTATTGCAGTGTAACTGGATAAGTCCATAGTAATAAAAAGTAACTTATTTAAAAAAAAAACTTAAAAATAAACTCTCAGCACTTCATCTCCAGAAAGAAATGTGGTTGAAATTCTCAGCTTACCTAACAATTTTTCTCCCATTCCCTTCCCCCTTCATTACTGACTTCTAAGATCAGCATAAAATAAACTGGGATGGGGGGACACCTTGAGGTACTGGAAGAATCAAAGATCATAAGAGAATATTTTCATAATGGTAAGAAAAAAAATAGCAAATTGTCATCACTAACTCAGCCCATTCCCTCTGATAATCCAAATAATGCTGCCCTTCTTTTATTCTTTATTCTGGCACCTTCCTCTTGGTTTATGGGTATATTTGCATATTCCCAAACCTGGAAACAAAGCATATTCCTTTCAAATACTTCTCTTTCCTAGGTCTCTATCTTCCTCAGTCTAAACTTCTTGAAGAAAAAAAAAATCCTCTTCGATCACTGTCTTTCCCGTCTCGCCCACAGGCCACCCTCTGTACTGACCCTCTCAAACAGCTTCCCGCCCCTTGGATGCCAGTCTGGGCACTGATGTGCGCCTCTCTCACCTGAACGCTCTCCTTGACAGTGTCTCTTAACACAAGTCATGTCACATCTTTCCTGGTTTCCCTCCGACATTGAGGAAGGCTCTCTTCCTCCTCCTCCACCCACTTTAAAGGGCTGTTGGCCACCAGAGTCTTGTCTTTGGTTTGCGCTGCACTGTTTCAAAGACCACATCTGCACTCATGACTCCAAGTAATACATGTATGTAGTGACCTTGAGTCTGGGTCTACAGTCCTTGCCCTCCTTCCTATGTCTTATGTCAGTATTTTAGTTATTTATTAGCTCTTTCTACCCGGATGGCCCCAAGTAATTTACTGTTCGGCATGTCCAGTAAAGAGCTCTTACGCCTCTTCCCCCAACTGGCTCCTCATCCTGTGACTGACAGGATGTACAGGTGACCTCCAGCTGTGTAGGTCCCAAGTTTCCCGCTTTCACTCAGTTCTCCGTCCCCTGGTCTTCAAGTTCTGCTCTTTGTATGTCTGAAGGCTTCTTACATTTCTCTCCTGTTGGTCAATATTCATTTGCCACTTAACTCAGGCCTTCTCCACTGCACCAGACCTCAGCCACAGTCTGATGCCCGGCGCCAAGTTCTTTTATCAGCTTACGCTTTGCTGTTTCCCAGGACCTTTGTAAGCCAGATTGCTGATAATATCGCTCTTTATATAAAACCGTTAGTGGCTTTCCAGTGCAAACAAAGTGAAAAACTGAACTGCATTAAGCCCCCCTGAGATCGTAATTTTCTTGCAGTGTCTTAGGATATAACAAAAATGTTTACCCTCATGTTCCTGTGTTACTAAACCAATTAAACAGTTCTCCTCTCCATACCTAACTTAGGAAACACAGTTCTAAATGTATGATTACAATGCACCAATAAAAAAATACTCAGTTCTTTCCTTGTATTCTTCCTTCCCTCTCTCTCTCTCTCTCTCTCTCTCTCTCTCTCTCTCTCTCTCTCTCTCTCTCTCTCTCTCTCTCTCTCATAGTACTGGGGATTGAACCCAGGGGCATTCTATCTCCATGCTACCTTCCAGCCCTTTTTAAATTATTTATTTATTATTTATTTATTTACTGGTGGTACTGGGGGTGAAACCCAGGGGATTTTCTACCTCCAGGCCAAGGGAGGAGGGGGTGTGAGAGGCCAGCTCACCACTGGGACAGCCGCAAAAGCTGGGGCCAGGACCTTCTGGTCTTTTCCTCGAAGGTGGGGTGGGGGGGAGAGCTCCTGGTATTTTCATTATTAGTAATATTTTAGAAATTTAAACCTATGAATTAAAGGGCTACTTGGAATCATCTTTACCAGTGAGACTTGAAAGCTCATGGGATAGAAGAAACTCCTTATTCACAAAATTAGGCACCAGTGCCAGCACCCCCCTCTCTCTTTGCACCTCTGTCCCGCCCTAATTATGGGGTAATCAGTCTCACTTCCTTTTGGTGGCTGTGATCTTGGCTGGAAAAAAAAAAAAAAAAGGAAAGGCAAAGCTCTTGTAAAATACCAAGAAATAGGCTTTCTCAAGTGAGGTGAGTTGTAAAGGGCAGGAAAAGCTGCATGCTTCAGATTATTACATTGGGAATGAAGATGGTTACTGACTGACTGGCCCCAGTTGGGCTGGTTAGGAGGAAACTCTGGCAGACAGTTTGCAGACAGAAAAAAAAAAAGGTAAAAAGGTGCAGGACTCTTTCACCCTCCCCCAACCTGGCCTTGAGAGTCATCACATGCCTCCAGATTAAATCTGGGTGCATGTCTTGGATGTGTTGGGGCATAAAAATATTGAGAAACTTGACCTAATCCTTGCCTTCTAGTTTTTACATCTGTAAATGCAGAGGTAACCTAATGAAATATTTAAGTGTGTGTGTGTGTGTGTGTGTGTGTGTGTGTGTGTGTGTGTGTGTGTGAACAAAACACTACAGAGTGAATACATAATTAGGTCTACCCTAAAGTTATGAACTTCCAAAGTAGAGAATTCTTTTTTGATGAAAGTATTCAGGCAAAATAAAGAAAACAAGCTAATTTCAGTCTGACTTTATTTTCCTTTGTTATCTTTGCAGTGCTGGGGTTTCTTTCCTTCCTGTGAATCCAGCAGCCTTCTACCTCAAAGCTACACCCCCAGCCCTTCTTAAAAAAATGTTTTTTGAAGCAGTGTCTCATATGGTTGCTAAAAGTCTCACTGAGTTGTTGAAGCTGGTCTTGAACCTGTGGTCCTTCTGTCTCAGCCTCCTCAGTACTGGGATTATAGGCATGAGCCACCGAACCCAGATCCTCTCTGCAATACTAGCTGACTCATTCTTGGTGATACCTTTGTTTTACCAACATCTTCAATATGTCTTTATAACTCAGAACCCATCTTTATTATATACAAAATATTTTTATTTAGAATATTTAATGGCATTCCTCTTGTGTGAAACATGACACATGTTAAGAAAAAAGAGTTATATTTTAGAGTAGATAAAACAAATCTAATATGAAGAGGTAACAAAGTTAATCAAGTAAAGAAAATGTTCAGAGAAATGAGATTAATCCAAAATCTTATCTTTGATAATCACATAAAACATCCATTTTCTTATTGTGCCTGAATTAAGGCATTATGTGGTTACTCCTCTCCTCCACTCTCCCTGTTCCTCCCTCCCTCCCTCCCCTCTTGTCTTCCTGTATTGAACCCAGGGATATTCTACCTCTGCCTAGCCACACCCCCAGCCTTTTTTTTTTTTTAATAGAGTCTTGCTAAGTTGCTGAGACTGATCTTGAACCTGCTGTCCTTCTGTCTCAGCCTCCCAAATACTGGGATTAGAGGCATGTGCCATTGCACCTGGCTATTTTTTTTCTTTCTCCAAGAGTCATTTTGTCAAAGAGAGAACCCACAAGCATACTAGAAAGCACACATCTAACCTTTCAGCCCTTGAGGAATCTGGTAGGTGAATTTCAACTGAATAAGCCTTAATTTTTTCTTTTACATAAGTCATGCTGAACGAAGTTAAATTACAAGTTTTTCTATTTGTCTATATTTGTTTAGTTAGTCACAGAACCTAAGACAGTACAAGCTCTTAGATTCTGCCCAGGCAGGACAGATGCTTGTTAACAAGGCTTTCTGGTGTTCATACAGGGACCTGTGACTATGAACCTGAGTTCTCAGACCTTCAAGACAAAAGCATCTGAGATACGACGAAAACTCAAGACTTTGGCGTCCTTTGCACAAATGGACATTTGAAATAGTATGCGTAACAAATACAAGTGAAGGCACTTTTTTTCTCTCCTGTACAACTGCAGTTGCTGCCACACTAGTCCCTAAATGGCATGCAGTTTGGACAGAGTCTTCCCTTATGGGAAAAGAGGTAGCACATACCTTTGTCTGGGCATCCACGTTTGCCCCTTGGTTCACGAGGACTTCGGCCACATTCACTCTGTCTTCTTGGGCAGCCAGATGGAGCGGGGTGAGGCCACTCTATAAAAAAGATGGTGCACACAGTCAGCTCACAGGAGGGAACGTGGCACGTATGGCCATGCTGGAGACACGGTTTGTGAATCCTAGGAGAGGACGCCTAGGATTTCTATGTCCAAAAAGATCTAGAGAGTAAGTTCGCAGACCTCTGCGGCAACACTATTGGCTTCATGCTGGATTTCAAGCAGCCCTAAAGGTGGAGGGAATGGAGTAAACTTTATGTACTCATAGACCTGGCGATAATCAAGATTTTCCTACATTTGCTGCATCCTCCCTCCTTTTTCTCCTTCCTTCCTTTTCTTTTCTTTTCTTTGTGATATTGAGGATTAAATCCAGGGACATTCTACTTCTGAGCTACAAAATAATCTTTACTTGATAACACAGTCTCACTAAGTTTCAGAGAACCTCACTAAGTAGCTGAGGCTGGCTGCAAACCCGCACTCCTCCTGTCTCAGCCTCCCGAGTACTGAGATTAGAAGCGTGCACCACCACGGCCAGCTCATTTCTTGTTCATTTCTTTGTGGTAGCATTTCCCTTCATACTTCAGTGTTCATTTCCAAAATTATAGATTATTTTAAAACTAAGTTTCTGACGGCCTCACTAAGTTGCTGAGAC